>NC_141873.1:238929299-239232329 GCF_056163025.1 Triticum urartu
ATGATACAAGTAGTGCGATAAGCAGAAAGTAGGATCATTTGACATGTCCCCTCCAAGGGCAAGCTGAGGAATGGTATTTAAAGCAAGTATTTCACTCGTTATCGGAATCCACCTGGGAGTTTAGTGGTGCGACGTAGCTTTCTGCCTCCTTGGTTGCTGCATCATGTGTCCGACAATCATACTTCCGGATAGGGTTTCCAGAGATTAAAGTCCTGAAAGAGAGAAAAATAACAAAGCGGGAAGCCCCTAGTGCGGTTGAGCCGCGTCTTGGGGCGTGCCGTAGTCGTGCCCCCCTCCCCACCTATGCCCATGGTATTTTCAATGCGTAGTTGTGTACGCATGGCACAGATTTCGCCGTTTGGCTGGGGACATGCCAGGCGGTCTTGTTGCCGATTACTCCTGGCGCGCTTGAAGGTGTCCGGGTCTTTAATCGCCGAACTGGTAGATTGCCTTAAGAGGCTGCTTTGCGCTTCTACTGCGAGGGCCGCAGTGTGCTCCTCCGTACGGAGAGAGCGCTTTGTGTTTCCATTAACTGTGATGACCCCCCGAGGTCTAGGCTTCTTGAGCTTGAAGTATGCATAATGCGGTACCGCATTGAATCTCGCAAATGCGGTTCGCCCGAGCAGTGCATGATAGCCACCGCGGAACGGGACTATATCGAAGATTAACTCCTCGCTTCCGAAGTTATCCGGGGATCTGAAGACCACTTCCAGTGTGACTGAGCCTGTGCAATGGGCCTCTACACCTGGTATGACGCCTTTGAAGGTCGTTTTTGTGGGTTTGATCCTTGAGGGGTCTATACCCATTTTGCGCACTGTGTCCTGATAAAGCAGGTTCAGGCTGCTGCCGCCATCCATAAGGACTCAAGTGAGGTGAAATCCATCAATGATTGGGTCTAGGACCAGTGCGGCGAATCCGCCATGACGGATACTAGTGGGGTGGTCCCTGCGATCGAAGGTGATCGGACATGAGGACCATGAGTTGAACTTTGGGGCGACTAGCTCCAACGCGTATACGTCCCTTAGTGGACGCTTCCGCTCCCTCTTGGGGATGTGGGTTGCGTATATCATGTTCACTGTCCGCACTTGTGTGGGGAACCTCTTCTGTCCTCCGGTGTTCAGCTGTCGGGGCTCCTCCTCGTCATCGCTATGCAACCCCTTATCTTTGTTTTCGGCATTTAACTTGCCGGCCTGCTTGAACACCCAACAATCCCTGTTGGTGTGGTTGGCTGGCTTGTTGGGGGTGCCGCGTATTTAACACGAGCGATCGAGTATACGGTCCAAACTGGACGGGCCCGGAGTGCTTCTTTTGAATGGCTTTTTCCGCTAACCGGGTTTAGAGCCTTTGAATCTGGCATTGACTGCCGTATCCTCGGTATTGTCGCTGTTAATGCGGCGCTTATGTTTGTTGCGACGTGACCTGCCATTGCCATCCTTGGTATCCAAAGTACCATGGTTCTTTGATATGTTATTGCTGCGAGCCAGCCAGCTGTCTTCTCCTGCGCAAACGTGGGTCATGAGTGTTGTGAAGGCTTCCATAGATTTCGGGTTTTCCTGGCCAAGGTGCGGGGCGAGCCACTCGTCGCGGATGTTGTGCTTAAAGGCTGCTAGGGCCTCTACATCCGTACAGTCAGCGATTTGATTTTTCTTTGTTAGGAACCGTGTCCAGAATTGCCTGGCCGATTCCTCTGGCTGCTGAATTATGTGGCTCAAGTCATCGGCATCTGGTGGTCGCACATAAGTGCCCTGGAAGTTGTCAAGGAATGCGGCTTCCGGATCTTCCCAACAGCCAATGGATTCTGCTGGCAGGCTGTTGAGCCAATGCCAATCTGGTCCTTTGAGCTTGAGTGGGAGGTATTTGATAGCATGTAGATCATCACCGCGGGCCATGTGGATGTGCCGGAGGAAGTCCTCGATCCATACCGCAGGATCTGTTGTGCCGTCGTATGATTCTATATTTACGGGTTTGAAACCCTCTGGGATTTGATGATCCATTACTTCGTCTGTGAAGCATAGGGGGTGTGTGGCGCCTCTGTACTGGGCTATATCGCGACGCAGCTCAAGTGAGTCTTGTCCGCTGTGTTCGGCCCGGCCGGACTTACTTTTACTGTATCCGGCGTGACGGTTATCGTCTCGCATAGTGGCGCACCCTCGCGATCCATAGATTGATCTTGCGTGTTTTTCTTTGTCCTCCAATATGTCTTGCAGGTCTGGCGTATTTCCCCATGTCTTGACATTTTTATTTGAGTGGCGTCGGGGTGCGGGCTGAACTTTTGGCTGCAATGCCTCTTTGTCGCGGCCACGAGGTGGCCGATCAGCCGCGTCATACACTGGAGATGTAGGTTCTGGTGCTTCCTCCCCCGGTTGGGGTAGCAACCTGTGCTTTGGGTAACTCTTGGAGGGGCATTCGAGTTTATATTCTTCGGCCGCAAGGACTTCAGTCCATCTGTCAGCTAGCAAATCTTGATCAGCTTGAAGCTGCTGTTGCTTTTTTTAAGCCTGTTTGCCGTGGCTATAAGCCGGCGCTTGAAGCGCTCTTGTTCGACGGGATCCTCAGGCATGACGAATTCGTCATCGTCGAGGCTTGCCTCGTCTTCAGAGGGAGGCATTTAATTATCATCCTCCGCCTCTCCATCTGCCGCTCTCTCGGGAGGGCTGGCTTCTCGAACCTCCTGCCCTAAATCTTGCTAGAGGGGATTGTTGTCGTCTTCCACACTGTCCGGAGTGTTATTATCTCCTGTGCCTGTGTCACCGCTTTTGCTTTGGTGAGACTTAGAGCGGCACCGCTGACGTCGGCGCTTGGGTTGCTTCTTGGAGGGGTCATCCTCCACTGTCCCGTCGCCATTGCCTTCTTTGGGTGTGTCCACCATATATATGTTGTATGATGAGGTGGCTGTCCAGTGCCCTATGGGCAGTGGTTCTTGTTCGCCTCCTGCATCGTCGTCCATGACGCCGATGTCTTCGGAGTCGAAGTCGAGCATGTCGGTTAAATCGTCGACAGTGGCTACTAAGTGGGTGGTGGGTGGGCGGCGAATTTCTTCATCATCCGCATCCCAATCCTGCCGGACATAGTTTGGCCAGGACTCTCCTGACAAGGAGAGAGACCTTAATGAGTTCAGTATGTCGCCGAAGGGCGTGTGGCTGAAAAATAGCCACGGAGGTAAACTCCATGACTGGTGCCCAATCGGATTCGATAGGCACGGGCGCAGGCGGTTCGGAGTCCGTGGCCGGGGAAGAATCCGGTAGTTTGGCGTCACCGCTCCCGTGAAGGGTAAGGTCGATACTCGGCTCGATCGCCGATGAGAGTGCGGCCTCGGTGGGGTCTATCCACCCGTCCATGGATGGCGCAACTGGCTCCGAATTGAGGGTCGGAGCGGTTGCCGGCGCGATCTCCTGGACACTGTCTGATGGCAGAGCTAAATCATGCTCATCGTGACCGTGTGGCGCACTAAGCAGGGGCTTGAATCCGTCGAAGATCAAGTCTCCGTGGATATCGGCTGTGTAGTTTAAGCTTCCAAACCTGACCTGGTGGCCAGGGGCCTAACTCTCGATCTGCTCCAGATGGCCAAGCGAGTTGGCCCGCAGTGCTCAGCCGCCGAATACAAAGATCTGTCCGGGGAGAAAAGTCTCACCCTGGACTGCATCGCTATCAATGATCGAAGGAGCCATCAAGCCTAACGGCGACGACACAGAGGAACTCTCAATGAAAGCACCAATGTTGGTGTCAAAACCGGCGGATCTCGGGTAGGGGGTACTGAACTGTGCGTCTAAGGCGGATGGTAACAGGAGGCAGGGGACACGATGTTTTACCCAGGTTCGGGCCCTCTTGATGGAGGTAAAACCCTACGTCCTGTTTGATTATTCTTGATAATGTGAGTAGTACAAGAGTTGATCTGTCACGAGATCAGAGAGGCTAAACCCGAAGCTAGCCTATGGTATGATTGTATGTTGTCCTACGGACTAAAACCCTCCGGTTTATATAGACACCTGAGGGGGCTAGGGTTACACAAGGTCGGTTACAAAGGAGGAGATATACATATCCGTATTGCCTAGCTTGCCTTCCACGCCAAGTAGAGTCCCATCCGGACATGGGACAAAGTCTTCAATCTTGTACTTCATAGTCCAATAGTCCGGCCAAAGGATATAGTCTGGCTGTCCGGAGACCCCTTAATCCAGGACTCCCTCAGGGGGAGAAAGGTGGGGGTACATGGGCTTTGGGCCCGAAACTGGACACAGCCAGGTACCCGACGTTCGCTGGGGGCCGGTCGTCCAGTGGCTGACGGGCGGCCGGACGTCCGGTAGTAGCCGGTCATCCGCTGGTTCTCGCTCGGATGTGGAAGTTGCGGATTTCTGGAAGGGGCCGATCGTCCGGTCGCCGGACGTCCGGTGGCGTTGGACTTCCGGGTGCGGTGTCGCCGGTCGACCGTCCGGGCCGTACGTCCGCTCACTATAGCTCAGCTGGGGCTTCAGGCTTCGGACGTCCGGTCCTGGCCAGTCGTCCGGTGGCTGGGGCTTCAGGCTCTAGACGTTCGGTCCCGGCCGGTCGTGGCTGGGGCTTCGTCGACAGCTCTCCATATTCTTCTTTGTCTTCACGCCCATCTTCCTCTTCTGATCGTCCTTGCTCATTAGCTTCTTCGTGGCCAACTCCTTGATACCTGAGTATGCACAATGTCTCCGTTTGAGGTAGTAGCCATGTCTCATGTGCATCGACATGAACTTGTGAGAGGAGAGATGTCACCTTAGTTTCGAGAGCCCTTGCACGTGCTCGTGTCATGGGTCCACTAGGCACTTGGTGAGATGATGGTATGTCCATGGAGATGACCTTGGGATGCTCTGCATCATCTCCCCTAACTTGGGGAAGATCCGTCCTCGGATCAAATTCTTCATCACCATGGAAGGGCGAGAGGTCCTTGACATTGAAGATGTCACTCATGTTGTACTTGTCGCAGGGGAGGTCGATCTTGTAAGCGTTGTCGTTGTAGCGTGCAAGCACCTTCAAGGGTCCGTCCGCTCATGGTCGAAGTATGGACTTGCATTCTTGGGGAAAGCGGTCCTTGCGAAGGTGAAGCCACACAAGATCTCCGATGTTGAACAGCATGGAGTGCTTGTTGATGTTGAGCTTGGTCGCAAGTCGTTGTACTTGGCGCTCGATGTTGTGCCTTGTATCCTCATGCACCTTCTTGAGATGGTTCACACGTGCACTTGCGTCCATATTGATGTGCTCTTGGAGTGGTGGAGGAAGAATGTCTGATGGTGACAATAGGTTGAATCCATAGGCGACCACGAAGGGGGACTTGCCGGTAGTTGAGTGTCTTGCACTGTTGTAGGCCTGCTCGGCGATCGGTAGGCACGGTTGCAAGATTTCCCTACAAAATAGATGTGCAATATGTGAAGTATCGTCTATCTTGTTGCAAGGAATGAAATGTGCCATCTTGGAGAAATGGTTCACAATGACAAATACCAAATCCTTTCCATTGCGAGTCCTAGGCAATCCAAGTACAAAATCCATGCTAATATCTTCTCATGGTTGGTATGGAATTTGTAGAGGCATGTAAAGGCCAAGAGATTGAGCTTTGCACTTAGCTTGGTGACATGTAGAGTATTGGTTGGTGAAGCGATTGACGTCGCGAAGCATCATGGGCGAAGAATGGTCCTTGGAGAGCGTAGCAAGTGTCTTGTCGTGATAGAGGCGAAGGTGTCCCGATGTTTCGATGAGATAGATATCGTTTTCTGTGGGAGTTGACTATGATGATCCGACTATGAATGTGCAAAGACATCGCGCCTTAGCAATCGCTAAACCAACTTCTGAGGGTTATTGACCACGCCGGAGCACGATCAACCTGACCACGAGGGTCTATTTCCTGTGAGCAAACGAAGAACAAGCAAGAAACTGAGATTGCAATCTGGATATTGTGAATAAAAGAGGAAATCTTTATTAACGAAGGTGGGGTTCTGTGACGCCTTTGTCTGTTCGTTGGACACAAACGAAGTGCGCGAAGTTGCAGCTATGGCAAACTTTAATCTAAACAAAAACCCCAAAGTCTAAAAACCAACCCTAACTCTTGTTTCCCCACACATACGGACTCTAAAAACTGCCTATAATCAAGTATTTTGAAATTACATGGGCCTGGCCCAAAAATAAGGTGACGCAGCACCTACAATAGCCTCTAGACGAAATTTATGAAGTGGCGTCTTGTATATTTCGTCCAAGGCTTCTTGCACTCCTTATGGTGGCTTCAAAGTCCTGAAATCATCACTTGTAACTCCGTTCTTGTTCCCCTTGCGCATGCCATCCTCTCCATTCTTGAACTTGCTCCAAGGATCATCTTTCTTGTCCAATCAAGGCCTTTCATTTGTAAGCAAAACAAATGTATCCAATTTAGGCAGCATCACATTCTCACGAACATTAGAATCCATACCAAGAAACGAAAGTACCTGATAATTCAATTGGCGTGCGAGAGCTCTAGTAATTGGTCTAGTATGTATAGCAGCTTGGGCTGTGGGTGTAACAATGGTATTGATGTCCTCATCATCCTTCTTGAAATGAAGTTGTCCTCGACGAAAGCTCATCGTCCTCACCCAAATAAGGCTTCAAATCTGCAATGTTAAAAGTGGGACTAACCCCAAAATCAGCAGGCAGCTAAAGTTTATATGCATTATCATTTATTTTCTCTAACACCTTAAAAGGACCATCAACACGTGGCATTAGCTTGGATTTGCGCAAATTAGGAAATCTATCCTTACACAAATGTAACCAAACAAGATCTCCAGGTGAAAACGCAACATATTTTCTACCCTTATCTCCAGCAAGTTTATATTTAGCATTCATACGCTCAATGTTTTCCTTAGTTAACTCGTGCATTTTTAAAACAATTCAGCATGTTCTTTAGCATCAAAATTAACCTTCTCCGAAGATGGACGAGGCAACAAATCAATAAGTGCATGAGGTAGCAAACCATACACAATTTGAAAAGGGCACAACTTAGTAGTTGTGACATCCCTTGTTCTGGTTTGCTCTGGGCTAGCTAGTCATGTGTGCATCATGTTTAAAATTCAAAGAATTTGAATTGGGGACATGTGAAAGCCTCACAAATCATTTTGGAAATGATCAAGATAAAAATTGCTTCAATTAGGCCGAAGAAAATGTTCCTGTTTTTCTCAAATAATATTGGCCAGAGTTAAAATTGCAACCAATATTTTTGGGAGCTCAGAAGTATTTATTTTTGGCCATTTGAGTTAATCCAGTAAATATTTGTATTGGATATATATATGTTATATATATTATATATATGTCCAATAATTCTGATTTTTACTGTGGGGCTCTGGAATAATCCAATTAGTTGCTATATTAATTTTCAGAAGAAAATAAATTGGTTTAGTATTTTACTAAATCATAAACAAAATTACAGAAATAGAAAAGAAAACTAAATAGGAAAAAGGGGGAGAGAGGCTTACCTGGGCCACATACCAGCCGGCCCAGCAGTTCAGCCCAGCTGACTGGCCACACCAGTCGTCCCTCTCCTCTCGCCAAGAGGACAGGGGCGCATGCCCGCGGCGTGCACGCACGCGCATCGCCACCTCCTGCCTGCCTGATGCCTCCCCGACGCTGCTACGAGCGCCACGACACCCCCTGGGGACCCCTCTCTCCTCTCCCTCACTCACTGCTCTCTCTCCCCTCCCCTGTCTCGCTCTCTTCCCCACCACCGAGCATGCCCGTCGCTGCCGCTCGTTGCTACCGCGCCCATCGCCGATGCCTTGCCTCCCCAATCAGTCCAGCACCTCCGCCACCTCGCACCACGCCTCACCATCGAAGAAAGCTAACGCGGAGGCCCTGTGGAGCCGCCATCATCGCCATCTTCCTCGTCTCTGTCCGATGATCGCCGTCGTCGATTCACCGCACGCAGGACGTCCCCGAGCCCACTTAGCGTCTCGTCCGACTCCTCGTGAGCTCCTCTTCTCCTTCCCTCACTCCGTACTCTCAATTTCATCCCTAGCTAGGTGCCCCGCCAGATCTGAGAGCTCACCACCGCCGCACCTCATGCCACTATGGCCAGAGCACATTTCCGTCACTCTTGAGTACGCGAACGTGCTCCTAGCATCTCTAGGGAGCCAACCCACAGCCCATCCTGCTCCCTAGCGCACCACAGCCCCGAACCCAGCTGCTCCCGAACTCCGGCCGGCGCCTCGCTCGCCACCGCCGATGCCACAGCTCACCCCGTCTCCTCTTGCTTGCTTTGTTGGATGCGCGTGAAACCAAGGAACCCGTAGGAGCTAGCGGCGAGGCAAATGGTTACCCGTAGCTCGACCCCGATGAGCATCCGTCGTTGGATGTGCTCGCCGGCGTTCAAACTCTGGTGAGATGACGTGGCGTCATTAGCTTGAGCTAATTACTGCGTTAATCTCGCCCTGTGCCACTAACAGAAGGGCCCCACACCCTAATTAACCACGGGGTAAACCCCTGTTTAGATTTAACCTAACCACAGTGGCCCACGCGTCAGCTTTGACCATGCTGACATGGCCGTTGACTGGGCCCACAAGTCAGCGACCCTAGCCAGTACCGTGACACTGACCAGTGGGACCCACTGGACAGGTTTGACCTGGCCGACCCAGTTGACCTGCTGACATCACACCTATGTCATGCTGACGTAGTAAATCATTTTCTGGATTTAAAGTAATTAGAAAATTCTAGAAAATGTCTAAAACTTCTAAAAATCATAGCAATTAATCTATAACTCAGAATGAAATAATTTATATATGATAAATTATCAGAAAAATTCAAGGAATCCATCTGTACCATTTTCATGCATGTTTGAACAATATGTGTCCTCTGTTTTGGACAAAACAAATAAAGGGCATTTAAATAATCATATATGGAGTTGGAATTTGAATCATGTATTCAAACAAACTTCATTTAAATCATAGCTAGATGCATTAGCTCAAATCACAGCATATTGCCATGTCATGATCATGCATCATATTGTGGCATTGCATTGATTGTGTTCTTTCTCAGTTGCCGATGATTGTCCCCTCTTGATAGACGTGCTTCCGACGATGAGTTTGATGACACCGATGAAGAGTTATACTATCTTCAGAAGTGCCAGGCAAGAAAAACCCCCTTGTTCATTCGGATACAATCCCAATCTCTCGCTCCTGCACTCTTTTACTGCATTAGGACAACAACGATTCATCTGTTACTTGTTGCAGTAGTTAAACCCCTTATCCTCTGCATGACCTGTCATTGCCACAGTAAATAGATGAAACCCACTAGCATGAGTAGGAGTTGTTTGAGCCCTGATGTGCCTACTCATTCATGCTTGTTTGTCATGCCTGCTACTGCTTAGAGTTGAGTCAGGTCTGATTCATCGGGGATGAATTGGAATGGTGGTGAACATGTCCTACTGTGTGTGAGCTAAGTGTGTGAACATGATTTGGTAAAGGTAGCGGTGAGAGGCCATGTAGGAGTACATGGTGGGTTGTCTCATTGAAACCGTTCTCAGGAACTGAGTTCTGTGTTTGTGATCCATGAACACCTACTACCACGCATTGGGCCCGAAACCAATGGACCCTCTCGACTTATTAACTGCCCTTGCCCTCTGTCCAGGAGTTGCAAATAGTTTCTGGTGTTTGTAGGATATGTGTTGGCGGTCGTGCGTAGCGCTGACCCTAGGGTTGGCTCTGATGCGGTAGATACACCGTGGCACGGTGTACCGGGCGCCCATTTGGTGTCTCGAGAACCCTGCACACATCATTTGGGGCTGTGAGCGAAACTCCGGTCGGATCTCCTCGCGGATGGAACCTGAATAGGCGATAAACCTGGACTAGAGACTTGTATGGTTAGTCAGGTCGTGGCCGACTCCCTCATCAGGTTTCCGCTTGAAGGTTGCCGAGATACACGACGTGTACATGGTGGTAAGTGGCGAGAGCGTGTGTGAAGGAGTACACCCCTGCAGGGTTATAAATGATCTATTCGAATAGCCGTGTCCGCGGTAAAAGACTTCTGGGTTGCCTGTACAGTTCATAGATAACTTGAAGTGGATACTCTAAAACTCGCAAGATAAGTGTGAGTGCTATGGATTGCCTTCTTGTAGGGAGACGGGAGCGGATCCATAGTGGTGTATTGAATGGTGAATGTGTGGACTCGTGTGCGCCACCTCAAAAGAGTTGCTTGCAGCCGTAGTTCAGGTTAGCCACTGAGTCAAAGCTGGCTTGCTGCAGTTGAACTCCACTACCCCTTTGTTGATACCGATGCATATGTAGTTAGTTCTGATGTAAGTCTTGCTGGGTACATTTGTACTCACGTCTGCCTATTTTTATGTTTTGCAGAGAGATAATAGTCTCGCTAGTAGTTCCGTGTGGACTTCGACGTTTAGCTTGATACCTCAACTACGATCTTGTGCCCTCGGCAGGATCTGGTAGATAGTCAGGCTTCTCAGCCTTTTTCATTTGTAGATGTCTGTACTCAGATATGTTAAGCTTCCGCGTGTGCTTTTAGTTGTATGCTCTAAATGTTGGGTCATGAGACCCATGTTTGTAATACTTGGCTCCTTGGAGCCTAATGAGTAAATATTTTGAGTCGTAGAGTCTTGTTGTGATGCCATGTTGTATTTACACATATTGAGCATATTGTGTGTATGATTTGAAATTCTTGGTATGTGTGGGATCCGACAACCTAGTTATTTATCCTTGGTAGCCTCTCTTATGGGGAAATGTAGTCTTGTGCTTCAATGAGCCATAGTAGTCCACTACAGCCCACTTCACCGGAGTCCTGCTAGCCCAGCACTACTCCTCCGGAGCACTTGACTGGCTGGCATGTGTTTCACTTTGTTCCTGTGTCTGTCCCTTTGGTGGAATGTCACGTGGTGACATTCGGAGTCCTGCCTAGCCTGCTACAGCCCGGGTTCCCAGAGTCCTGTTAGCCCAGTGCTACAGCCCTGATTCACACGCTGCTGACCGACATGCTCGATGTGATTCATGTATGCCTGTCCCCATAGGTTTGTGCTGCTTTGGGTTCACGACTAGCCATGTCGGCCCGGGTTCTCTGTCATATGGATGCTAGCGACACTATCATATCCGTGAGCCAAAAGGCGCAAACGGTCCCGGGCCATGGTAAGGTGACACCCGTGGGAATACCGTGCATGAGGCCGCAAAATGATATGAGGTGTTACTGGCTAGATCGATGTGACTTGGAATCGGGGTCCTGACAGCTTTGGTATCAGAGCCTGACTGCCTGTAGGATTACCAAGCCAACTGGTCGAAGTTGAGTCTAGAAATGCTTTAGTTATATAAGGGAATTGATTGTGGAAGGGAACTTAAGGCTCTTTTTACTCCTTTACCTTATGCCCTTCTGATCTGAGTCATCCTCTTCCTTTCTACGGGGATTAAGAACTAGGCTTCTCGTCTTTCTATCAGGATCACGTGTTACTAATCCGTAGACCCATAGGATTGATGGATTCAAGCCCGAGTTCGGTTCCTACTACTTCTGTGTGTTGACTTTTCATCTCAGAACTTTGATAAGTGATGTTAAGTGGTTATGCCACCATTTTTGCAGGTTGTCTCAAATCTTTTGAGCAATTACAGCCATTATGTTGTCCGAGTCATCCCAGGTTACTAAATAGTCTGATGCATCTAAAAATCCTTTCTTTCCATTGCCTATGTCTTTTTGGTCAGAATAAGCACAGTAACCGGTGGGTTAGGGTACTCTATTGCCTCGGTATATATGTTGGGGCTATTATTATGACCCTAGGTGTTCTAGAGAGTCACCTAGTAATCTAGCCATGTTTTGTGTTCCGGTGTGATGATTCTGGCCACCATTCTCGAAAGCATCCCGTGATGCCATTTAGTAGTAGGTATTCTATTCGTGGGTTCTTGAACCCGAGATTCACCCTACTTACCACCTGTTGATAGTGTTTGCTCCTTCCTTTATGATATTAGTAACCTTGCGACAGTCCTCGAGGTCTGTGGTATTTCTTTCTTCCAAATACAATGAACCATTAAGGAAGAAGTTCTTTGAACCAAAATATCACAATCAGAGTACTCTTGAGGAGTTCTCCATTCATAATTGTGATTCTGTCAGTTCTACCTTCCTGCATGGGTTATCTGGAAGAAACCTGTTGAACTTGGTTCGACATATTAATCTATGCATCCACAACTCAGAAAGATATATGTCCTCTTGAGTTGTCCCTCTTCATTTGTATTCCGACCATCGCTTATCAATTGATAGTCAGGAGTAATTGTGCATCCGTGGTATCGATGCTTATTATTCTTGTGGTCTGTTAAGCCATTCTATTTCAGAATGACTAGGAGAAACAAACTCCAGTACCTCATCCATATCCAGGATTGGGTCAAAGTAGTTGTGTTCTGCAGATCAAATGCCCATCCAGCTTTTGCTCTGTTCTACCCTGGAGTATTACCCCCTTTATGTTAGGATTGTCATGAGAATTGCACCATCTCTCATGAATTCTTGACGCAGTGATACTTCGTGCCATCATTTTTCATTCCTTGGTTCCGTGTTGTTGCAACCGGAATGCCGGCAAGTGAACCATGATGTGTGAAATCAATACTCCTAGCAACCGTGTTGCTTGCTAGTTAATGGACACTAATATCATTCTTAGCATGTTGGTTATCGAAACAATATTCTAGGATTGATTGTGCTACCTAGTCCTTATTTCCGGTGCACTCTTCGATTAATGAGTTAGGATTATTCAATCCCTTGCTTATTTGTTCATATCGTCTTGCTCTGAAAAGCAATATTGTTCTTGAGCTTAGTAACATATCAGTGGTTCATAATATTCTGAATATCTTCTCAGAGGTATTACCGGTTTGTTTCCTAACTATAATGTTGAGATTGTGATCAAGTTGGTTTCTTATAAACCACCCCTTTCTCCAAGAATCTGTGTTGGATACCCCTGAGCAAGTTGGTTAAGCTAAACAACAACTTGGAGAGTTGGAAGATAAAAGCTTGTCTGACTTAGTTCATTTTAAGGGATATCTGGTATGGGTGTTGAAGAAAGATGGTATTTTCATCAATTGACCCTCGTGATCAGTTAATGGACCTATCATCTTATCCAATCTTTGATTCGAGTATGGGCTATCCTCAAATCAAATCAAAACCAACGGTATTCGTAAAGTTGTCTTACTCGTGGTTGTTTCTTCAAGCATACACCATTATATCTTTTGGGTCTGACCAATGCTATCACCTTGTTCACATAATTGTGGAATTCCACTTAAGTGGAAACCTGGATGAATTGTTGTTGAGCCCATCAGCAACATTTTTATCTCCTCCATGATTCGTGTTGAACATCCCGCTAGTGTTGGAGACTTCTAAAAGCATTATCCTCATGTCCCGTTCATGAAGCATATGTTGGATGAAAGAAACGACTTTCTCTGATTCATGTGCATTTGGTGGAAGTTGTCGCCGTGAGTTCGAGGAAGATTGCTTTTGTTTCCTCCGGTACCATCCCAAGTCAGTCATGCATGTGCGAAGTATGCTATGGTTTGACAGGCTCGCTACCTCCATTCTATATGTGTTTCCTAGCACACCAAGCCACTGAGTGACTTGTTCAAGGAGAAGAAGTTCCTTCCTCAGAGCATGCCTTACGCAAGGACTTCGATATCCTCATTGATGGTTCCCACCTAAACTCGGTAGTGTTTTATTATAAGACTACTACGTGGTCATGCTTGTCTGGGACAACGTGTTTACATGTGTGTAGTAGAACCCGCTCATGTTTTGGAGCTTGCTATCATAGTTCATTTCCTGAGAATCTTGCAACGTCATCTCGTCGATTTGTGTTGCAACTCTTCTTTTTAGACACCTGAGTCTGAAGTATCATGTTTCTAACCAGATCTGAATCTCAGGCAGATATGATGGTTGGAACACTCCCAACATTTGCATGTTGTTCCAAGCTTGCACCGTCATTGTGCCAATTCCCATGAGCTGCCCTCTCAGTAATTGTTGTTTAGGATCATTTTCAAAAGTGTTCCTACCATGGGTCCCATCCATCTCCGATGATAAGCAAAAATCATCCCTTGCGTCGTCTTCAACAAGGTAGTCCACATCATCCATCCTAGTCCGGGTATGCCATCCCTTCGTATTCCGCCAAACGATTGTTGTGATTTGCCCTAGGCTGGTATGAAGAGTTTCAATGATCTTTGAATCAAAGAAATTCTTTTACCACTTAAGGGAATATCTCTATGAGTCACCTTCTTCTAAGATGTCTCATTATGGTATCATGGCAACTCAACTCCTCGCTACGTTGACAACCATTCACCACCTTCTTAAGCGTGAAATTGTTGTCTACCTAGTGAACCTTCGTCATCTGTTACACTCCATCCCCTGGATGTATGTTTCATGTCTCAGCTCGAGAGATGTTTCAATGTCTCATTCCGTGAGTTGATCATGATTTGCTTGATCTTCGCGAAGATCGATCACTATAGAGTTTCTTTCTTGTCATCGTGTTGGGTAAGTTCTTGCAAGCAAAGACGTCAAGATAAATTGGAGCAATGAATCAACATCTTCGAGAAGGGCAGTTGGATCGAGAAGATTGTGCTAGCTTTGTTTCCCCTATGACTTCTTACCCTACGCTTGAATCTTGGGACGAGATTCTTGTTTAGTGGGGGTGAGTTGTCACATCCCTAGTTCTGATTTGCTCTGGGCTAGCTAGTCATGTGTGCATCATGTTTAAAATTCAAAGAATTTGAATTGGGGACTTGTGAAAGCCTCAGAAATCATTTTGGAAATGATCAAGATAAAAATTGCTTCAATTAGGCCGAAGAAAATGTTCCTGTTTTTCTCAAATAATATTGGCCAGAGTTAAAATTCTAACCAATATTTTTGGGAGCTCAGAAGTATTTATTTTTGGCCATTTGAGTTAATCGAGTAAATATAATTCTGATTTTTATTGTGGGGCTCTGGAATAATCCAATTAGTTCCTATATTAATTTTCAGAAGAAAATAAATTGGTTTAGTATTTTACTAAATCATAAACAAAATTACAGAAATAGAAAAGAAAACAAAATAGGAAAAAGGGGGAGAGAGGCTTACCTGGGCCACTTACCAGCCGGCCCAGCAGTTCAGCCCAGCTGACTGGCCACGCCAGTCGTCCCTCTCCTCTCGCCAGGAGGACAGGGGCGCGTGCCTGCGGCGCGCACGCACGCGCACCGCCACCTCCTACCTGCCTGATGCCTCCCCGACGCCGCTACGAGCGCCACGACACCCCCTGGAGACCCCTCTCTCCTCTCCCTCACTCGCTGCTCTCTCTCCCCTCCCCTGTATCGCTCTCTTCCCCACCACCGAGCGTGCCCGTCACCGCCGCTCGTTGCTGCCGCGCCCATCGTCGATGCCTTGCCTGCCCGATCAGTCTAGCACCTCCGCCACCTCGCACCACGCCTCTCCATCGAAGAAAGCTAACGCGGAGGCCCTGTGGAGCCGCCATCGTCGCCATCTTCCTCGTCTCTGTCCGATGATCGCTGTCGTCGATTCGCCGCACGCAGGACGTCCCCGAGCCCACTTAGCGTCTCGTCCGACTCCTCATGAGCTCCTCTTCTCCTTCCCTCACTCCGTACTCTCAATTTCATCCCTAGCTAGGTGCCCCGCCAGATCCGAGAGCTCACCACCACCGCACCTCATGCCACTACGGCCAGAGCCCATTTCCGTCGCTCTTGAGTACGCGAACGTGCTCCTAGCATCTCTAGGGAGCCAACCCACAGCCCATCCTGCTCCCTAGCGCACCACAGCCCCGAACCCAGCTGCTCCCGAACTCCGGCCGGCGCCTCGCTCGCCACCGCCGACGCCACAGCTCACCCTGGCTCCTCTTGCTTGCTTTGTTGGATGCGCGCGAACCCGGGGAACCCGTAGGAGCTAACATCGAGGCAAATGGTTACCCGTAGCTCGATCCTGATGAGCATCCGTCGTCGGATGTGCTCGCCGGCGTTCAAACTCCGGTGAGATGACGTGGATTCATTAGCTTGAGCTAATTACTGCGTTAATCTTGCCCTGTGCCACTAACAGACGGGCCCCAC
Source organism: Triticum urartu (assembly GCF_056163025.1). NCBI lineage: Eukaryota > Viridiplantae > Streptophyta > Magnoliopsida > Poales > Poaceae > Triticum > Triticum urartu. Next base: position 238,945,316 of record NC_141873.1, read on the forward strand.
ACCCTAATTAACCATGGGTAAACCCTTGTTTACATTAAACCTAACCACAGTGGCCCACGCGTCAGCTTTGACCATGCTGACGTGGCCGTTGACTCAGCCCACAAGTCAGCAACCCTAGCCAGTACCGTGACACAGACCAGTGGGACCCACTAGACAGGTTTGACCTGGCCGACCCAGTTGACCTACTAACATCACACCTATGTCGTGCTGACGCAGTAAATCATTTTATGGATTTAAAGTAATTAGAAAATTCCAGAAAATGTCTAAAACTTCTAAAAATCATAGCAATTAATCTATAACTCAGAATGAAATAATTTATATATGATAAATTATTAGAAAAATTCAAGGAATCCATCTGTACCATTTTCATGCATGTTTGAACAATATTTGTCCTCTGTTTTGGACAAAACAAATAAAGGTCATTTAAATAATCATATATGGAGTTGGAATTTGAATCATGTATTCAAACCAACTTCATTTAAATCATAGCTAGATGCATTAGCTCAAATCACAGCATATTGCCATGTCATGATCATGCATCATATTGTGGCATTGCATTGATTGCGTTCTTTCTCAGTTGCCGGTGATTGTCCCCTCTCGATTGACGTGCTTCCGACGATGAGTTCGATGACACCAATGAAGAGTTATACTATCTTCAGAAGTGCCAGGCAAGCAAAAACCCCTTGTTCATTCCGATACAATCCCACTCTCTCGCTCCTGCGCTCTTTTACTGCATTAGGACAACGACGATTCATCTGTTACTTGTTGCGGTAGTTAAACCCCTTATCCTCTGCATGACCTGTCATTGCCATAGTAAATAGATGAAACCCACTAGCATGAGTAGGAGTTGTTTGAGCCCTGATGTGGCTACTCATTCATGCTTGTTTGTCATGCCTGCTACTGCTTAGAGTTGAGTCAGGTCTGATTCATCGGGGATGAATTGGAATGTTGATGAACATGTCCTTCTGTGTGTGAGCTAAGTGTGTGAACACGATTTGGTAAAGGTAGCGGTGAGAGGCCATGTAGGAGTACATGGTGGGTTGTCTCATTGAAACCGTTGTCAGGAACTGAGTTCTGTGTTTGTGATCCATGAACACCTACTACCACGCATTGGGCCCAAAACCAATGGACCCTCTCGACTTATTAACTTCCCTTGCCCTCTGTCTAGCTGTTGCAACTAGTTTCTGGTGTTTTTAGGATATGTGTTGGCAGCCGTGCGTAGCGCTGACCCTAGGGGTGGGCTATGATGCGGTAGATACACCGTGGCACGGTGTACCGGGCGCCCGTTTGGTGTCTCGAGAACCCTGCACACATCATTTGGGGCTGTGAGCAAAACTCCGGCCGGATCTCCTCGCGGATGGAACCCGAATAGGCGATAAACCTAGACTAGAGACTTGTATGGTTAGTCAGGTCGTGGCCGACTCCCTCACTAGGTTTCCGCTTGCATGTTGCCGAGATACACGACGTGTACATGGTGGTAAGTGGCGAGAGCATGTGTGAAGGAGTACACCCCTGCAGGGTTATAAATGATCTATTCGAATAGCCGTGTCTGCGGTGAAGGACTTCTGGGTTGCCTATACAGTTCATAGATAACTTGAAGTGGATACTCTAAAACTCGCAAGATAAGTGTGAGTGCTATGGATGGCCTTCTCGTAGGGAGACGAGAGCGGATCCATAGTGGTGTATTGAATGGTGAATGTGTGGACTCGTGTGCGCCACCTCAAAAGAGTTGCTTGCAGCCGTAGTTCAGGTTAGCCACTGAGTCAAAGCTAGCTTGCTGCAGTTGAACTCCACTACCCCTTTGTTGATACCGATGCATATGTAGTTAGTTCTGATGTAAGTCTTGGTGGGTACATTTGTACTCACGTTTGCCTATTTTTATGTTTTGCAGAGAGACGTCAGTCTCGCTAGTAGTTCTGTGTGGACTTCGACGTTTAGCTTGATACCTCAGCTACGATCTTGTGCCCTCGGCAGGATCTGGTAGATAGTCGGGCTTCTCAGCCTTTTTCATTTGTAGATGTCTGTACTCAAACATGTTAAGCTTCCGCGTGTGCTTTGACTTGTATGCTCCAAATGTTGGGTCATGAGACCCATGTTTGTAATACTTGGCTCCTCGGAGCCTAATGAGTAAATACTTTGAGTTGTAGAGTCTTGTTGTGATGCCATGTTGTATTTGCACATATTGAGCATATTGTGTGTATGATTTGAAATGCTTGGTATGTGTGGGATCCGACAACCTAGTTGTTTATCCTTGGTAGCCTCTCTTATGGGGAAATGTAGTCTTGTGCTTCAATGAGCCATAGTAGTCCGCTACAGCCCGGTTCATCGGAGTCCTGCTAGCCCAGCACTACTGCTCTGGAGCACTTGACGGCCGGCATGTGTTTCACTTTGTTCCAATGTCTATTCCTTTGGGGGAATGTCATGCGGTGAAATCTGGAGTCCTGCCTAGCCTGCTACAGCCCGGGTTCCCGGAGTCCTATTAGCCCAGTGCTACTGCCCGGATTCACACGCTGCTGACCGACATGCTCGATGTGATTCATGTATGCATGTCCCCATAGGTTTGTGCCGCTTTGGGTTCATGACTAGCCATGTCGGCCCGAGTTCTCTGTCATATGGATGCTAGCGACACTATCATATACGTGAGCCAAAAGGCGCAAACGGTCCCGGGCCATGGTAAGGCGACACTCGTGGGAATACCGTGCGTGAGGCCGCAAAGTGATATGAGGTGTTACCGGCTAGATCGATGTGACTTGGAATCGGGGTCCTGACAGCTTTGGTATCAGAGCCTGACTGCCTGTAGGATTACCAAGCCAACTGGTCGAAGTTGAGTCTAGAAATGCTTCAGTTATATAAGGGAATTGATTGTGGAAGGGAACGTAAGGCTCTTTTTACTCCTTTACCTTATGCCCTTCTGATCTGAGTCATCCTCTTCCTTTCTACGGGGATTAAGAACTAGGCTTCTCGTCTTTCTATCAGGATCACGTGTTACTAATCCGTAGACCCGTAGGATTGGTGGATTCAAGCCCGAGTTCGGTTCCTACTACTTCTGTGTGTTGACTGTTCATCTCAGAACTTTGATATCGTGATGTTAAGTGGTTATGCCACCATTTTTGCAGGTTGTCTCAAATCTTTTGAGCAATTATAGCCGTTATGCTGTCCGAGTCATCCTAGGTTACTAAATAGTCTGATGCATCTGCAAATCCTTTCTTTCCATTGCCGATGTCTTTTTGGTCAGAATAAGCACACTAACCGGTGCATTGAGGTACTCTATTGCCTCGGTATATATGTTGGGGCTATTATTATGACCCTAGGTGTTCTAGAGAGTCACCTAGTAATCTAGCCATGTTTTGTGTTCCGGTGTGATGATTCTGGCCACCATTCTCGAAAGCATCCCGTGATGCCATTTAGTAGTAGGTATTCTATTCCTGGGTTCTTGAACCCGAGATTCACCCTACATACCTCCTGTTGATAGTGTTTGCTCGTTCCTTTATGATATTAGTAACCTTGCGACAGTCCTCGAGGTCTGTGGTATTTCTTTCTTCCAAATACCATGAACCATTAAGGCAGAAGTTCTTTGAACCAAAATATCACAATCAGAGTACTCTTGAGGAGTTCTCCATTCATAATTGTGATTCTGCCAGTTCTACCTTCCTGCATGGGTTATCTGGAAGAAACCTGTTGAACTTGGTTCGACATATTAATCTATGCATCCACAACTCAGAAAGATATATGTCATCTTGAGTTGTCCCTCTTCTTTTGTATTCCAACCATCGCCTATCAATTGATAGTCAGGAGTAATTGTGCATCCGTGTTATCGATGCTTATTATTCTTGTGGTGTGTTAAGCCATTCTATTTCAGAATGACTAGGAGAAACAAACTCCAGTACCTCATCCATATCCAGGATTGGGTCAAAGTAGTTGTGTTCTGCAGATCAAATGCCCATCCAGCTTTTGCTCTGTTCTACCCTGGAGTATTACCCCCTTTATGTTAGGATTGTCATGAGAATTGCACCATCTCTCATGAATTCTTGATGCAGTGATACTTCGTGCCATCATTTTTCATTCCTCAGTTCCATGTTGTTGCAACCGGAATGCCGGCAAGTGAACCATGATGTGTGAAATCAATACTCCTAGCAACCGTGTTGCTTGGTAGTTAATGGACACTAATATCATTCTTAGCATGTTGGTTATCGAAACACTATTCTAGGATTGATTGTGCTACCTTGTCCTTATTTCCGGTGCACTCTTTGATCAATGAGTTAGGATTATTCAATCCCTTGATTATTTGTTCATATCATCTTGCTCTAAAATGCAAGATTGTTCTCGAGCTTAGTAACATATCGGTGGTTCGTAATATTCCCAATATCTTCTCGGAGGTATTACTGGGTTGTTTCCTGACTATAATGTTGAGCTCGTGATCAAGTTGGTTTCTTATAAACCACCCCTTTCTCCAAGAATCTGTGTTGGATACCCCTGAGCTAGTTGGTTAAGCTAAACAACAACTTGGAGAGTTGGAAGATAAAAGCTTGTCTGACTTAGTTCATTTTAAGGGATATCTGGTATGGGTGTTGAAGAAAGATGGTATTTTCATCAATTGACCCTCGTGATCAGTTAATGGACCTATCATCTTATCCAATCTTTGATTCGAGTATGGGCTATCCTCAAATCAAATCAAAACCAATGGTATTCGTAAAGTTGTCTTACTCGTGGTTGTTTCTTCGAGCATACACCATTATATCTTTTGGGTCTGACCAATGCTATCACCTTGTTCACATAATTTTGGAATTCCACTTAAGTGGAAACCTGGATGAATTATTGTTGAGCCCATTAGCAACATTTTTATCTCCTCCATGATTCGTGTTGAACATCCCACTAGTGTTGGAAACTTCTAAAAGAATTATCCTCATGTCCCGTTCATGAAGCATATGTTGGATGAAAGAAGCGACTTTCTCTGATTCATGTGCATTTGGTAGAAGTTGCCGCCCTGAGTTCGAGGAAGATTGCTTTTGTTTCCTCTGGTACCATCCCAAGTCAGTCATGCATGTGCGAAGTATGCTATGGTTTGACAGGCTCGCTACCTCCATTCTATATGTGTTTCCTAGCACACCAAGCCACTGAGTGACTTGTTCAAGGAGAAGAAGTTCCTTCTTAAGAGCATGCCTTACGCAAGGACTTCGATATCCTCGTTGATGGTTCCCACCTAAACTCGGTAGTGTTTTATTATAAGACTACTACGTGGTCATGCTTATCTAGGACATCGTGTTTACATGTGTGTAGTAGAAGCCGATCATGTTTTGGAGCTTGCTATCGTAGTTCATTTCCCGAGAATCTTGCAACATCATCTCGTCGATTTGTGTTGCAACTCTTCTTTTCAGACACGTGAGTCTGAAGTATCCTGTTTCTAACCAGATCTGAATCTCAGGCAGATATGATGGTTGGAACACTCCCAACATTTGCATGTTGTTCCAAGCTTGCACCGTCATTGTGCCAATTCCCATGAGCTGCCCTCTCAGTAATTGTTGTTTAGGATCATTTTCAAAAGTGTTCCTACCATGGGTCCCATCCATCTCCGATGATAAGCAAAAATCATCCCTTGCGTCGTCTTCAACAAGGTAGTCCACATCATCCATCCTAGTCCGGGTATGCCATCCCTTCGTATTCCGCCAAATGATTGTTGTGATTTGCCCTAGGCTGGTATGAAGAGTTTCAATGATCTGTGATTCAAAGAAATTATTTTGCCACTTAAGGGCATATCTCTGCGAGTCACCTTCTTCTAAGATGTCTCATTATGGCATCATGGCAACTCAACTCCTCGCTACGTTGACAACCGTTCACCACCTTCTTAAGCGTGAAATTGTTGTCTACCTAGTGAACCTTTGTCATATGTTACACTCCATCCCTTGGATGTATGTTTCATGTCTTAGCTCGAGAGATGTTTCAATGTCTCATTCCGTGATTTGATCATGATTTGCTTGATCTTCGCGAAGATCGATCACTGTAGAGTTTCTTTCCTTGTCATCGTGTTGGGTAAGTTCTCGCAAGCAAAGACGTCAAGATAAATTGGAGCAATGAATCAACATCTTCGAGAAGGCAGTTGGATCGAGAAGATTGTGCTGGCTTTGTTTCCCCTCTGACTTCTTACCCTACGCTTGAATCTCGGGACGTGATTCTTGTTTAGTGGGGGTGAGTTGTCACATTCCTAGTTCTGATTTGCTCTGGGCTAGCTAGTCATGTGTGCATCATGTTTAAAATTCAAAGAATTTGAATTGGGGACTTGTGAAAGCCTCAGAAATCATTTTGGAAATGATCAAGATAAAAATTGCTTCAATTTGGCCGAAGAAAATGTTCCCGTTTTTCCCAAATAATATTGGCCAGAGTTAAAATTCTAACCAATATTTTTGGGAGCTCAGAAGTATTTATTTTTGGCCATTTGAGTTAATCCAGTAAATATAATTTTGATTTTTACTGTGGGGCTCTGGAATAATCCAATTAGTTCCTATATTAATTTTCAGAAGAAAATAAATTGGTTTAGTATTTTACTAAATCATAAACAAAATTACAGAAATAGAAAAGAAAACAAAATAAGAAAAAGGGGGAGAGAGGCTTACCTGGGCCACTTACCAGCCGGCCCAGCAGTTCAGCCCAGCTGACTGGCCACGCCAGTCGTCCCTCTCCTCTCTCCAGGAGGACAGGGGCGCGGGCCCGCGGCGCGCACGCACGCGCACCGCCACCTCCTACCTGCCTGATGCCTCCCCGACGCCGCTACGAGCGCCACGACACCCCCTGGAGACCCCTCTCTTCTCTCCCTCACTCGCTGCTCTCTCTCCCCTCCCCTGTCTCGCTCTCTTCCCCACCACCAAGCGTGCCCCTCGCCGCCGCTCGTTGCTACCGCGCCCACCGCCGATGCCTTGCCTCCCCGATCAGTCCAGCACCTCCGCCACCTTGCACCACGCCTCTCCATCGAAGAAAGCTAACACGGAGGCCCTATGGAGCCGCCATCGTCGCCATCTTCCTCGTCTCTGTCTGATGATCACCGTCGTCGATTCACCGCACGCAGGACGTCCCCGAGCCCACTTAGCATCTCGTCCGACTCCTCGTGAGCTCCTCTTCTCCTTCCCTCACTCCGTACTCTCGATTTCATCCCCTAGCTAGCTGCTCCGCCGGATCCGAGAGCTCACCACCGCCGGACCTCACGCCACTGTGGCCAGAGCCCGTTTCCGTCGCTCTTGAGTACACGAACGTGCTCCTAGCATCTCTAGGGAGCCAACCCGCAGCCCATCCTGCTCCCTAGCGCACCACAGCCCCGAACCCATCTGCTCCCGAACTCCGGCCGCCGCCTCGCTCGCCACCGCCGACGCCACAGCTCACCCCGGCTCCTCTTGCTTGCTCCTTTGGATGAGTGCAAACCCGAGGAACCCGTAGGAGCTAACGGTGAGGCAAATGGTTGCCCGTAGCTCGATCCTGATGAGCATCCGTCGTCGGATGTGCTCGCCGGCGTGCAAACTCTGGTTAGATGATGTGGCATCATTAGCTTGAGCTAATTACTGCATTAATCTCGCCCTGTGCTACTAACAGACGGGCCCCACACCCTAATTAACCACGGGGTAATCCTCTATTTAGATTTAACCTAACCACAGTGGCCCACGCGTCAGCTTTGACCATGCTGACGTGGCTGTTGACTGGGCCCACAAGTCAGCGACCCTAGCTAGTACCGTGACACTGACCAGTGGGACCTACTGGTCAGGTTTGACCTGGCCAACCCAGTTGACCTGCTGACATCACACCTATGTCATGCTGACGTAGTAAATCATTTTCTGGATTTAAAGTAATTAGAAAATTCCAGAAAATGTCTAAAACTTCTAAAAATCATAGCAATTAATCTATAACTCAGAATGAAATAATTTATATATGAAAAATTGTCAGAAAAATTCAAGGAATCCATCTGCACCGTTTTCATGCATGTTTGAACAATATTTGTCCTCTCTTTTGGACAAAACACATAAAGGGCATTTAAATAATCATATATGGAGTTTGAATTTGAATCATGTATTCAAACCAACTTCATTTAAATCATAGCTAGATGCATTAGATCAAATCACAGCATATTGCCAAGTCATGATCATGCATCATATTGTGGCATTGCATTGATTGTGTTCTTTCTCAATTGCCGGTGATTGTCCCCTCTCGATAGACGTGCTTCTGACGATGAGTTCGATGACACCGATGAAGAGTTATACTATCTTCAGAAGTGGCAGGCAAGCAAAACCCCCTTGTTCATTCCGATACAATCCCACTCTCTCGCTCCTGCGCTCTTTTACTGCATTAGGACAACAACGATTCATCTGTTACTTGTTGCGGTAGTTAAACCCCTTATCCTCTGCATGACCTGTCATTGCCACAGTAAATAGATGAAACCCACTAGCATGAGTAGGAGTTGTTTGAGCCCTGATGTGCCTACGCATTCATGCTTGTTTGTCATGCCTACTACTGCTTAGAGTTGATTCAGGTCTGATTCATCGGGGATGAATTGGAATGGTGATGAGCATGTCCTACTGTGTGTGAGCTAAGTGTGTGAACACGATTTGGTAAAGGTAGTGGTGAGAGGCCATGTAGGAGTACATGGTGGGTTGTCTCATTGAAACCGTTCTCAGGAACTGAGTTCTGTGTTTGTGATCCATGAACAACTACTACCACGCATTGGGCCCGAAACCAATGGACCCTCTCAACTTATTAACTGCCCTTGCCCTCTGTCCAGGAGTTGCAACTAGTTTCTAGTGGTTGTAGGATATGTGTTGGCGGCCGTGCATAGCGCTGACCCTAGGGGTGGGCTATGATGCGGTAGATACATAGTGGCACGGTGTACCAGGCGCCCATTTGGTGTCTCCGGAACCCTGCACACATCGTTTGGGGCTGTGAGCAAAACTCCAGTCGGATCTCCTCGCGGATGGAACCTGAATAGGCGATAAACCTGGACTAGAGACTTGTATGGTTAGTCCGGTCGTGGCCGACTCCCTCACCAGGTTTCCGCTTGAAGGTTGCCGAGATACATGACGTGTACATGGTGGTAAGTGGCGAGAGCGTGTGTGAAGGAGTACACCCTTGCAGGGTTATAAATGATCTATTCGAATAGCCGTGTCTGTGCTGAAGGACTTCTGGGTTGCCTGTACAGTTCATAGATAACTTGAAGTGGATACTCTAAAACTCGCAAGATAAGTGTGAGTGCTATGGATGGCCTTCTCATAGGGAGAAGGGAGCGGATCCATAGTGGTGTATTGAATGGTGAATATGTGGAATCGTGTGCGCCACCTCAAAAGAGTTGCTTGCAGCCGTAGTTCAGGTTAGCCACTGAGTCAAAGCTGGCTTGCTGCAGTTGAACTCCACTACCCCTTTGTTGATGCCGATGCATGTGTAGTTAGTTCTGATGTAAGTCTTGCTGGGTACATTTGTACTCACATTTGCCTATTTTTATGTTTTGCAGTGAGACGTCAGTCTCGCTAGTAGTTCCGTGTGGACTTCGACGTTTAGCTTGTTACCTCAGCTACGATCTTGTGCCCTCGGCAGGATCTGGTAGATAGTCAGGCTTCTCAGCCTTTTTGATTTGTAGATGTCTGTACTCAGACATGTTAAGCTTCCACGTGTGCTTTGACTTGTATGCTCTGAATGTTGAGTCATAAGACCCATGTTTGTAATACTTGGCTCCGCGGGGCCTAATGAGTAAATACTTTGAGTCGTAGAGTCTTGTTGTGATGCCATGTTGTATTTACACATATCGAGCATATTGTGTGTATGATTTGAAATGCTTGGTATGTGTGGGATCCGACAACCTAGTTGTTTATCCTTGGTAGCCTCTCTTGTGGGGAAATGTAGTTTGCTGCTTCCATGAGCCATAGTAGTCCACTACAGCCCGGTTCACCAGAGTCCTGCTAGCCCAGCACTACTGCTCCGGAGCACTTGACTGGCCGGCATGTGTTTCACTTCGTTCATGTGTCTGTCCCTTCGGGGGAATGTCACGCGGTGACATCCGGAGTCCTGCCTAACCTGCTACAGCCCGGGTTCCCGGAGTCCTGTTAGCCCAGTGCTACAACCCGGATTCACACGCTGCTGACCGACATGCTCGATGTGATTCATGTATGCCCGTCCCCATAGGTTTGTGCCGCTTTGGGTTCACGACTAGCCATGTCGGCCCGGGTTCTCTGTCATATGGATGCTAGCCACACTATCATATACATGAGCCAAAAGGCGCAAACAGTCCCGGGCCATGGTAAGCCGACACCCGTGGGAATACCGTGCGTGAGGCCGCAAAGTGATATGAGGTGTTACCAGCTAGATCGATGTGACTTGGAATCGGGGTCCTGGCAGTAGTAGAATGCAATGAACGATTATAAGCAAATTAAATATGAGGCAAGCATTCTTCCCACATTTTCTTATTATTCTTCAAAACAACCCTAAGCATAGCAGACAATGTTCTATTGACTACTTCAGTTTGTCCATCAATTTGGGGGTGACAAGTAGTACTAAAATGCAGTTTAGTCCCGACTTAGCCCATAAACATCTCCAAAAGTCGCTAAGAAATTTAGTATCATGATCTGAAACAATAGTATTTAGCACACCATGCAAGTGAATAATTTCACGAAAGAACAAATCATCAACATTAACAACATCATCGCTTTTATGACATGGTATAAAGTGAGCCATTTTCGAGAACCTATCCACGACAACAAACATGCTATCCCTCCCCTTCTTTGTTCAAGGTAAACCTAAAACAAAGTCCATAGATATATCCTCCCAAGGAACACTAGGTACAGGCAAAGGCATATATAATCCATGAGGATTGAGTCGTGACTTAGCTTTTTGACATGTAGTGCAGTGAGCAACAAAACGCTCAACATCCCGTCTCACATTTGGCCAAAAGAAATGTGTAGCAAGTATATCCTCCGTCTTCTTGACGCCAAAGTGTCCCATTAGTCCTCCTCCATGCGCCTCCTGCAACAACAAAAGACAAACGGAGCTAGCTGGAATGCATAGCTTGTTAGCACGAAACACAAATCCATCGTTAAGAACGAACTTGTTCCAAGTTCTCCCTTCCTTACAATTGTACAATGCATCTTTAAATTCAGCATCATGCACATATTGATCTCTGATGGTCTCCAAACCAAATATTTTGAAGTCAAGTTGTGAAAGCATAGTATAACTACGAGACAACATTAGCAATAACATTTTCTTTACCCTTCTTGTGTTTAATGACATAATGGAAAGTCTCAATGAATTCAACCCATTTAGCATGTCTACGGTTCATTTTTGCTTGACTTTTAATGTGTTTCAAAGATTCATGATCAGAATGTATAACAAATTCCTTGGGCCATAAATAATGTTGCCATGTTTCTAAGGTCTGAACAAGAGCATATAATTCTTTATCATAAGTAGGATAGTTCAAAATAGGCCCACTCAATTTTTCAGAAAAGTATGCAACAGGTTTGCCATCTTGTAATAACACACCTCCTAATCCAATTCCACTAGCATCACATTGAAGCTCAAAAGTCTTATTAAAATCAGGAAGTTGGAGTAAAGGATCATGTGTCAACTTATATTTTAATACCGTGAAGGCTTCTTCATGTGCGGTACCCCAAACAAAAGGCACATCCTTCTTTATAAGCTCATTGAGAGGTGCAGCAATGGTGCTGAAATCTCTCAAAAAACGCCTAAAGAAACCAGCGAGGCCAAGGAAACTCCTCATTTGTGTGACCGTTTTGGGTTGCGTCCAACTCTCAATAGCTTCAATCTTTGCTTTATCAACTTCAATTCCCTGTGGAGTAACAACATAGCCAAGAAAAGATACTCGGTCGGTGCAAAAGGTGCACTTTCCAAGGTTACCAAACAAACTTGCATCACGTAGAGCAATAAAAACAGCAGGTAAATGTTCCAAATGTACCTCCAAAGATTTTCTATAAATCAATATGTCATCAAAGTAAACTACCACAAATCATCCAATGAAAGCACGTAAAACTTCGTTCATTAATCTCATGAAAGTACTAGGTGCATTAGTTAACCCAAAAGGCATGACTAACCACTCATATAATCCAAACATTGTTTTAAATGTTGTTTTCCATTCATCTCCCAATTTCATACGAATTTGATGGTATCCACTACGCAAATCAACTTTGGAGAATATTGCAGAGCCACTCAATTCATCAAGCATATCATCTAGCCTAGGCATAGGATGACGATAATGAATAGTAATATTATTGATGTCTCTACAATCAACGCACATACGCGACGTACCATCCTTTTTCGGCACTAAAATGATAGGAACAACAAAAGGACTAAAGGATTCGCGTATATAACCTTTGTCGAGCAGTTCTTGTAGTTGACGCATAATCTACTTTGTCTCCTCTAGATTGGTACGGTATGGTGCACGGTTGGGTAATGATGTACCGGGAATTAAGTCAATTGGATGCTCAATCCCTCGAATAGGTGGTAATCCTGGTGGCATGTCTTGTGGAAAGACGTCAGCAAACTCCTGCAAAATGTTAGTGACAGCAGGAGGCAAAGAGGAAGGCACATCCTTGAATGAAAATAATGCCTCTTTGCAAACAAAAGCATAGCAAACAGATTTGCTAAAATCTAGATCATCAATATTAGATTTGGTGGCGAGTAAGCATGCACTTTTCAATTTAATTTCAGAAACAACACTAGATGGTTTATTATTAGGCTTCATTTGTTTCTCAAATTCTATTGCCACAATCTGATTTTCACTCTTATTTTTCTCCTATTTTGCTTTATTAGCTCTTTTAATATCATCTTTCAAAATGGAATTAGGAGTCATAGGAAGCAAAGTAATATTTTTATCCTTATGAACAAGAGTATAATGATTGTTTCTACCATGGTGTACAGAATTTTTTATCAATTTGCCATGATCTACCAAGTAATAAGGAACATGCTTGCATAGGTACCACATCACAATCAACATAATCAGCATATGTAGAGATACTAAAATGCAAACGAATAGTATGTGTTACCTTAACCCTGCCGCTGCTGTTGAACCATTGGATGTAGTAAGGATGTGGATGTGGTCTTGTGGTGAAAGATAGCTTCTCCACCATCTATGATGACGCGAACAGAACGTTCCTTCACAACTCCCTTTGTATGGAACAAATTATGCCTCTGATGTTGCTCAGCTTGTGTGACATGCACACTCAAAACACATTGAGCAACTAAACATTCATACCTATCAGCATCTTCAGGAGACATGTATTGCGTCTCATGATCAGAATCATCTCCACTGTGTTCTTCACGTGTAATAAGAGCCAAAGTATCCCCATCATAGTCACTAGCGGACTCATACCCACCATCCTCAGTAACTATCATCACACGCTAAGATTTGCATTCTCTCACAAAATGTCCTCTTCCCTTACAACGATCACAAATAATATCACTTGTGTGACCCGTTGATGCCGTGGAAGAAGAAGAGCTCTGCGCAGGCCCAGCAGGTGTGCTCTTGGCAGATAGTGGTGGTTGTGCCTGCTTTCTTGTATCACGGCTGGAGATGGCACCTGATGGAGGTGCTGGTCCAGTCGAAGTAGAGGATGCACGTGGTGTCCATGATGCAGATCGACCTGCAGAAAAGTTAGTTCGCGCCAATGCATGTCGATCCTGCACTTCACGTTCAGCTTTACAAGCAAGATGGAATAAACGAGCGATATTACTATACTCCTTGTACTCTAGAATGGTCTGAATCTCTCTATTTAATCCACCCATAAAACGTGCAAGCATAGCTTCCTTCTCCTCCACAATACCACATCTAATCATGCTAGTTTGTAATTCCTGATAATATTCTTCTACAGAATTTTTTCCTTGTCTTAAACGCTGCAATTTTTGAAGTAATTCACATTGATAATATGGTGGAACCCAACGAGTACACATAGCAGCTTTCAAAGCAGCCCAAGTAGCTGGAATGGGATATAATCTACAATATTCAGACCACCAAACACATGCAAAACTAGTGAAAGCACAAACAGCAGCAGGAACACGTCTCTCCTCGGGATATTGTAAACATGTAAAACGTTGTTCAGTTTCTAACTCCCAAGTAAGATATATATATCAGGAACATATCTACCCTCAAATGGTGGAATATTCAATTTTAGTTTAGGAAAATGGTCATGATCTCGTACCTCAGGTGGTGGTACAGCCCTACCGTTGCGATGATATGCATGAGGACGACCTGGTGGTGGTGCTGGTGGTTGCACGTAGTTCTGATTTTGATCAACCTCATCCTCGTAATGGTCCTCCACCTCTGCAGTAGCAGAAGGAGCTACAGAAGCACCAAAAGTAGGTACATCAGCACCAGAAGTTTGACCAGGCTCAATGGGAACGCGATGTGGTCATCCCACTTGATTTTGAAGACGATGTTGTTGTTGTTCTAGAGGTGCGGCAGGTGCAGCGGGCGGTGGAAGATGCGCGAGCAATTCATTAAACTTGTTACCGAGCTTTGTTTCAAACACCTTCTCAATGCCATCTATCTTCTCCACGGCCTCCTCAAATCTATTTAGCACATCTTCCACCTGTCCACTCACCATTTGCTGAAACTTATCATGTAACTCTTTGTTTTTCATGTTCTTCCAGTTAGTCTCGTCGGCTTGTGATCCTGCCATGGTTAGCAGCAATAGAAACACACAAGAATATGATCCTATAGACTACTAGGAAGTGGTGGTGATGGTGTGGTGGACAGTCACAAATCCATCAAGCGAATCTCAAATTCTTACCATTTCTTATCAAGTAGCATGTGGTGATCAGCAACCGTTGTAGTCAAAACTCTCAAAGCTTCGATAGAGCGATTACCAGGGAGAGTCAAAGGCATGATGTAGATGTATGTGGAGCTGGGAAGGCATATAATATGGTAGCAAAAAAGGGTCAGCAATAATCAATTCAGAGATGCAAAGTTGAATAAACGCTCAACGACGGTACTGTGCTGGTCCTAGGCTAGACCGTGCTAGAGACACGAGCCTAGAACACTAACAAAATCACGCCGCTACACGTAAACAAGGGAAAAGCACACTCTGGAACTTTTTTTTCGCTCGGTTCTTTTGGCACTCCTCTTTTTTTGCGCTCCTATTTTTTTGCGAAAAATCACTATAATGGCGAGTGTCTCAAAAGTCTTCCCTCGTCAAACTGATAGGATGGGCATGAATTTTTTTTGATTTTTTTTTGGAAATCAGGGCAGCGACGACGAAAAAGTGCGGCAAAAAATCACTATGATGGCACATGGCTCAAAAGACTCAGAAAAGCCTAAAAATAGGATAGGGAAAAATTTTGCCTGCGAAAATTTTGGCCTAAAAACTGCCCGAGGGTCTCCAGATTTTTTTTTGCCTGTGAAAATTTTGTCCTAAAGACTGCGATTTTTTTATTTTCGAAACCTACTCAGGCAAGGAAACATGAAATGGAAATTAGATGGATCACGAAAACAAACCTAATATGAAAGGAACTCGGATTGGTGGTGGATATATGGTGGTAGGATATGGCAGCGGTGGTTGTATATGGATACAGATTGGTGGTGGTATATGGATATGGATTTTTGGTGGTATATGAATACAGATTGGTGGTGGTATATGGATACGGGTTGGTGATGGTATATGGAGATGGATCGGTGGCGGATAAGCAGTGGTGGTAGATAGCAGGGGCGATGATGATGGTGCGGCGGCGACGTGACAACTTATAACCAGAACTCGAAACTCTAAAAGACTAGACTTTAAGACCAGCAACTAGACACGACGATGCAACCGCAAATTCAACAAAGCAAAATACTGAAAAGACTATGCAAAGGCTCAGACTAGTTCGGATATG
This sequence comes from Triticum urartu, assembly GCF_056163025.1. Classification (NCBI taxonomy): domain Eukaryota; kingdom Viridiplantae; phylum Streptophyta; class Magnoliopsida; order Poales; family Poaceae; genus Triticum; species Triticum urartu. Next base: position 238,961,153 of record NC_141873.1, read on the forward strand.
ATGAACTAACCCTAATTTTTTTGGCTTTTTCATGGACTGTAGGTACGAAGAACATACTCGATCTAAACTACGAAAAACTGTAAAATCTCACCGAGCAACCCGGAAATCTGATACCACTTGATAGTGGCAAAGGTGTCCCGTCTTTCGATGAGATGGTGGCTATCGTTTTGGAGGAATTCGAATTTGACGATGCGACTATGAACGTGCGAGGACGTCGTGCCTTAGCAAGCACTAAACCAACTCCGAGAGGTTATTGACCACGCTGGAGCACGATCAACCTGACCGCGAAGGTCTGTTTCCTGCAGGCAAACGAAGAACAAGCAAGAAACTAAGATTGCAATCTGGATATTGCGAATATAAGATGAAAGTTTTATTGATCAAGGTGGGGTTCTGTGACGCCTTTGTCTCGTCGTTGAACACAAACGAAATACACGAAGTTGCAGCTATGGCGATCTTTAATCTAAACAAAACCCAAAGTCTAAACAACGCCCTAAGGGTTGTATATATGGAGGAAGAGGGGGGGGATTTCGTGGCCCTTGGAGGAGGGGTCCTAAACCAACCCTAACTCTTGTTTCCCCACACATACGGACTCTAAAAACAGCCTATACTTAAGTATTTCGAAAATACATGGGCCTGGCCCAATATTAAGGTGACGCAGCACCTAGAATAGCCTATGGACGAAATTTATGAAGTGGCATCTTGTATATTTCATCCAAGGCTTCATGCACTCCTTATGGTGGCTTCAAAGACCTGAAATCATCACTTGTAACTCCGTTCTTGATCCCCTTGCGCATGCCATCATCTCCATGCTTGAACTTGCTCAAAGGTTCACCTTTCTTGTCCAAGCTAGTCCCTTCATTTGTAAGCCAAACAAATGTATCCAATTTAGACAGCATCATATTCTCATGAACATTAGAATCATTACCAAGAAACGAAAGTACCTGATAATTCAGTTGGTGTGCGCGAGCTCTAGTAATTGGTCTAATATGTATAGCAGCAGGGGTTGTGGGTGTAACAATGGTATTGAAGTCCTCATCAACAGGGAGGCTCCAAAATCGTGGTCAACGTGGCTCTTGATACCAAGATGATGTAGGGTAGGAACCCTAATCGGCCGATCTTTCACGAAAGGAGCGGATTCCGCGATGAACACAAAGAACACGAGGAGGGAAACGAGGAAAAAAATAAAAGGGGAACACGAGAGAACACTCAAACCAACAAGAATGATTTCACAAGTACTAGATCCTCGAAACACGATAGGAGATAGAAGATCCAAAGTCAACAACGGACGATACAAAGGTAATTGGTCTTCTCCGTGAGGAGGTCTTAATGTTCTTCTCCGCAAGGAGGTCTTGAATCCAAAGGGATCTTCTCCGAAGAGGGGCCGCGGTCTCTCTTGTGGAGTAGATCCGATGTGGATGAGCAATGCTCTATCTCTAAAACGAGCTAAACCAATGCTAACCCTAGCTAGGATGAATAGGAGGTCTATTTATAGTCTGAGTGCAAATGGGGGGGGCGAAAGGCGGGAGTACATGGGCTTCGGGCCCGAAACTGGACACAGCCAGGTACCAGACGTTCGCTGGGGGTCGGTCGTCCGGTGGCTCATGGGCGGCCGGACGTCCGGTAGTAGGCGGTCGTCTGCTGGTTCTAGCTCGGATGTGGAAGTTGCAGATTTCCGAAAGGGGCCGGTCGTCCGGTCGCCGGACTTCCGCTCGTTTGGCTCGGGTGCAGTGTCGCCGGTCGTCCAGTCCGGGCCGAACGTCCGCTCGTTGTACCTCGACTGGGGCTTAAGGCTCCAGACGTCCGATCTTGGTTGGGGCTTCAGGCTCCGGACGTCCGGTCCCGGACGGTAGTCCGGTGGCTGGGGCTTCGTCTGCAGCTCTCCTTCTTCTTCTTTGTCTTCACGCCCATCTTCCTCTTCTGATCTTCCTTGCTCCTTAGCTTCTTCATGGCCAACTCCTTGATACTGAGTATGCACAATGTCTCCGTTTTAGGTAGTATCCATGTCTCATGTGCATTGACGTGAACTTGTGAGAGGAGAGATGTCACCTCGGTTTCGAGAGCTCTTGCACATGCTCGTGTTAAGGGTCCCCTAGGCACTTGGTGAGATGATGGTATGTCCATGGAGATGACCTTGGGATGCTCTCCATTAGTCTTGGAACTCAAGGGATGCCATCGCGATCTTCTTCTCTTCTTCATAGTTGTGTAAACATAAGATTTTGTCGACCTTCAATGCCCATAAAAGATACTCTTCGGGGTCGTTGCTTCCATTGAACTTGGGCATGGTGAACTTGAGTTTTCCGTAGCGTTGCTCTTCATTTTGTTGGGTTCGGGGATGATGATGTCCATGTTGTTGATGATTGTCCAACTCGTGTTGCTCTTGGTGAGGAGGGTTGTCAACCTCATGTTGCTCTTGTCATGGAGGATTTCCATTGTCTTCATGCTCTTGATGAACTTGGTGTTCTTGGCGAGCTTGTGGAGGAGCTTGTCGATCTCGAGGAGGAACTTGAGGAGCTTGACGATGCACGCAAGCTTGAAATCTTAGTTCGTGAGCTTCTTCGTGAAGTGCTTCTTCTTGTTCATGAGCTTGTCGGTCTCGGTTGGCTATGGCGCGACTTGCATCTTGGAGGGCTTGTTGCGCCTCAAGTGCTAGAGCATCTCGCAATTGTTGCTCTTGACATTGTGCCTCGGCATCTTGTGCTTCTTGGTGTAGACGCGCTCACTCTTCCGCTTCATGTTGGCGTTGTCGTTGCCGTTCTCGTGCTAGCGCAAAAGCCTCTTGGGTTTGACGTTGTCGGTGTTCGGGAGAGTTGGTGTCGCGTAGAGGATTGAGGCTTGCTTGACGATCGTTTCTCATGGCACGTCGAAGAGTGTTCTATGTCGGTGTACTTGACCGGAGAGGGTGAAGTAGGAGTGTCGACTTGAGCGGCTTCTTCTTGATGAAGACGAAGTGGAAGAAGAGCAGTTGAGAAACAAAGCGCAAATCTCGTCCATTATTGCGTCATTCTCTTGCTTGTGATCATCGAGCTTGTGGTTGAAGTATTCCCTTGTACGTTTCTCGGAGAGTCGCAAGTCGGCGGCGAGGTTTTCTGATGTGGAGCATCCCACGTTCATCCCCATGTACACTCCGACTACTCTCCAAGCCACAAGAGAACATAAGAAGAGACCTCAAGTATACGTCATTGAACACCAGGTGAACTCGCTCCTCTCCGAATCGTCACTTTCCACATGTGAGACATGGCTACTACCTCAAACATGTGTACTATGCATGACCAGGAACCAAGAGGAAGCCCATGGACAAGAAGGCGAGGACACCAAGCGCGAGGAACAAGAAGAAGAGCTGTGGAAGAAGCTCCAGCCACCGGACGACCGGTCGGGTCTGGACGTCTGGCACGTGAAGACCCACCGGACGACCGGTGACCCCGCACCCGAGCCAAATGAGTGGACGTCCGACGCCAGCGGACGACGGCGACCGGACGACCGGCCACCTGCAGAAATTCGGCACTCCAGCGTCTGAGCCAGGTCGAGCAGACGTCCGACGTCTACTGGACGTCCGGCCACCCATGAGCCATCGGACGACCGGTCCTCGGCGAACATCCGGTACCTGTCTATGCACAGTGTATGGGCCCGAGGCCCATGTATCCCTCTCCCACTTACCCCTTCATGGACCTAGACTATATAGACTCCTCCACCTTGTCTTGTTAGGGTTAGCATTGGTTTTAGCTCATTTTAGAGATATAGCATTGCTCATCCACATCGGATCTGCTCCACGAGAGAGACTGCGGCCCCTCTTCGGAGAAGATCCCTTTGGATTCAAGACCTCCCTGCGGAGAAGAACATCAAGAACTCCTCACGGAGAAGACCAGTTACCTTTGTATCATCCGTTGTTGACTTTGGATGTTGTATCTCCTATTGTGTTTAGATGATCTAGCACTTGTGTAATCATTCTTGTTGGTTTGAGTGTTCTCTCGTGTTCCCCTTGTGTTTTTCCCCTCGTTTCCCTCCTCGTGTTCTTCGTGTTCATCGCGGCATCCGCTCCTTTCGTGAAAGATCGGCCGATTAGGTTTCCTACCCTAAATTATCTTGGTATCATGAGCTGCATTGATCACGATTTCGGAGCCTCCCCTCTTCGTTTTCTAGCTTGATTTTGTTGTGTTCTTGCCCAATTTCGAAAATCCCCACCAAAAATAGTCCCAATTTTTTTGTGATTTGTTGGTTTGACGAAATTTTGTTGGATTTGATCCGTAGATTTGCTTGGTTTCAAGTGGATCTAGCATCTCCCCAAGTTTCCCCATCTCTCATCCACGAAATCCCCTCTATTTTGACCCCAAAATCCCCAAATTCCGCCCAAAATCGCGTCCTGAAACTCGCATCTCGCGTTGACCCAGACCCATCATACGACCGTCATTTTACTGGACGTCCGGACACCCAGGAAGCACCGGACGTCCGACCTTACCGGACGACCGGAACCCCTAACCCGAGCTGAAATTAGCGGATTTCCGACCCGACCGGACATCTGTCCATTTCCGGACGTCCGCTACCTGTAGATATCAACTTCGACTGATGTTTGTTGCGGCCATAACTAATTCATCCGAACTCCAATTTTGATGTTCTTTAGCTTGTTTTGAAGCTATTGACATCCTCCTTCCCACAAAAATTCAACCAACATCATTTGACTCCATCAATTGTTTTCAAATTTGGCATCTTTTCCTAGGGCTTACACCACATCATCCGCTACACCACCACCGACTTCTGCAACCTAACCAATTTTGTTCCCCATCGCATAAGTGGTTGTTTGAGTTGTGATTTGAGTCTCCTAAGGTGTTTAGGCTACTTAGGGACGGTTTCTTCTTCATCAACCACCACCACCATAACTTCCGCATAGGTACCGCGCTTTCAACTCTGACACCGTGTATAGTCGACCACCTTACCCTCCATTTCTGCATTGCGTACTCGACAACCCATCATTTCCATTCCACAATTCCATTGAGCTTCCACAAAACCACCACCGCTTTGCCGCTACCACCATTTTGACATTTGACAATTGAGATTTTGAGTTCGTGGTTTTTCCGTTTCCTAAGGTGTTTCGTCTACTTAGGGACGAGTCTCCATCATCTTGGTGTCTCCATCAAGATCACCGCCACTCATCATCGCCACGGACGGTAACCTCCATATCATCTCGGTATCGTGGTATCCCTCCATTGTATATTCCCTTGCCATTGCATTGATAACCCCTAGCCTATTTTGCGTCACTTTCCTATCGAGACTAGCCTTTGAGTATTGCCGGCAACGTTACTTGTGCACATTAGTGGTCTACACCTCCCATTACATACATACCATACCATATCGGTATCATATTTGTATCATCATACCATCCCTATCTTGGTTTGTGCATTCCGCATAGTGGCCATATACAAAAAAGGGAATAAGCTTTTAAGCAAATAAAAAGAGTGAACAATGAGCTCGTAAGCAATAGCCGTAGCATCATACCACATTGCATATAAGATCATCTTGGATGACCTTGTGAGAAACACCGGGAACCATACATACATAGCATACTTGGGATAGAAAGTTATCCATTTTGCATCTTATAGGTTGTGCACAAGTGTCGTATCTGCCTATTGAGAAATCGTGCTAGCGTCTCTCTTGAGTTGTGCAACACAAGCGTTTTCTGTGGATTCCACATTTTGTGCTCATCCTTGGTTGCACAACCCCATTTATCTATCTCTGTGTGTGTGTTTTCGTGTGCCACATATTGCTATTGGTCTACTTGTTTCACTTTCGAATTTGTGAATCTCTTTCAACATTATTGACTCTTCCTAACATTTTGCATCACATTTTTGTGCCACTATCCTCACCGAGCTCCACCATAAGCCTTATTTGTGTAGGTGTGAGAAACCGACAAGAATTGGTACCAATTGTGCTATTTCCTTGTCCACATTGGAGTGATCATTGATCCACTTTCAACTTCGGTCAAGGAACATTTGGTATTCATTCTTCTCTTTCTACCACTCAGGTTTTTTCTCTTGGAGTGATGGGTAGGCAAGGCATTTCATCTCTGGTCTTCCACAACAACGACGGCATGAACAACTACATCACCAAAGTGTCAATCTTCGATCTACAATGACAAATGCAAGGCGCACAACCAATATTGCGAGAGCGCATCGAGAACCACTCCATCAACATTCGTCAATCCGAAGCAAGGAAAAGGGACTACATCGACAACAAGATTTCCGCGCACAAGGAGCAAGATGCAAGGATGGAGGAGATTCGGACCTTGTTGATCAACCGTTCTTCCCCTTCATCATCCTCAAGGCGGCGATGTTCAAGTCACAAGTCTTCGGAGCGCAAAAATGATGCAAGCGCAAGTCGTCCACGTCCATGTCTCCATGGCGACCACCATCACATTCGTGATCCACCTCGTCATGAAGGACAAGTCACCTCCAAGCAACATGTGCACAACGACGACAAACGACATCTACTACGAGCTCAAGTGCGACAACGACACCATCAACATGAAGATGCTCGCCAACCGCAAACGTACAAGTCCCAACAAGCCCTACTTCACGCCAAGCCCAAACATCATGAGCACAAGAGAAGACCGCGAGATGAGCACAACCAGAACAGAGCTATGGCTACACCAACCACTTCGGTATCTTTGCCAAGTGCTATCAAGGAATCTTCTCCTTTGGACGTACGGAATCTTCGCCTACATCAACATCATGAAGTATAAGGCGACCACCTACGAGCGAGGGCGACGCCTCCATCTTCAGAAGCCCCCCAAGGAAGATGGCCGAACATGGGACATTCCCTTCGGTCATGGAGACAAGTTACGAGGTGCCACATCATATGGGCCTCCAACAACAAGATGGCGACAAGAAGGTCGAGCAAGGGCCATCCCCTTCGACTACGTCGACAAGAACGGACCTCTCCAGCAACATGAATACGACGCCCATATTGGACTCATACTCCGAGTCAAGCTACGAGACTGCACATGAGACCTTATCTTTGGTCTTAGAGGAGAGTGATGATGTGCCATCTTCGGCCTTCATCCACGGCTACGACTACGACATGATTGAGCATGGAGACATTTGCACCAACATCTCCCCGTCACCGACATGTGACGAGATGCCCCACTTGCCATGTGAGGAGAGCCACCACCACATGAGTGACTCCACCATACATGACATTGAGAGCATTTCCAATGATAGGATGAGTGTGACCACCACTAGCCCCACACTTGAGAGCATGCCACACATTCTATGTGAGGTTGAGAGCCATTTGAGTGACTCCACCAACCATATGAGTGAGAGCATCCAAGAGGGATTGAGTGATCCACAACACTTAGTGAGTGAGGTAGTTGAGACGGCATGTGAGGCCACTTTGATTTCTAATGACTTAACCTCTACTCTGAGTGTGTTTTCTTCTTTGGTGCTAGGTCTCCTACATGAGGACATGCCTATCCTCGACAAGTCTGTACCTCCAATGGAGACGACGATGGCCATGGTGGAAGAAGATGCACCCCCACATGGTTCCATCAAGATGAAGATGACCACAACTTGGTCTTCGACACCTCACCTACAACACATGAGCGATGCTCCAAAGGTAACATAGGTGATGGTGCTTCTCTTGTCCCACTAGTGGACTATCTCACCAATGATTGCTTGCATAATGTTGATCCACCTATTCCCATGCTTCATGCTAGTGCGAATTCTTCATGTCATGACTTACCAATTTATGATGAATATGATGATGAGCATGTTGATTTGCCTAGTTGTGATTCTATGCTCCATAGGATATCATGTGAAAATTCTATTGTTCACATCATGTTTGACAATCCTTTAAACTTGTCATATGCTATGAGTGATGATGCGGAGCATCCTACGAGCATCACCATGTCAAGAGTCCGTTTGGCAAGTGACACGTGTGACATCTACTTCACATACACAAAGGTGAATCATCTCCTTTACACATGCTCACTTGACCCCTTCGAGGATGGTATACAACTTGACACCCCCCTCGTGTGCATGCATAGGTATTATCGAAACTTCACGGATGATGAGGAGGAGTGCAAGCGCCAAGGAACACCTATACCATCCGCAAGGGAAGCATGGAAGAGAAGACAGAATAAGAAAGAGTTGCAGAGTCTACAGCGACCGGACGACTGGAAGCCACCGGACGTCCGACCCTCTATAGCCGCCGGACGATCGACGAACACCGGACGTCCGACAAGTCCCAAGCACCGGACGTCTGACTCTTACCGGAAATCCGGTGCCCCCGATCCCGAAGCGAAACGACGGACGACCGACGCCGACCGGACGTCCGGCACCACCTGTCCCGAGAAGAATCAGAGGACGTCCGACGCGCACCGGACGTCCGGACCGTCCTGAGCCACCGGACGTCCGACGCCCACCAAACGTCCGGTACCTGCCTGTGTGCAGCCGTGGGCCTTTGGCCTTGTACCCCTCTCCCACTTACCCCCTTCGTGGCTTAGACTATAAATAGACCACCTCCACCTCCTTTCTAGGGTTAGCATTGGTTTAGCTCATTTTAGAGATTGAGCATTGCTCATCCACATCGGATCTACTCCACGAGAGAGACCGCTGCCTCTACGGAGAAGATCTCTTTGGATTGATGACCTCCTTGCGGAGAAGAACTTCAAGACCTCCTCACGGAGAAGACCGGTTACCTCTTGTATCGTCCGTTGTTGAATTTGGATCTTGTATCTTTATTTGTGTTCATGGATCTAACGCATGTGTGATCATTCTTGTTGGGTTGAGTGTTCTCTTGTGTTTCCCTCGTGATTTTCCCCTCGTTTCCCTCCTCGTGTTCTTCGTGTTCATTGCGGGATCCGCTCCTTTCGTGAAAGATCGGCCCATAGGGTTCCTACCCTACATCATCTTGGTATCATGAGCCACGTTGATCACGATTTTGGAGCGTCCCCTCGTTGTTTTCTAGCCTAATTTTTTTGTCTTCTTCCCCAATTTTGAAAATCCCCACCAAAAATAGCCCAGTTTTTTTTGTGATTTGTTGGTTTGAAGAAGTTTTGTTGATTTTGATCCATGGATTTGCTTGGTTTCAATTGGATCTAGCATCTCCCGAAGTTTCCCCATCTTTCACCCACGAAATCTCATCAATTTTGACCCCAAAATCCCCAAAATCCGCCCAAAATCGCGCCCCGGATCTCGCATCTCGTGTTGACCCCGACCCTCCTGACAACCGACCTTTTCCGGAAATCCGGAACCCCTAACACAAGCCAAATTTACGGATTTCCGAGCCCGCCTGGACGTCCGGCCCCCGGACATCCGACCTTGTCCAGACGTCCGTAACCTGTAAAAACTGATTTCGCTCAAATTTTGTTTCGGCCATAACTAATTCGTCCGAACTCCGATTTTGATGTTCTTTAGCTCGTTTTGAAGGTCTTGACATCCCCCTTCCAAGAAAAATACCACAAACATCTTTTGACTCCATCAAATTATGTGAATTTTGGCATCTTTGCCTAGGGCTTCCACCACATCATCCGCTACACCACCATCGACTTCTGCAACCTAACCAATTTTGTTGATTTGAGTATCCTAAGGTGTCTAGTCTACTTAGGGACGGTTGCTTCTTCATCAACTACCACCACCATTTCCGCATAGGCTTGCCCACCATACACTTCTACCACCCAACATAACCAAATTTTGTTTGACTTTGTTTGTGTTGTGACTTGTGTCTCCTAAGGTGTTTAGGCTACTTAGGGACCATGCTCTCACCTCCGAGACCGTGTATAGACCACCACCTCACCCTCCACTTCCGCATTGCGTACTCCACAACCCATCATTGCATTTCTGCAATCCCTTTGAGCTTCCGCAACCACCACCGCATTCCCGCTACCACCATTTGACATTTGACATCTTCTCCTTTCTCCACTCATAATGGCTCGAGTTTTGTGATGGATAGGCAAGGCATTTCATCTTTGGTCTACAACAACAACGACGAGTTCGATGCCACGAACAACTCCAATGATGCCAAGATGCAAGCTCAAATGGAGGAGATCAAAGCCCTCATCAAGTCCTACAAGCGGTCTTCCTGATCTTCGAGAAGACGCTCAAGAGCACAAGCCTCTGAGATACCATCTCCGGCAAGGTCACATCGGCATCGACACCATCACCACCACGAACGTGAAGGTCAAGAACTCAACACCAACAACTACTCAACGACTTAACCATCTCCCTTGGCATCTTCGCCAAGCGACTTCACGGCATCTTCGCCCACAAGCACCTCAAGAGAAGCTCCCCAAGCTCAAGTCCGTGACTTCCACGAGCTACTACGACCTCGACATCGACCACGCGATTCCTTTCTATGGGACTCAAGAACCCGAGGAGTATCTCGAGTGGGAGAGTTTGATGGACGACTACCTCAAGCTACATCAAGTTCCTCCCGAAGATCAAGTGAAGTGCGCCACAAGGAACTTCCACGACTACGCGTCCACATGGTGGCTTCACACACCTTCGGAGACCTACGACATGATTTGTCCCAAGACGAAGAGAGCTTCACGGAGAGAGTTTGTGCCTCCAACCTACACGGAACAACTTCTACGCCAATTGGAGAATACCACCCAAGGATCCAAGTCCATCGATGAGTACTTCAAGGAGATGAAGATTGCCTTGCGACGAGCCGGCATGGACGACCCCATTTCGATGAAGTTCTACTTCATGATGGGATTGAACAACGACATCTCCAAGACTATCTTCCTCGAGAACTACAAGTCCCTCGATGACAACTACATTGGTGCTCTCAAGGCGGAACTAGAAATCATGAAGGCCAAGGCTTCTCCACCCCAAGCACACTTCGCGACGACCAAGCTCCATGAGAACGAGCATGAGGCTAGTACCACCACGATGTCCAAGCCCAACGAGCTCCAAGACGATGATCCCAAGTTCGACATTACCGCCATCCTTCTTTGTGGCATTGATGATGCCAAGTCTACTTCGACTCTTTTTGAAGATGGTGCGGCGACGAGTACTACTACGGAGATCCTCAAGAACCAAGCTTTGAAGGCATGCGACATGGTGACGAGCATGGAGGATGTTTCCATCTTAGGAGGCGAGAGTGATGATGTGCCATCTTCGGCCTTCATCCATGGCGACGACGACGAGATGGTTGAGCATGGGATTTTCCCTACGACCACGGCGACGTATGATGACTTGGGTGACTTGTGCCACCATATTGAGAGTGAGAGTGACTTCACCACTAGCCCCATATATGATGTGTTGCATAAATTCTCATGTGTGGAGAGCCACAACCCCCACCATTTGAGTGAGATGAGTGACTCCACCATATGTGAGATTGAGTGCACCTATTTTGAGGGAGTGAGTGAACCACCACATAGAGAGAGTGAGATGCTTGATAGGTCATGTGAGGCCACTTTCAACACTAACGACTTGACCTCTACCTCTCTTGTGTCTTCTCATTTGGTGCTAGGTCCCATATATGATGACGCGCCGATTCTCGATGACTTCATCCTACATGTGGACAAGACTATGGCCATGGTGGAATATGTTGCACCCCCCACATGGTTCCATCATGATGATGGTCTTGACCACCATTTGGCCTTACCCACCTCACCTACACCACTAGAGTGGAATGAACAAGGTAACATAGGTGAAGGTGATGCTCTAGTCCCACTAGTGGACATTCTTGACATTGATTGCTTGCGTGATGTTGATAAATCTATTTCCATGCTTCATGCTAGTGTGACTTCCCCATATAATGATTTACCCATTTATGATGACTATGATGATTGCCATGTGGAGTCTCTTAGTTGTGATGCCATGTTACATAGGATTTCTTGTGCTAATTCTCTCGGTCACATCATGTTTGCCAATCCGCTTGACTTGTCATATGCTATGCATGAGATCAATCATATGTCATATTTGCAATCTCTTCATAGTGACTATGCATATGCCATTAAAATAAACCCAATTTGCACATATGGCATAAATGACAAGCCCATGGTTATTGGCATTTGTTTTTTCTTGTGATGATATTGATATGTTCCCTATGCATCATTTATCTCATATGCCATGCAATGACCATCTAGCTTCGGATACTTATGTGCACAATATGCTCCCCATGAATAAACATGATATTGATGTGCCATATATTTGTATGCTCAATTTGCATCCCAATCGTGTTATACACAATAAGTATTCTTTCATGATGATGATCTTCAAGGTAGGTCCCATTTGTGGTCATCTTCATCTTTATGGAACCATGTAGGGGGTGCATCATCGTCCACCATGTCCATCATCGTCTCCATTGGAGGTATTGACACGTCGAGGATAGGTGTGTCATCATGTAGGAGACCTAGCCCCAAAGAATAAAACACACTAGGAGTAGAGGTTAAGTCGTTAGAAATCAAAGTGGCCTCACATGCCGTGTCAACTACCTCACTCACTAAGTGTGGTGGCTCACTCACTCCCTCTTGGATGCTCTCAAGTGGGGGGCTAGTGGTGGTCAGACTCATCCTCTCATAGGATATGCACTCAATGTCACATATGGTGGAGTCACTCATATCACTCATGTGGTGGTGGCTCTCCTCACATGGCAATTGGGCTATATACCGCTTGTCGCTTCATGCTCATTTTACCGTGTTCACTTTGCATGCTATGCTTGCTTCTATGCCTTTGCCATGCAATTGTGACCCTTGCTTGCATCTACCCATGATTCAACATTATGCTACTCCTATGTGTATTTGCATGCTTGGTGGAGATCCTTGTTGCTATTGCCATGTTTATCATGTGCCTCATGCTATTGATCCTATTTTACTCGTATCCTCCTTTCATGCTTGTGCTATGTCATGTGAATTATTCATACACACTATTTGCACACATCCGTGAGGAGGTCTTGATGGGGCCGCCCAAGAGGGGGTCTTGAATCCAAGGTGGATCTTCTCCGAAGAGGGGTCGCGGTCTCTCTCGTGGAGTAGATCCGATATGGATGAGCGAAGCTCTATCTCTCAAATGAGCTATCACAACGCTAACCCTAACTAGGAGGAGGGGAAGGAGTATATATAGTATAAGCCACGAAGGGGTAAGTGGGAAAGGGATACATGGACCTCTGGCCCGACTCTATGCGCAGGCAAGCGCCGGATGTCCGGGCAGGGGGCCGGAGGTCCGGCCGTTCGCGGGAGGCCGGATGTCCGGTGCACGGGCCGGATGTCCGGGCTGAAGTGGCAGTTCGAGTCCTTCTCTGGATATGGGATGCAGGATTTCCGGGAGGGATGCCGGATGTCCAGGCACATGGGCCGGATGTCCAGCCGCTGATGCTTCGGTCGTCTGTTGGTGCAGCTCCTTGGAGGCTGCACAGGCGCCGGATGTCCGGCCTCTGGCCTGGATGTCCGGCCGCTGTAGCTTCAGCAGCTCCGTCTTCATCCGTCGTCGCTTCTAGGCTTCCCTCGTGGATGTTGTAGTTGTTCCTTGGTGCTTGCACTCCTCCTCAACATCCGTGAAGCTCCGACAATACCTATGCATGCACACGGGAGAAGTGTCAAGTAGTATACCATCCTCGAAGGGGTCAAGTCAGCACCTGTAAAGGAGATGATTCACCTTTCTGTATGTGAAGTAGATGTCACACGTGTAATGATGCGGAGAATCCTACGGACATCACCATGTACACCTTCATAGCACATTAATCTCCAAGTGGACCTAACGAACCTAAGGTGAACCCGCTCCTCTTCGAGATTTACAAGAATATCTATTGGACTTGGTCGCTACCTCACCACGGAACATTATGCATCTTTAGGTACGAGGACGACCGCCACCCAGCAGCTATGGAGCATCCCGGGGGCCATGGAGAAGGACCCCACGGGATGCACATGGCTCTACGGCTGTAGCACCCCGTGCGCACGGGCGTGTACCATGCGCACGGGGCCCCGTGCGCATGGGCCCAACTTACCCCGTGCACACGGGCTCCACAGGATGGGCGGCCGAGATTGCATGTTCAACTTCCCCTCCGCCTCCACTTCGTCCCTCACCTCCAGCCATCTATATATTCCATACCTAGACCATTTGTTAGGGGAGCTAAGAATAGATCTAGATATTAGAGCTTAGCTCATGTACCTCCCCTTATGGGATTCCTCTTGAGAGAGAAAAGACTCCATTGGAGTACGAGACCTCCATTGGAGAAGATCCCTGGTGGATAAAGCCCCCATCTAGGGAAGGATCTATCTAGATCATCAAGCCCTCATCTCCTTCATAGGATTTGGTATGAACTCTACCATGTACCTTGTTTCCCTTTGATTGTTCATGTACCTTGTGGATCTTGTGTGTTTGTTGGTCTAGTGGATGTGTGATTGGACTTGTTCTTGGGTGGTCCTCTTGTTTTCCCCCTTGTGTTCTTCTTGTTCTTGGGGTTTCCCCCTCCAATTCGTGAGAGATCCTCACTTAGGGTTCCACCCTACAAGATCTTGGTATCAAGAGCAAGGTTGATCACGAAATTGGAGCCCCCTCTTTGTTTTCTAGCCTAGTTTTGTTGTTTTGGTCCCAATTTCGAAAATTCCCCACCAAAAATAGCCCCAATTTTTTTGTGATTTGTTGGTTTGATGAAGTTTTGTTGGATTTGATCCATGGATTTGCTTGGTTTCAAGTGGATCTAGCTTTCCTCCACCTTCCCCTACCTTCCATCCTTCGATTTTGACCTCAGATTCGAGATTTGCCACGGATCCAGAGCAGTTCGTCCGCTCCTTCGGGACCCCGTGCACACGGGCCCCCGTGCACATGGGCTTCGCAGACCCCGTGCGCACGACCCTTCCAGCGCGCCTCGGCCACTTGGTTTTCGCCCACCCCCACCCTCCCATACCACCCCCATACCCCCAGCTACACCCTACCAACGAAATCCATCCATTTGGAGCCCAGATCGAGAAGAAATCCACCAAACCCGCGTGTCCTAGGTGACCCCGTCCCCTCGGTGTATGTACCGTGCGCACGGCACCCTATGCCTAGGGCCCTAGACCCCGTGCGCACGACCCTCCCAGGCCAGCCGCGAGCACTTCGCCGTTTCGGCCATAACTTCCACATCCGGAGTCCGATTTTCGCGTTCTTTAGCTTGTTGAGTAGCTACTGACATTATGCATACACCTAGATATGTTCCATCACCATTTGACTCCATCAAATTTTTGACATTTTGGCATCTTTGCCTAGGCCCTCCACCATATCATCCGCAAAACCACCACAACCTCCCGCAACCTAACACGTTTTTGATCCATATAGCATTTGTGGTTGTTTGAGTGGTGAATTGAGTCTCCTAAGGTGTTTCGGCTACTTAGGGATGGTCGCTTCGTCATCAACCACCACCAGCACTTCCGCATTGCTAACTCCGGAACCACCAACACATCCCGCTACCACCATTTGACTTTTTCCTTGAGAATTTGAGTATGCGGTTTTTATCATTTCCTAAGGTGTTTCGGCTACTTAGGGACGGCTCTACATCACCTTGGTATCTACATCAAGACCACCGCCACTCATCATTGCCATGATGTCATCATCGACATTGACCACTTAACCATTTTGACACCCTAACCGTAAGCAAGAATGGTAACCTCTATATCATCTTGGTATCGTGGTATCCCTTCATTGTACATTCTTGCCATTACATTGTTAACCCCTTAGCCCATTTATTCGTCACTTGCCTATCGAGACTAGCCATTTGAGTACTTCCGGCAATGTTACTTGTGCACAATAGTCATCCGCACCTTCAATTGCTTACATACCATATCATATTGGTATCATCTTGGCATCATATCATCTCTTGTGTCATAAGATTGTGCCCGCATATACAAAATCGCTGTCTTGGTTTGTGCATTTCGCATAGTGGCCATATCAAAAAAAAGAGAGAATAAGCTTTTAAGCAAAAGAAAAGAGAGCAAGAAGCTTGTAAGCAAGAGTCATAGCATCGCCACATTGCATACCATACTACCATATTGATCATCTTGGATCATCGTATGCAAAACACCGGAACATCATACACATAGCATACTTGGGATAGAAAGCTCATACATTTTGCATCTTATAGGTTTTGCACAAGTGTCATATCCGCCTTTTGAGCAATCGTGCTAGCGTCTCTCTTGAGTTGTGAAACACGAGCGTTTTCCGTGGATTCCACATTTTGTGCTCATTCCTTGGTTGCACGACCCCATTTATCTATCCGTGTGTGTGATTCCGTGTACCACCCATTGCTATTGGTCTACTTGTTTCACTTGCGAGTTTGTGAAATCTTTTCCATCATTATTGACTCTTGCTAACAATTTGCATCAAATTTTTGTGCCACTATCCTCACCAAGCTCCACCATAAGCTTTAATCTGTAGGTTCGAGTGAACATGTTCGGTACCAATTCCACTATTCTTTCATTTCACATTGAGTGATACAAGATACATCCTCAACTTCAGGAAAAAGGTAGCTTTGTATTGTTTATCTCATTTCCTACTCACCTTTGCTCGAGTCTTGCGATGGATAGGCAAGGCATTTCATCTCCGGTCTTCCAGGACAACGACGGCGCGAACAACTACATCACCAAAACACCCATCTTCAGACTACAACAAGCAATGGGAAGCATTGAGCAACCCACCATCGACATTCAACAAAACCCACCATCGACATTCAACAACGCGAAGTACGGACAAGGGACTACATCGACACCAAGTTGGATGCACAATTGGATGAAATCCGACACGTGTGGGCCAACTTCAAGTCTTCTTCCTCTTCGTCATCTTCAAGGCGGAGACGCTCAAGTCGCAAGTCTATGTTACGGCCACACGATGCAAGTACCACGCGGCACCGTCATCATCTTCGAGGCGACCGCCAAGAACATGGACAATACCATGAAGAGCGACCTTTGGGATGAGAGTTGGCTTCTCTACCACCCTCATGCCCATGGCCTCCTGCACCCCCATGCGCATGGACTCTACAGAACAGCACCATTGACCCCAAGGCTGCGGTTTTGACAACAACTTTGGCATCTTCACCAAGTGACGTCAAGGCATCTTCGCCTTTGGACGTACAGCATCTTCGCCTACTTCTCACGAGTACTCCTACTTCGACATCATCAAGTCCAAGGCGATCACCTACGAGCGAGGGCGCCACTTCCATCTTCAGAAGCCCCTCAAGGGAGATGGTTGAGCATGGGATTTTCCCTTTGACCACGGCGACATATGATGACTTGAGTGACTTGTGCCACCATATTGAGAGCGAGCGTGACTTCACCACTAGCCTCATATATGACGAGTTGCCACAACTCCCATGTGAGGAGATCCACAACCCCCACCACTTGAGTGAGATGAGTGACTCCACCTTATGTGAATTTGAGTGCACCTACCTTGAGGGAGTGAGTGAACCACCAAATAGAGAGAATGAGATAGTAGATAGGTCAAGTGAGGCCACTTTCAACTCTAACAACTTGACCTCTACCTCTATTGTGTCTTCTCATTTGGTGCTAGGTCCCATTTATGATGACGCGTCGATCCTTGACGATTTCGTCCTTCCTATGGATAAGATGATGGCCATGGTGGAATACGATGCACCCTCACATGGTTCCATCATGATGAAGATGACCATTACTCGGTCTTCGACACCTCACCTACACCACATGAGTGGAGCTCCAAAGGTAACATAGGTGGTGGTGCATCTCTGTCCCAATAGTGGACTATATTCACAATGATTGCTTGCATGATGATGATCACCTTATGGATTCACCACATACTTTGTCTTCTACATGCTTAGATATGCCACCCATTTGTGATAAATATGATGAGGAGCATGTTGAATTGCCTAGTTGTGATGCCATGCTCCATAGGATATCATGTGAAAATTCTTTTGGTCACATCCTGTTTGACAATCCATTAGCCTTGTCATATGCTATGAGTGAGATATCCCATATTGCATCATTTCAATCTCAACATAGTAACTATGCATGCCCCATTAAAATAAATCCTATTTGCACATATGGCATACATGACTAGATGATGGTCTTTGGCTTTTGTTTTTCATGTGATGATATTGCCATGCTTCCTTTACATGACTTGTGCAATTCATCTCATATTCCATGCCATGACAATTATTGTGTTTCACATGATTGCATCACTTGTAGACACCATATGCATTCCACCGCATAACAATGCTCTAGATGTTTCCCATGACGCATTACACAACTTGAGTCTCCATTATGCTATACATAACAACAAACCCATCATGATGGATGACATGTTTCTCTATCATGCATCTCATTTATTGGATCATTGGCTATTTTGTGCTAACCAACACACGCACGTGCGCATCAAAACGGATGATGTGTACATCTACCACGCACACACAATTTTCCCTTTGTCTTTGTTTTGTGTAGGTACTCACGTATGCTCGTGTACCTCTCAATCCCAAGAGTTGACGAAACGAGCTCTTGAGAATGAAGATGACTTGGGATTCCGTGGATTTTCATTCCCACCGCTCACTTTGCGCCACGACTACGCGCATCTCTTCTACTTGGCTCTCACAAGGCTATCGGCTATATATGACTTGTTACTTTATGCCCATTGTATCTTGTTCACTTTGCATGATATGCTCATTCCTATGCCTTTGCCATGCATTTGTGACTCATGCTTTGCATTACACATGATGATTGATTCTAGTACTTGTATGTGTATTTGCAATCTTGGTGGAGATATCACTTCTTATTACCATGTTTGCTTTGTGCCCCATGCCTATGATGTTACTATGATCTTGCTTTGTGTTCGTTCTTGAAATATGTCATGTGCATTGCCTATGCCTATAATTTGCTCACATGACATGATTGCCATGATTTCCTCTAGTATGTTGCATCTTCGCACTACTAGCTTGCATCACATGATTGACTTGGTTGCCTCACACATGATGAACAATTGCTCTTTCCTTTGTGTTGAGTGCCATGATATCTTCACTCCACCATATGCACATTATGCTCGGATAGTCATGCACTTGACCCATGTGTTTAGACATATCATTATGTTTGGTGTTGTGAATGCTTCATATGCATACTATAGACCATTTTTTGAGCGCCTTATGCATGCTTTCTATGATTTTGAGGTAGATGCTTATACTCTTGACACACATATTTGCATCGCTACCTCACATCTACATGCTTGTTTCCATGATGTCCTTGATTTCGCTCAATTTATGTGATTTCATGCCATGTCACAATCCTTTGTTACACCATATGCTATGCATGATGACGACACTTGTTTGGTGAATCACCACTTGAATGCTTGGTTTTGCACTAATGCTAACCACATTTGTTTTTCCATGTTTTTGTCGTTCGTGCTCCTTTTGAAAGAATCACAAGATGGTGCAACATTGGAGAGTGCACCTTTGGAACTACAAGATGACGAATGCGTGGTGACCGTCCACTTATACACGACGCCATCATCTCTTTCCCATGGTGATTTAGATTTCGATCCAAGGTCGGATCTTTCCCAAGGGGGAGGGGATGATGTGGAGTATCCTACGGACATCACCATGTATACCTTCATAACACATCAAGCTCCAAGTGGACCTAACGAACCTAAGGTGAACCCACTCCTCTTCGAGATTTACATGAATATCTATTGGACTTGGTTGCTACCTCACCACGTGCATCTTTAGATACGAGGACGACCACCACCCAGCAGCTATGGAGCATCCCGGAGGCCATGGAGAAGGACCCCAAGGCCACGAGGGAGAAGGAGAAGCACAACTGCAGCTGGGCAGGAGGTCCCAGGCGACCCCGTGCGCACGGGCCCCCGAGACCCCGTGCCCATGGGCTACACAGGGTGCTATGGCTGCAGCACCCCGTGCGCACGGGCGTGTACCGTGCGCACGGGCCCGACTTACCCCGTGCACACGGGCTCCATAGGATGGGCGGCCAAGATTGCATCTTTAACTTCCCCTCCGCCTTCACTTCGTCCCTCACCTCCAGCCACCTATATATTTAGTACCTAGACCATTTGTTAGGGGAGCTAAGAATAGATCTAGATATTAGAGCTTAGCTCATGTACCTCCCCGTGTGGGGTTCCTCTTGAGAGAGAGAAGACTCCATTGGAGTACAAGACCTCCATTGGAGAAGATCCCTAGAGGATAAAGCCCCCATCTAGGGAAGGATCTATCTAGATCATCAAGCCCTCATCTCCTTCATAGTATTTGGGATGAACTCTACCATGTACCTTGTTTCCCTTTGATTGTTCATATACCTTGTGGATCTTGTGTGTTTGTTGGTCTTGTGGATGTGTGGTTGGACTTGTTCTTGAGTGTTCCTGATGCGGAGCATCCTACGGTCATCACCATGTCAAGAGTCCGTTTGGCAAGTGACACGTGCGACATCTACTTCACATACACAAAGGTGAATCATCTCCTTTACTCGTGCTCACTTGACCCCTTCGAGGATGGTATACTACTTGACACTCCACTCGTGTGCATGCATAGGTATTGTCGGAACGCTATGGACGACGAGGAGGAGTGCGAGCGCAAGTGTACAACTACACCATCCGCAAGGGAAGCATGGAAACGAAGACGCAAGAAGAAGGGCAGCCGAAGAAGCTCCAGCGAGCGGACGACACCGGACGACTGGCCCCTCCCAGCGAGCAGACGTCCGGCCCCCACCGGACGACCGATACATCTACACCCGAGCCCATTCAGCGGAACACCGACGACACCGGATGACCGGCGACTAGACGACCGCCAGCTACCGGACGCCCGGTGCCGCCGCAACCGAGCCAAAGTGAGCGGAAGTCTGGCGAGTACCGAACGTCCGGAAGCCCACGAGCCACCAGACAACCGATCCCCAGCGGATGTCCGGTACCTGTCTGCGTACAAAGATCGGGACCGAGGCCCATGTATCCCTCTCACACTTACCCCTTCGTGGACCTGGACTATATATACTCCTCCACCTCCTCCTAGTAAGGGTTAGAATTGGTTTAGCTTGTTTTAGAGATGGAGCATTGCTCATCCACATCGGATCTACTGCACGAGAGAGACCTCGGCCTCTATGGAGAATATCGGTTTGGATTCAAGACCTCCTTGTGGAGAAGAACATCAGGACCTCCTCATGGAGAAGACCGGATACCTTTGTATCATCGGTTGTTGACTTTGGATCCATTCTTGTTGGTTCGAGTGTTCTCTTATGCCCCCTTTGTGATTTTCCCCTCGTTTCCCTCCTCGTGTTCTTCGTGTCCATCGTGGGATCCGCTCCTTTCGTGAAAGATCGGCCGTATAGGGTTCCACCCTACATCATCTTGGTATCATGAGCCACGTTGATCACGATTTCGGAGCCTCCCCTCTTTGTTTTCTAGCCTAATTTTGTTGTTTTCTTCCCCAATTTCGAAAATCCCCACCAAAAATAGCCCCAATTTTTTTTGCGATTTGTTGGTTTGATGAATTTTTTTGTTGGATTTGATCCATACATTTGATTGGTTTCAAGTGGATCTAGCATCTCCCCATGTTTCCCCATCTTTCACCCACAAAATCTCATCAATTTTGACCCCAAATTCCGCCAAAAACCGCGTCCCGAAACTCGCATCTCACGTTGACCCAGACCCACCAGACGACCGTCACTTTACCGGACGTCCGGAGCCGCAGGAACCACCGGACGTCCGACCTTTCTGGACGACCGGAACCCCTAACCCGAGCAGAATTAGCGGATTTCCGACCCGACCGGACGTCCGGCGACCGGACATCCGTTTTTTCCAGACGTCCGCTACTTTTAGATATCAACTTCGGCTGATTTTAGTTTCGGCCATAACTAATTCATCCAAAGTCCGATTTTCGCGTTCTTTAGCTCGTTGGAAAGCTATTGACATCCTCCTTCCCACAAAAGTACCACCAAAATCATTTGACTCCATAAAATTTTGTAAATTTTGGCATCTTTGCCTAGGGCTTCCACCACATCATCCGCTACACCACCACCGATTTCCGCAACCTAACCCATATTGACCCCCTTACCATTAGTGGTTGCTTGAGGAGTGATTTGAGTCTCCTAAGGTGTCTAGGCTACTTAGGGAAGGTTGCTTCTTCATCAACCACCACCACCATTTCCGCATAGGCTTACCCACCTTACATTTCCGCCACACCGACTTAACCCAATTTTGTTTGTGTTGTGAGTTGTGTACCCTAAGGTGTTTTGGCTACTTAGGGACCGTGCTTCCAACTCTGACACCGTGTTTAGTACACCACCATAACCTCCACTTCCGCATTGCCTACTCGCATAACCCATCATTCCGCCACCGCATCCTGCTACTACCATTTTGACATTTGACATTTGAGATTTTGAGTTCGTGGTTTTTCCATTTCCTAAGGTGTTTCGGCTACTTAGGGACGAGTCTCCATCATCTTGGTATCTCCATCAAGATCACCGCCACTCATCATCAACACGAACGGTAACCTCCATATCATCTTGGTATTGTGGTATCCCTCCATTGTATATTCCCTTGCCATTGCACTGATAGCCCCTAGCCCATTTTGCGTCACTTTCCTATCGAGACTAGCCATTTGATTATTGCCGGCAACATTACTTGTGCACATTAGTGATCTACACCATACATTGCATACACACCATATCATATTGGTATCATCATATCATCCCTTGTGCCTCAAGTTTGTTCCCGCATATACACAATTACTATCTTGGTTTGTGCATTTCGCATTGTGGCCATATACAAAAAAATAAAAATAAATAAAAAGCTTTTAAGCAAAAGAGAAAGAACAAAGAGCTTGTAAGCAAGTGCCATAGCATCATACCACATTGTCATATCTGATCATCTTGGATCATACCACCGGAACATCATACATATATAGCATACTTGGGATAGAAGTCGTGGCATTTTTGTCTCCTATAGGTTGTGCACAAGTGTCGTATCCGCCTATTGAGAAATCGTTCTAGCGTCTCTCTAGAGTTGTGCAACAAGAGCATTTTCCGTGGATTCCACATTTTGAGCTCTTTCCTTGGTTGCATGACCCCATTTATCTATCCGTGTGTGTGTTTCCATGTGCCACATATTGCTATTGGTCTACTTGTTTCACTTGCGAATTTTTGAATCTTTTTCAACATTATTGACTCTTGCTAACATTTTACATCAAATTTTTGTGCCACTATCCACATCGAGCTCCACCATAAGCCTTATTTGTGTAGGTTGAAGAAACTAACAAGAATTGGTACCAATTGTGGTATTTCCTTGTTACATCATTGAGTGATTATTGATCCATCTTCAACATCGGCCAAGGTACATTTGGTATAGTTCTTCTCCTTTCTCCACTCATATTTGCTCGAGTCTTGTGATGGATAGGCAAGGCACTTCATCTTCGGTCTACAACAACAACGACGAGCTCGGTGCCACGAACAACTCCAACGACGCCAAGATGCAAGCTCAAATGGAGGAGATCAAAGCCCTCACCCAGTCCTACAAGCGGTCTTCCTCATCTTTGAGAAGATGCTCAAGAGCACATGCCTTCGAACTACCATCTCCAGCAAGGTCACATCGGCATCGACACCATCACCACCACGAACGTGAAGGTCAAGAGCTCAACACCAACAACTGCTCAATGACTTCACCATCTCCATTGGCATATTCGCCAAGCGACTTCAAGGCATCTTCGCCTTCGGATATACGACATCTTCGCCCAGAAGAACCTCAAGAGAAGCTCCCGAAGCCCAAGTCCGCGATTTCCACGAGCTACTATGACCTTGACATCGACCACGCGATTCCTTTCTTTGGGACTCAAGAACCCGAGGAGTATCTCGAGTGGGAGCGTTTGATGGACGACTACCTCAAGCTACATCAAGTTCCTCCCGAAGATCAAGTGAAGTGCACCACAAGGAACTTCCATGACTACGCGTCCACATGGTGGCTTCATGCAGCTTCGGAGACCTATGACAAGAGTTGGCCCAAGATGAAGAGAGCTTTGCGGCGAGAGGTCGTGCCTCCAACCTACACGGAACAACTTCAACGCCAATTGGAGAACACCATCCAAGTATCCAAGTCCATCGACGAGTACTTCAAGGAGACGAAGATTGCCTTACGACGAGCTGACATGGACAACCCCATTTCGATGAAGTTCCACATCATGATGGGATTGCACAACGACATCTCCAAGACTCTCTTCCTCGAGAACTACAAGTCCCTCGACGACTACTACATTGGTGCTCTCAAGGCGGAACAAGAACTCATGAAGGCGAAGGCTTCTCCACCCCAAGCACACTTCTCGAAGACCAAACTTCAAGAAGGCGAGCATGAGGATAGTACCACCAAGATTTCCAAGCCCGACGAGCTCCAAGACGATGCTCCCAAGTTCGACTTCATCGTCATCCTTCTTTGTGGCATTGATGATGCCGAGTCTACTTAGACTCTTTTTCAAGACGGTGCGGCGACGAGTACGACTACAGAAACCCTCAAGGACCAAGCTTTGGAGGCATGCGACATGGTGACAAGCATGGAGGATGCTTCCCTCTTAGGAGGCGAGAGTGATGATGTGCCATCTTCGGCGTTCATCCATGGCGACGATGACGAGATGGTTGAGCATGGCATTTTCCCTATGACCACGACGACGTATGATGACTTGAGTGACTTGTGCCACCATATTGAGAGTGAGAGTGACTTCACCACTAGCCCCATATATGATGTGTTGCATCAATTCCCATGTGAGGAGAGCCACAACCCCCACCACTTGAGTGAGATGAGTGACTCCACCATATGTGAGATTGAATGCACCTATTTTGAGGGAGGGAGTGAACCACTACATAGAGAGATTGAGATAGTTGATAGGTCATGTGAGTCCACTTTCAACACTAACGACATGACCTCTACCTCTATTGTGTCTTCTCATTTGGCGCTAGGTCCCATATATCATGATGCGCCGATTCTCGATGACTTCGTCCTACATTTGGACAAGACGATGGCCATGGTGGAATATGATGCAACCCCCACATGGTTCCATCAGAATGATGATCTTTACCACCTTTTCGTCTTATCTACCTCACGTACACCACTAGAGTGGAATGAAAAAGGTAACATAGGTGAAGGTGATGCTCTAGTCCCACTAGTGGACATTATTGACATTGAATGCTTGCATGATGTTGATCCACCTTCCATGATTCATGCTAGTGCGACTTCCTCATATGATAATTTCTTGCCCATTTAAGATGAGTATGATGATTCTCATGTGGAGTCTATTAGTTGTGATGCCATGTTACATAGGATTTCTTGTGACAATTCTCTAGGTCACATCATGTTTGACAATCCGCTTGACTTGTCCTATGCTATGCATGAGATCAATCATATGTCATATTTGCAATCTCTTCATATTGACTATGCATATGCCATTAACATTAACCCCATTTGCACTTGTGGCATAGATGACAAGCCCATGGTTATTGGCATTTGTTTTTCTTGTGATGACATTGATATGCTTCCTTTGCATCATTTATCTCATATGCCATGCCATGACCACCTAGCTTCGGATATGCATTGTTTTGGGTGTTGCCCATTTTCTCCATATGATGTTTCCAATATTGCTCATGAGGAGACCCCAATAGTTTCTTCATACATTTTAGGAGATTTTGATCACTACCATCCATTGCATGATCCTCATACTTATGTGCACAATATGCTCCCCACGAATAAACATGCTTTTGATGTGCCATATACTTGCATTCTCAATTTGCATCCCCATCGTGTTATACACAATAACTATTCTTTCATGATGGATGACATGTTCTTATACCATGCATCAAATTTCTTTGAGCAACACTTATCTTGTGCTAACTTTCACGTGCACATACACATCATGATGGATGATGTGTACATTTACCACAAACACAATTTCTTTCGTTTGTGTCTCTTTTGTGAAGGTACCCATGAATTCTTGTCAACCTCGCAATCCCACGAGTTGAGAAAACGAGCTCTAGAGAGCAATGATGACTTGGGGTCCCATGGATTGTCTTTCCCACCGCTCTCTCCACGCAAAGACTTCACGCATTTCTTCTACATGACCCTCACTTGGCTATGGGTTATTGTCAATTACATATTCTCTGGCCATCTTGCCATGTTCACTTTGCATGATATGCTCTTTACTATGCTTTTGCCATGCATTCGTGACCGATGCGTTGCATTACACATGATGATTGATTATCATACTTGTATGTGTATTTGCAAGCTTGGTGGAGACATTGCTTGTTATTGCCATGTTTGGTTTGTGCCCCATGCCTATGATGATACTATAATCTTGCTTTGTGTTCGTGCTTGCGATATGTCATGTACATTGCCTATAACTATTATTTGCTCACATGACATGAATGTCATGCTTTCCTATAGTATGTTACATCTTCGCACTACTAGCTTGCATGACTTGATTCCCATTGATTGCTACATGCTTGACTTGATTGCCTCACTCATGATGAACAATTGCTCTTTCTATTGTGTTGAGTGCCACACTATATTCACTACAACTATATTCACTACACCCCATGCACATTATGCTTGGATTGTCTTGCACTTGACCAATGTGTTTAGACACTTCATTTTATTTGGTGTTGTGAATGCTTCTTATGCCTACCATAGAACTTTCATTGAGCGCTTTGCCCATGCTTGCTATGACTTTGAGGTAGATGCTTATTCTCTTGTTATACATATTTGCATCTCTACCTCACAATTGCATGCTAGTCCCCGTAATATCTTTGCTTGTGCTCGATTGATATGCTTATATGCCATGTCACAATCCTTTGTCACACCATATGCTTTGCATGATGACAACACTTGTTTGGTGAATCACCTCTTGAATGCTTGGTTTTGCACTAACGCTAACCACATTCATTTTTCCAAGTATTTGTTGTCCTTGCTCATTTTGAAGGAATCACTAGACAATGCGACATTGGAGAGTGCCCACTTTAAGCTTAAAGATGATGACTACTTGGTGAACGTCCGCTTCTACACGGCAAAGCCATCCCTTTCCCATGGTGATTTGGTTTTTTATCCGAGGTCAGATCTTTCCCAAGGGAGGGGAGATGATGCGGAGCATCCTACGGGCATCACCGTGTCAAGAGTCCGTTTGGCAAGTGACACATGCGACATCTACTTCACATACACAAAGGTGAATCATCTCCTTTACTCATGCTCACTTGACCCCTTCGAGGATGGAATACTACTTGACACTTCACTCGTGTGCATGCATAGGTATTGTCGAAATGCTACGGACGACGAGGAGGAGTGCGAGTGCAAGTGTACAACTACACCATCCGCGAGGGAAGCATGGAAACGAAGAAGCAAGAAGAAGGGCTGCCGAAGAAGCTCCAGCAAGTGGACGTCCAGACGACACCGGACGACCGGCCCCTCCCAGCAAGCGGACATCCGGCCCCCACCGGACGACCGGTACATCTACACCCGAGCCCATTCAGCGGAAGACCGCGACACCGGACGACCAGCGACCGGACGTCCACCAGCTACCGGACGTCCGGTGCCACCCCAACCGATCCAAAGTGAGCGGAAGTCCGACGACTACCGGACATCCGGAAGCCCACGAGGCACCGGACGACCGGTCCCCAGCGGACGTCCGGTACCTGTCTGCATACAAAGATCGGGCCCGAGGCCCATGTATCCCTCTCCCACTTACCCCTTCGTGGACCTAGACTATATATACTCCTCTAACTCCTCCTAGTTAGGGTTACCATTGGTTTAGCTCAATTTAGAGATAGAGCATTGCTCATCCACATCGGATCTACTCCACGAGAGAGACCGCGGCCTCTACGGAGAAGATCCCTTTGGATTCAAGACCTCCTTGGGGAGAAGAGCATCAGGACCTCCTCACGGAGAAGACCGGCTACCTTTGTATCGTCCATTGTTGACTTTGGATCTTGTATCTTCCTTTGTGTTCATGGATCTAGCGCATGTGTGATCATTCTTGTTGGTTTGAGTGTTCTCTTGTGCCCCCTTTGTGATTTTCCCTCGTTTACCTCCTCGTGTTCTTCGTGTTCATCACGGGATCCGCTCCTTTCGTGAAAGATCGGCCATATAGGGTTCCACCCTACATCAATTCCTCTTGTTTTCCCCCTTGTGTTCTTCTTGTTCTTGGAGTTTCCCCCTCCAACTCATGAAAGATCCCCACTTATGGTTCCACCCTACAACATGGCACTTGCCAAACGGACTCTTGACATGGTGATGTCCGTAGGATGCTTGACATCATCTCCCCTCCCTTGGGAAAGATCCGACCTCGGATCGAAAAGCAAATCACCATGGGAAAGAGATGGCTTCGCCGTGTAGAAGTGGACGTTCACCCAGTACTTGTCATCTTGTAGCTCGAAATGGGAACTCTCCTCGCACCGTCTTGTGATTCCTTCAAAAGGATTAAGGACAACAAACGCTTGGAAAAACAAATGTGGTTAGTGTTAGTGCAAAACCAAGCATTGAAGAGGTTATTCACCAAACAAGTGTCGTCATCATGCAAAGAATATGGTGTGACAAAGGATTGTGACATGGCATATAAGCACATAAATTGAGCACAAGAAAAGATATCATGGGGACAAGCATGTAAATGTGAGGTAGTGATGCAAATATGTTGGATAAGTGAATAAGCATCTACCTCAAGATCATAGCAAACATGGGCAAAGTGCTCAATGAAAGGTCTATGGTAGGCATAGGAATCATTCACAACACCAACAGAAATGAAGTGTCTAAACACATGGGTCAAGTGCAAGACAATCCGAGCATAATGTGCATAGGGTGTAGTGAATATAGTGTGGCACTCAACACAATAGAAAGAGAAATTGTTCATCATGTGTGAGGCAATCAAGGCAAGCATGTAGCAATCAATGAGACATGGAATATGTGAAGAAATGATATTGTTGCAACCAAGCATGTGATAGGAGCAAATAATAGAAGAATTGGATGCAACACACAAGGCATAAATATCATGATGCATGGAACGGTGAAAATGACAAGTTGAAGCAAGATCTCTAACATGTGTGCAATCAAGTCTCATGGTGCAAGTAACACAAGTAGTATGATCCGCAATATCCATGCTCATGGTTTGGGGGTTCTCAAAAGAGAAGGATATCACCGTGAAAGCATGTCCTTGTGCGTCCTTCACAATGCCGAAGTACAAGCAAGTGTGATGTAGAATCGTCGTGGTAGGAGGTGGTTCGCTCTCAAGAGCTCGAATGGTCAACTCATGTGACGTGGAAGTTGACACGAGGTCCAAGTTTGCTACACATGCACAAAACAAGGCAAGGAACATATGCGCATGGTAGATAAACACATCATCCATCATGATGGGTCTCTTCTCTTGCACATAACCATTAGAAGCACAAGTGCATGAATAATATGATGCAACAACGACAATATTCATGGAACTAGGTATATGGTGCAAAGAGGTAAGACAAGCATGCTTCACAAAAGAAATGTCAAAATCTCCAAATATATGCGAGAATGCTATGGGGGCAAACTCATTATATGATGAATAATTGCACTCAATACATGGCAAATCATCTAGCATGAGAGTGGAAACATATGGAGATATATGATGGCAAGCAATAACAATCATGTGATAAGCATGTAGGTGGTTGTCATCAACCGCATGAAGTGAGCAAGTATGAATCATCGGTGATGCAACAAGGCAAGCAATCATAAGAATCAAGTCGTGCAAGCTAGTAGTGCGAAGATGCAACATACTAGAGGAAATCATGGCAATCATGTCATGTGAGCAAATAATAGGCATAGGCAATGCACATGACATATCGCAAGCACAAACACAAAGCAAGATCATAGTATCATTATAGGCATGGGGCACAAAGCAAACATGGCAATAACAAGCAATATCTCCACCAAGCTTGCAAATACACATACAAGTATGAGAATCAATCATCATGTGTAATGTAAAGCATGGGTCACAAATGCATGGAAAAGGCATAGGAATGAGCATATCATGCAAAGTGAAAATGGCAAGATGGGCATATAATATGTAATGGACAATAACCTATAGCCAAGTGAGGACCATGTAGAAGAAATGCACAGAGTCTTTGCATGAAGAGAGCGGTGGGAAAGACAATCCATGGGATCCCAAGCTATTGTTGCTCTCTAGAGCTCATTTTCTTAACTCGTGGGATTGCGAGGTTGACAAGTATTCATGGGTACCTATACACAAAAGAAACACAAACGAAAGAAATTGTGTGTGTGGTAAATGTACACATCATCCATCATGATGTGTATGTGCACGTGAGAGTTAGCACAAGATAAGCATCGCTCAAAGAAATTTGATGCATGGTATAGGAACATGTCATCCGTCATGAAATAATAGTTATTGTGTGTAACATGATGGGGACACAAATTGAGAATGCAAGTATATGGCACATCAATAGCATGTTTATTCATGGGAGCATATTGTGCACACAAGTGTTGGGATCATGCAATGGATAGGATGAAAAAAAATCTCCTAACATGTATGAGGAAACTATGGGGGTCTCCTCATGAGCAATATCGGAAACATCATATGGAGAAAATGGACAACATCCAAAACAATGCATATCCGAAGCTAGGTGGTCATGGCATGGCTTATGAGATAAATGATGCAAAGGGAGCATATCAATATCATCACAAGAGAAACAAATGCCAATAACCATGGGCTTGTCATCTATGCCATATGTGCAAATTGGGTTTATTTTAATAGCATATGCATAGTCACTATGAAGAGATTGAAAATGTCACATATGATTGATCTCATGCATAGCATATGACAAGTCAAGCGGATTGACAAACATGATGTGACCAAAAGAATTGTCACAAGAAATCCTATGCAACATGGCATCACAACTAATAGACTCCACATGGCAATCATCAAACTCATCATAAATGGGTAAATCATCGCATGGGGAAGTCGCACTAGCATGAAGCATGGTAATAGTTTGATCAACATCATGCAAGCAATCAATGTCAAGAAAGTCCACTAGTGGGATTTGATGAGGACATCAATACCATTGTTACACCCACAGGCCCTGTTGCTATACATACTGGACCAATTACTAGAGCTCACGCACGCCAATTGAATTATCAGTACTTTCGTTTCTTGGTAACGATTCTAATGTTCATGAGAATATGATGCTGCCTAAATTGGATACATTTGTTTTGCTTACAAATGAAGGGCCTAGTTGGGACAAGAAAGATGAACCTTGGAGAAAGTTCAAGCATGGAGATGATGGCATGCGCAAGGAGAACAAGAACAGAGTTACAAGTGATGATTCCAGGACCTTGAAGCCACCATAATGAGTGCATGAAGCCTTGGACGAAATATACAAGATGCCACTTCATAAATTTCGTCCAGAGGCTATTCTAGGTGCTGCGTCAACTTATTTTTGGGCTAGGCCCATGTAATTTCGAAATACTTGATTATAGGCAGTTTTTAGAGTCCATATGTGTGGGGAAACAAGAGTTAGGGTTGGTTTCGGACCCCTCCTTCAAGGTCCACGAAATTCCCCCCTCTCTTCTCCATATATACAGCCCTTAGGGAATTGTTTGTACTTTTGGTTTTGTTTAGATTAAAAGTTCGCCATAGCTGCAACTTCGTGTACTTCGTTTGTGTCCAACGACCAGACCAAGACGTCACAGAACCCCACCTTCATTAATAAAGCTTTCCTCATTTATTCACAATATCCAGATTGCAATCTCAGTTTCTCGCTTGTTATTCGTTTGCTCACAGGAAATAGACCCTCGTGGTTAGGTTGATCGTGCTCCGGCATGGTCAATAACCCTCAGAAGTTGGTTTAGCGATTGCTAAGGCTTGACATCTTCGCACGTTCGTAGTCGGATCGTCAAAATCGACTCCCACAGAAAATGATATCTATCTCATCGAAACATCGGGACACCTTCGCCTCTATCAAGTGGTATCATATTTTCAGGTTGCTCGGTGAGATTTTATAGTTTTTCTAGTTTAGATCAAGTCTAATATTACTATTCGTTATTGTCATCCTATTCCTAGGCTAGATGATATGCACGATGAATTGAGTGGCTCTACAATTTTCTCCAAAGTTGATTTGCATAGTGGATACCATCAAATTCGTATGAAATTGGGAGATGAATGGGAAAAAACATTTAAAACTAAGTTTGGTTTATATGAGTGGTTAGTCATGCCTTTTCGGTTAACTAATGCACCTAGTACTTTCATGAGACTAATGAACAAAGTTTTACGTGCTTTCATTGGACGATTTGTGGTAGTCTATTTTGATGATATACTGATTTATAGCAAATCTTTGGAGGAACATTTGGAACATTTACGTGATTTTTATTGCTCTACGTGATGCATGTTTTTTTGGTAACCTTGGGAAGTGCACCTTCTGCACTGACCGAGTATCTTTTCTGGGCTATGTTGTTACTCCACAGGGAATTGAAGTTGATAAAGCCAAGATTGAAGCTATTGAGAGTTGGCCACAGCCCAAAATGGTCACACAAGTGAGAAGTTTTCTTGGCCTCGCTGGATTCTATAGGTGTTTTGTGAGAGATTTCAGCACCATTGGTGCACCTCTCAATGAGCTTACAAAGAAGTATGTGCCTTTTGTTTGGAGTACCACACAGGAAGAAGCCTTCACGTTATTGAAAGATAAGTTGACACGTGCTCCTTTACTCCAACTCCCTGATTTTAATAAGACTTTTGAGCTTGAATGTGATGCTAGTGGAATTGGATTAGGAGGTGTGTTATTACAATATGGCAAACCTGTTGCATACTTTTCTGGAAAATTGAGTGGGCCTAGTCTAAATTATTCTACTTATGATAAAGAATTATATGCTCTTGCTCGGACTTTAGAGACATGGCAACATTATTTATGGCCCAAATAATTTGTTATACATTCTGATCATGAATCTTTGAAACATATTAAAAGTCAAGCTAAACTGAATCGTAGACATGCTAAATGGGTTGTATTCATTGAGACTTTCCCTTATATTATTAAGCACAAGAAGGGTAAAGAAAATGTTATTGCTGATGCATTGTCTCGTTGCTATACTATGCTTTCACAACTTGACTTCAAAATATTTGGTTTGGAGACCATCAAATATCAATATGTGCATGATGCTGATTTTAAAGATGTAATGTAGAATTGTAAAGAAGGAAGAACGTGGAACAATTTTGTCGTTAATGATGGATTTGTGTTCCGTGCTAACAAGCTATGCATTCCAGATAGCTCCGTTCGTCTTTTGTTGTTGCAGGAGGCACATGGAGGAGGACTAATGGGACACTTTGGCGTGAAGAAGACGGGGGACGTACTTGCTACACATTTCTTTGGCCAAAGATGAGGCGGGATGTTGAGCATTTTGTTGCTCGCTACACTACATGTCAAAAGGCTAAGTCACGACTCAATCCTCACGGTTTATATATGCCTTTGCCTATACCTAGTGTTCCATGGGAGGATATATCTATGGACTTTGTTTTAGGTTTACCTCGAACAAATAAGGGGACACATAGAATTTTTGTTGTCGTGGATAGGTTCTCGAAAATGGCACACTTTATACCATGTCATAAAAAGCGATGATGCTATTAATGTTGCTGATTTGTTCTTTCGTGAAATTATTTGCTTGCATGGTGTGCCAAATAGTATTGTTTCAGATCGTGACACTAAATTTCTTAGCCACTTTTGGAGATGTTTATGGGCTAAGTTGGGAACTAAACTGCTTTTTAGTACTACTTGCCACCCCCAAACTGATGGACAAACTGAAGTAGTCAATAGAACATTGTCTACTATGCTTACGGCTGTTTTGAAGAATAATAAGAAAATGTGGGAAGAATGCTTGCCTCATATTGAATTTGCTTATAATCGTTCATTGCATTCTACTACTAAGATGTGCCCTTTTGAAATTATGTATGGTTTCCTACCTCATGCACCTATTGATTTGTTGCCTCTTCCATCTTCGGAGAAGGTTAATTTTGATGCTAAAGAACGTGCTAAATTGATTTTAAAAATGCATGAGTTAAGTAAGGACAACATTGAGGGTATGAATGCTAAATATAAACTTGCTAGAGATAAGGGTAGAAAACATGTTGTGTTTGCACCTAAAGATCTTGTTTGGTTACATTTTCTGTAAGGATAGATTTCCTAATTTTCGCAAATCAAAGCTAATGCCACATGCTGATGGTCCTTTTAAGGTGTTAGAGAAAATAAATGATAATGCATATAAACTTGAGCCGCCTACAGATTTTGGGGTTAGTCCCACTTTTAACATTGCAGATTTGAAGCCTTATTTGGGTGAGGAAGATGAGCTTTCGTTGAGGACGACTTCATTTCAAGAAGGGGAGGATGATGAGGACATCAATACCATTGTTACACCCACAATCCCTGCTGCTATACATACTGGACCAATTACTAGAGCTCGCGTACGCCAATTGAATTATCCGGTACTTTCGTTTCTTGGTAACGATTCTAATGTTTATGAGAATATGATGCTGCCTAAATTGGATACATTTGTTTTGCTTACAAATGAAGGGCCTGGTTGGGACAAGAAAGATGAACCTTGGAGCAAGTTCAAGCATGGAGATGATGGCATGCGCAAGGAGAACAAGAACGGAGTTACAAGTGATGATTCCAGGACTTTGAGGCCACCATAATGAGTGCATGAAGCCTTGGACGAAATATACAAGATGCCACTTCATAAATTTTGTCCAGATGCTATTCTAGGTGCTGTGTCACCTTATTTTTGGGCCAGGCCCATGTAATTTCGAAATACTTGATTATCGGCAGTTTTTAGAGTCCGTATGTGTGGGGAAACAAGAGTTAGTGTTGTTTTCGGACCGCTCCTTCAAGGGCCACGAAATTCCTCCCTCTCTTCTGTATATATACAACCCTTAGGGCATCGTTTAGACTTTGGGTTTTGTTTAGATTAAAAGTTCGCCATAGCTGCAACTTCGCGTAGTTCATTTGTATCCAACGACCAGACCAAGACATCACAGAACCCCACCTTCATTAATAAAGCTTTCCTCTTTTATTCGCAATATCCATATTGCACTCTCAGTTTCTTGCTTGTTCTTCATTTTCTCAGAGGAAACAAACCATCATGGTCAGGTTGATCATGCTCCGGCGTGGTCAATAACCCTCATAACTTGGTTTAGCGATTGCTAAGGCGCGACGTCTTCGCACGTTCGTAGTCGGATCGTCAAAGTCGACTCCCACAGAAAACGATATCTATCTCATCGAAACATCGGGACACCTTCGCCTCTATCAGGATTAGAGCATCACCGTCTCCTATGTTACCTTATTCATTCCACTCTAGTGGTGTAGGTGAGGTGGGTAAGACCAAATGGTGGTCAAGATCATCATTGTGGTGGGTAAGACCAAATCGAAGTGGCCTCACATGCCCTATCAACTATCACTCTCTCTCTCTATGTGGTGGTTCACTCACTCCCGGAAAATAGGTGCACTCAATCTCACGTATGGTGGAGTCACTCATCTCACTCAAGTGGTGGAGGTTGTGGCTCTCCTCACATGGGAATTGGGCTAACACATCATATATGGGGCTAGTGGTGAAGTCACTCTCACTCTCAATATGGTGGCAAAAGTCACTGAAGTCATCATACGTCGCCATGGTCGAAGAGAAAATCCCATGCTCAACCATCTCATCGTCGTCGCCGTGAGATGGCACATCATCACTCTCACCTCCTAAGATGGAAGCATCATTCTTGCTCGCCACCTTGTCGCTTGCCTCCAAAGCTTGGTCCTTGAGGATCTCCGTAGTTGTACTCGTCACCGCACCGTCTTGAAAAAGAGTCATGGAGGACTCGGCATCAACAATGCCACAAAGAGTTATGGCGGTGAAGTCGAACTTGGGAGCATCGTCTTGGAGCTTGTCGGGCTTGGAAATCATGGTGGTACTAGCCTCATGCTCGTTCTCATGGAGCTTGGTCATCATGAAGTGAGCTTGGGGTGGAGAAGCTTTGGCCTTCATGAGTTCTTGTTCCGCCTTGAGAGCACCAATTTACTTGTCATCAAGGGACTTGTAGTTCTCGAGGATGATCATCTTGGAGATGTCATTGTGCAATCCCATCATGAAGTGGAACTTTATCGAAATGGGGTCGTCCACGCCGGCTCGTCGCAAGGCTTTCTTCATCTCCTTGAAGTACTCATCGATGGACTTGGATCCTTGGATGGTGTTCTCCAATTGGCGTTGA
This sequence comes from Triticum urartu, assembly GCF_056163025.1. Classification (NCBI taxonomy): domain Eukaryota; kingdom Viridiplantae; phylum Streptophyta; class Magnoliopsida; order Poales; family Poaceae; genus Triticum; species Triticum urartu. The sequence continues at coordinate 238,997,315 of NC_141873.1, forward strand.
AGTTGTTTCGTGTAGGTTGGAGGCACAAACTCTCGCCGCATAGCTCTCTTCGTTTTGGCCCAACTCATGTCGTAGGTCTCCGAAGGTGTGTGAAGCCACCATGTGGACGCGTAGTCATGGAAGTTCCTTGTGGTGCACTTCACTTGATCTTCGGGAGGAACTTGATGTAGCTTTAGGTAGTCGTCCATCAAACGCTCCCATTCGAGATACTCCTCGGGTTCTTGTGTCCCATAGAAAGGAATCGCATGGTCGATGTTAAGGTAGTAGCTTGTGGAAGTCGAGAACTTGAGCTTGGGGAGCTTCTCTTGAAGTGCTTGTGGGCGAAGATGCCGTATGTCCATAGGCGAAGATGCCTTGAAGTCGCTTGGCGAAGATGCCAAGGGAGATGGTGAAGTCGTTGAGCTCTTGACCTTCACGTCCTTGTTGGTGATGGTGTCGATGCCGATGTGATTTTGCCGGAGATGGTAGCTCGGAAGCATGTGCTCTTGAGCGTCTTCTCGAAGATGAGGAAGACCACTTGTAGGAATTGATGAGGGCTTTGATCTCCACCATTTGAGCTTGCATCTTGGCGTCGGTGGAGTTGTTCGTGGCATCGAACTTGTCGTTGTTGTTGTATACCGAAGCTGAAATGCCTTGCCTATCCATCAGAATACTCGAGCAAATGTGAGTGGAGAAAGGAGAAGAACTATACCAAATGTACCTTGAACGATGTTGAAGATGGATCAATGATCACTCAATGATGTAACAAGGAAATAGCACAATTGGTACCAATTCTTGTCGGTTTCTCACACCTACAGAAATAAGGCTTATGGTGGAGCTCAGTGAGGATAGTGGCACAAAAAATTGATGCAAAATTTTAGCAAGAGTCAATAATGTTGAAAGAGATTCACAAATTCGCAAGTGAAACAACTAGACCTATAGCAATAGATGGCACATGGAAAAACACACATGGATAGATAAATGGGGTCATGCAACCAAGGAATGAGCTCAAAATGTGGAGTCCACGGAAAACGCTTGTGTTGCACAACTCAAGAGAGACGCTTGAACGATTGATCAATAGGCGGATACGACACTTGTGCACAACCTATGATATGCAAAATGTAAGAACTTTCTATCCCAAGTATGCTATATATGTATGATGTTCCGGTGCTATGATCCAAGATGATCGGATATGACAATCTTATATGCAATGTGGTATGATGCTATGGCACTTCCTTACAAACTTATTTGCCCTTCTCTTTTGCTTAAAAGCTTATCCTTTTTTTGTATGTGTATGGCCACAATGCGGAATGCACAAACCAAGATAGTGATTGGGTATATGCGGGAGAATCCCTATAGGACGATCTGTCACGAAAGGAGAGGATCCCTATAGGGTAAGGTAGAATCCCTATAGGCCGATCTTTGACGAAAGGAGCGGATTCCGTGATGAACACGAAGAACACGATGAGGGAAACGAGGGGAAAACACAAGGGGAACAGAAGAGAACAGTCAAACCAACAAGTATGATCACACATGTGCTAGATCCATGAACACAAAGGAAGGTACAAGATCCAAAGTCAACAACGAACGATACAAGAGGTAACAGGTCTTCTCCGTGAGGAGGTCTTGAAGTTCTTCTCCGCAAGGAGGTCTTGAATCCAAAGGGATCTTCTCCGTAGAGGCCGCAGTCTCTCTCGTGGAGTAGATCCAATGTGGATGAGCAATTCTCTATCTCTAAGCATGAGCTAAACCAATGCTAACCCTAACTAGGAGGTGGTGGAGGAGTATATATAGTCTAGAGACACGGAGGGGTAAGTGAGTGGCACATGGGCTTCGCCCCGCAACACTGGACATAGCCAGGGGCCGGTCGTCTGACAAGTACCGGACGTCCGGTGGCTCGCGAGGGTCCGGTCGGCCGGTACTTGTCGGACGTCTGGCGTTTTCGCTCGGTTGAGGTGGCGCCGGAGTTCCGGAGACGGTCGGACGTTCGGTCGCTGGGGTGTGTCGGACATCTGGTTCTTGTCGGACGTCCGGCCGCTGTAGCTTCCGTTGGCTTGCCCTTCTTGCTGGATGAGTGCCCAGGCGTCGGACATCCGGCGTTTCCCGGTCATCCGGTGGCTGGAGACTTCTCTTGGTCCTTGTACTTGGTGTCCTTGCTAGCTCATCCGTTGGATGTGGTGGCTCCGTGGCTTTCCTCTAAGTACCTGATCATGCATAGCACAGACGTTGGAGGTAGTAGCCATGTCTCACATGTAGAAAGTGAAAGTTCGAAGAGGAGCGGTTCACCTTGTGTCAAATGGTGTATTGTCGAGGTCTCATCTTATGTATCCTTGGGGCTTGGAGAGTAGTTGGAGTGTACATGGGGATGAATGTGGGATGCTCCGCATCATCTCCCCCCCATTGGGAAAGATCCGACCTCAGATCGTGATCCTCATCACCATGGAAACGGTAGTCGTGGACGGACTTGTAGTTCGACATAGTGGAAGACGTTGCACTATCCAAGTACTCCAAGGTGTCGCCGGAGTGGTATACATGCAAAAAGAGAAAACACAAACGACACTCGGGAATACAATGGTTAGTGCACACAAAGTGTCCATCATGTAAGAATGAGTCCGTTCGGCAATATTGTTCGTGAAAAAACACATGAAGCTTAGGAAGATGATATGAAATGAGATGTAAAGCATTCATGGGAGCAAAAGCATTCATTGTGCACACAAATGTGTTGTGAATATGATCAATGCAACATTGGTGCAAAATGATGTCATAGAGAGACGGTTTATCAATAGCATGAATATGGCAATGAATGCTCAATGTGATGTGATCATGCAATTGATGGTAGGCAATAAGATCATGATGTATGAATATGCCATCAAGGTATATCACAACAAATTTGCTAAGGAAATGCACAAGCTCATATATCATGGATGACATAGAAAGACAAGATGCAACAAGGCAATCATAATATGAGTCAATCCATGCATAAGATACAAATTTGTCATGTGTATGATATGTCCATCGAGCATGACATGTGAGAGCACAATCAACAAATATGGAGGTGTTGGTGTACCAATGCTCGATGTCGTGGCATGAGTGGAGGTTCGAAGGTGCATCCAAGAAGTCCGAGCGCTCCTCAATGTGAAGGTCCATAGAGCCAATCTTCAATGTCGGTCCTCCATCCAATAGGTGCAACATGTAGACAAGAAGAAGGAAACAACAATGAAAGAATGACCCATCCAATATGCATATTTGAGGATGGCTCAAAGGAAAGGAGTTCACCTTTAGGAGATTCTCGCAAATGTTGGTGTTGCACATCGTGTATGCCTTCACATGACCAAATTGTGTCATGACGGTATCGCCTTGTGAATCCTTCAACATGAAAGAACATGACAAACACTCGGAAAAACAAATGAGGTTAGCGGAGATGCAAAACCTATCATTCGTGTGGTAAGATACTCAACAAGTGTATGCGTCATGCTCATCATAAGAATGGACAAGGGAGCATTTCATAGTAAGGAGGCATATGATGTGAGAACAACCAAATGCAATAGGCTCAATTAAGCAAGCATGCATCACAAGTAAAGTGTCCATGTCTCCATGATCAATAAGCATAGATGCAACAATTGGAGGCAAGCGACATGGATCAAGACAAATCAAGTGAGAGGCATGAACATTTATGTCATCAACCCAAGAAAGCAAGTAAGAGTGGAACATGGGTGATGCGACAAAGCAAACGATCATATGAATCAAGGCAAGCAAGCTATGTAACACCCACGATGTGGCTGTATCTCCCACGTGTCAGAGCATGACTTAGAGGCATAACCGCATGGTAGGCATGTCGCAAGAGGGGTAATCTTTACACATCCCAAGTACTGAATAAGAAAGGGATAAAGAGTTTGCTTACAATCGCCACTTCACACAATACATACATATAGCATTACATCATCCAGAATACAAACAAGGTCCGACTACGGAAACAAAAATAAAAGAAGACGACCCCTAATGCAAAAGATCCCCGATCGCCCCGACTGGGCTCCACTACTGATCAACTGGAAAACGAAACAACACCACGAACACGATCTTCATCGAGCTCCTCCTTAAGCTCGGTTGTGTCACCTGCACGGTTATCATCGGCACCTGCAACTGGTTTTGGAAGTAATCTGTGAGTCACGCGGAATCAGCAATCTCACACCCTTGCGATCAAGACTATTTAAGCTTATGGGAAGGAAAGGGTAGTGAGGTGGAGCTGCAGCAAGCACTAGCATATATGGTGGCTAACTTACACAAATTAGAGCGAGAAGAGAAGCAAAGCACGGTCGTTAACTAGAAGTGATCAAGAAGTGATCCTGAAACTACTTACGTTCAAGCATAACACAAGAACCGTGTTCACTTCCCGCACTCCGCCGGAAAGAGACCATCACCGCTACACACGCGGTTGATGCATTTTAATTAAGTTAAGTGTCAAGTTGTCTACAACCGGACATTAACAAATTCCCATCTGCCCATAACCGCGTGCACGACTTTCGAAAGTTCAAAACCCTGCAAGGGTGTCCCAACTTAGCCCATCACAAGCTCTCACGGTCAACGAATGATATTCCTTCTCCCAGGAAGACCCAATCAGACTCGGAATCCCGGTTACAAGACATTTCGACAGTGGTAAAACAAGACCAGCAAAGCCGCCCGAATGTGCCGACAAATCCCGATAGGAGCTGCACATATCTCGTTCTCAAGGCACACCGGATGAGCAAGACGTCGGGTTGGCATAGACCCTGGTTTCCCAGGGGGCGCCGGACATCGCTCAGGTTGAACCAACACTTAGAGAAGCACTGGCCCGGGGGGGTTAAAATAAAGATGCCCTCGGGCTCCGGAAACCCAAGGGAAAAAAGCTAGGTTGTTAGTGCAAATGTAAAACCAAGGTTGGGCCTTGCTGGAGGAGTTTTATTCAAGGCGAACTATCAAGGGGTTCCCATTATAACCCAACCGCATAAGGAATGCAAAATCAAGGAACATAACACCGGTATGACGGAAACTAGGGCGGCAAGAGTGGAACAAAACACCAGGCATAAGGCCGAGCCTTCCACCCTTTACCAAGTACATAGATGCATTAATTAAATAAGATATATTGTTAGGAACAAACTCCATCTTCACCTGCAACTAGCAACGCTATAAAAGAGGTTGAGCAAAGCGGTAACATAGCCAAACAACGGTTTGCTAGGACAAGGTGGTTTAGAGGCTTGACAAGGCAATATGGGAGGCATGATATAGAAAGTGGTAGGTAATGCGACATAGGCATAGCAATAGAGCGAGCATCTAGCAAGCAAAGATAGAAGTGATTTCGAGGGTATGGTCATCTTGCCTGCAAAGTTCTCCGAGAAGACGTAAGCTTGAACCTCGTAAGCGTTCTCAACCGGTTCCTCGATCACGTACTCGTCTCCTGGCTCTACCCAAAGCAAGAACACAAGCAAAGGGAACCACAATCAACCACGGTGCAATGCGCAAGCAACATGATGCAAAACATGGCATGATATGCAGGAAGTAATATGCAACGCATATGCATGCTCCGGAAGGAAAAGATTGAACCATGCCTCATCTTGGCAAACCAAGAGCGCCGCTGGAAAGATGAGTTGATTTTGTTCGAAATCGATATAAAGATCACCGGAATCGGATGCACAGTTTGCAAATGGCAAGCAAAAACAATAATGGCACGATTCTGCGATTAACAACACTATGCCATCTAAAATGCATCAAGAAAATAAGCTACTGCAGTCTACAATAGAAACAAAGCACATGGCAGTGATCCACTCAAGATGCTTGACAAAAGATGAACAATGAGATACTGCTAAAACACACAATAGCAGGTTCAAACAATCATGGCAAAAGTGCAAAAGATAACAGGTTCACAGACTTAGTGAAAATAACAACATGTCAGGAATTAACATCACGAAGCAATGTTTAGAGCAAGATAACAACATGGTACAGGAACATATCATGGCAAAGCAAGGCATGGAATGAAACAACTCAAAGCATATAACAAAAGTCCCTGACTGACCATAAGCCAAAAAGGATCAGAAGATAAGATGGCACCCATGTAAACATAGCAAGTTTCGTTAATAGATTCAGACTTAGCAGAAAACTAGACATGGCAGAAACAGAATTGTGAAGGCATGTTTGCGAGCTCCATGCACTCACCACAAGGCATTGCATGACAAACTAAGCATACACCCAGCAAGAAGACATGATCAAGAAGCTAAAAATGGCAAGAACAACCTCATAGCATGCATGGATCAGCTACAACAACCTTGGCAAAATTAAATAACATGTAAACAATCTGCCAAGAACATTTTATAGCAAAAATATAGCAAGATTGAGTCATACTAGGGTACTCCATAATTGCAAACAAAGACATGGATGGATAGAACATAACAATATCTCAAAATCATCCTTACTGAACATGCTCAAAAGAGGCATGGATCACTCTGTAGCAACATGAATACATGGCATAAAAATAACATCAGGGAAATGACTTAGAAGAATTCTAAGTCCCTGAAATCAGCAACATCACGAGAGCTACTTTGCATGCTTGTGCTAGACACCATATTGATCACAAAAATACATGGCACGCAACCCTGTAAAGATGGCATGGCATATAACAAAACACATGTAGAGCTCATGCTCATATGGAGCACACAATAATCATGGCAAAAATGACAAATGCTCATAAATTGATAAGAATCAGGAACTAACATTACATAGCACTCTTGCAACAACATTTAGGGCATCAAGATGGACTCAAACAAGCATGGTGCAGTATAATGAAATGTAGAGCACATCATGATGAACATTTTGATATATCATTCATGCAAAATAGAGTAGCGAGCGCAAAGTTACGACACGATGAACAGGGCGACATGCGATAGGAATCTGGGGACTTGGTGAGATTTTTACCCCGCGAAAAGTCAACGGGTCGGATTGGGTCACGGAGGCAGAGCGGATCGGGCCGGTTCGAGGCAGAGGAGGACCCAGGCGGTTGCGGCGGCGTCTCCGGCGAGTTCATCGCCGGCGGGGCGGCGCGGAGGAGGTCGGAGGAGTTGGATCCGGGGTATCCTTCCCCGGATCTGGACGGGCGGCGGCGAGCTACGCCGGCACGGTGGCGCAGCCGGCATGGAGGCATGTGGCCGGCATGGAGGCATGCGGCGGCAGAGGCAGGACTCTGGGCGCGGCGGAGTTGGCCGGCGGGGACGAGCGGCGCTGGCGGCGAACTGGCGGCGGAGCGGTCGCCTGAGGCGGCGGGGACGACCAGGCGGCGGGGCGCGGCGCACCGGGCCAGGGGGCCGGATCTGGGCCTCCCGGGCCCGCCCGGTGAGAGGCGGCGGGGTTGGCGACGTGTCGGCCGCGGAGTGGAGGGAAACGGCGGTGGGGTGACGTGGCGGCTCCTGGTTGGCCGGAGTGAGGTGGCCGGTGGCGGTGGACATGTTCGGCGCGGCGCGGACATGTCCGGTGGCGCGATGAGGAGGGAGACTAGGGTTTGTACTGCGCAAAATTTCTGGGAGGCACACATATTTATAGGTAGACTAAGCTAGGAGAGTCCAAATGAGGAGCGGTTTTCGGCCACGCGATCGTGATCGAACGACCGAGAGGATGTAGGTGGTTTGGATGGGTTTTGGGCCACTTTGAAAGGGTGTTGGGCTGCAACACACACGAGGCCTATACGGTTCCCCGGTTAACCGTTGGAGTATCAAACGAAGTCCAAATGGCGCGAAACTTGACAGGTGGACTACCGGTAGTGTACCAAGGCCGCTCGGCAAGTCTCGGTCCAATCCGAGAACGTTTAACACCCTCACACGAAAAGAGACAAAAGGGGAAGCCGGAGGACGTAGGAGCGCCGGATTGCAAAACAAACAACGGGGAAAATGCTCGGATGCATGAGACGAACACGTATGCAAATGCGATGCACATGATGACATGATATGAAATGCATGACACACAAACAAATGACAAGGCAACAACAGCAAATAACTGGAAGACACCTGGCGCAACGGTCTCGGGGCGTTACAAGCTAGTAGTGCGAAGATGCAACGCACTAGAAGGAATCATGTCAAGTGTGTCATGTGTGCAAATGGTAGTCATGAATAATGCACAAGACATATCACAAGCATGAAGGCAAGATATGAGCAAAATAGCATCAATAGCATGAGGCACATGATAAACATGGCAAATAGCAACAAGGATCTCCACCAAGCATGCAAATACACATAGGAGTGGCATAATGGTGAATCATGGGTAGATGCACCAAGGGTCACAATTGCATGGCAAAGGCATAGAAGTAAGCATAGCATGCGAAGTGAACACGGTAAAATGAGCATGAAGCGACAAGCGGTATATAGCCCATAGTCGTGTAAGAGCCAAGTGAGAGAGATGCGCGTAGTCCTTGCACAAAAGGAACAGTGGTAAGGATAGTCCACGGGATCCCAAATCTTCGTTGCCCTCAAGAGCTCATTTCATCAACTCTTGGGATTGAGTGGTTGAAGAGTATACGTGAGTACCTAAACAAAACAAAGACAAAGGAAAAATTGTGTGTGTGTGGTATATGTACACATCATCCATCATGATGCGCACGTGCAAGTGTTGGCTAGCACAAAATATCCAGTGCTCAAATAAATGAGATGCTGATATAGAAACATGGCATCCATCATGATAGGTTTGTTTTTATGTGTAGCATAATGGAGACTCAAATTATGTAATGCATCATGGGAAATATCTAGAGCATTGTTATGCGTGGAATGCATATGGTGCAAGCAATTATGAGAATCATGCAATGTATGGAATGCATCAAAATCTCCTAATATGTATGAGTAAACTATGGGGATCTCCTCATGAGCATTATTGGAAACATCACACGGAGAATATTGACAACATCCAAAACAATGCATATTTGGTACAATGTGATCATGGCATGGCATAGTAGATGAATTGCGCAAATCATATAAAGGAAGCATGGCAATATCATCACATAAAAAACAAAAGCCAATGACCATCATCTCATCATCTATGCCATAAGTGGAAATGGTTTTTATTGTAATGGGACATGCATAGTCAATATGTTGAGATTGAAATGATATAATATGGGATATCTCACTCATAGCATATGACAAGGTTAATGGATTGTCAACTTGATGTGACCAAAAGAATTTTCACATGATATCCTATGGAGCATAACATCACAACTAGGCAACTCGACATGCTCGTCATCATATTCATCATAAATAGGTAGGTCATGACATGAGGAAGTCGCACTAGCATGAAGCATGGGAGTAGGTGTGTCAACATCATGCAAGCAATCATTCGTAAAATAGTCCACTAGTGGGACAAGAGAAGCACCATCACCTATGTTACCTTTGGAGCATCGCTCATGTGTTGTAGGTGAAGTGTCGAAGACCAAGTCGTTGTCATCTTCATCTTGATGGAACCACGTGGGGGTGCATCATCGTCCATCATGGCCAACGTCGTCTCCATTGGAGGTATGGACTCGTCGAGGATAGGCTTGTCATCATAAAGGAGACCTAGCACCAAAGAAGAAAACACACTAGGAGTAGAGGTTAAGTCATTAGAAATCAAAGTGGCCTCACATGCCATGTCAACTACCTCACTCACTAAGTGTGGTGTCTCACTCACTCCCTCTTGGATGCTCTCACTCATATCATTGGTGGAGTCACTCAAATGGCTCTCAACCTCACATAGGATGTGTGGCATGCTCTCAATTGTGGGGCTAGTGGTGGTCACACTCATCCTCTCATAGGAAATGCTCTCAATGTCACGTATGGTGGAGTCACTCATGTCACTCGCGTGGTGGTGGCTCTTCTCACATGGCAATTGGGGCATCTCGTCATATGTGGGTGTCGAAGAGATGTGGGTGCAAATGTCTCCATGCTCAATCATGTCGTAGTCGTAGCCGTGGATGAAAGCCGAAGATGGGACATCATCACTCTCCTCTAAAACCAAAGATAAGGTCTCATGTGCAGTCTCATAGCTTGACTCAGAGTACATCGCGCTCATCGTCGTGGTCGAAGGGGACGACCCTAGCTCGACCTTCTTGTCGCCGTCGTGTTGTTGGAGGCCCATATGATGTGGCACCTCGTACCTCATCTCCATGACCGAAGGGAATGTCCCATGCTCGGCCATCTTACTTGGGGGTCTTCCAAAGATGGAAGTGTCGCCCTCGCTCGTATTTGGTCGCCTCGTTGATGAAGTCGTTGTAGGTGTACTCGTGGGAAGTAGGCGAAGATGTCATACGTCCAAAGGCGAAGATGCCTTGATAGCACTTGGCGAAGATGCCGAAGTGGTGGTGGTAGCCGTAGCGTGCTGTTGGTGGTGCTTGTCTCACGGTCTTCTCTTGTGGTCATGAAGTTTGGACTTGGCGTGAAGTAGAGCTTGTTGGGACTTATACATTTGCGCTTGGCGAGCATCTTCATGATGATGGTGTCGTTGTCGCACTTGAGCTCGTAGTAGATGTCGTTCGTCGTTGTCGTGCACATGTTGCTTGGAGGTGACTTGCCCTTCATGACGAGGTGGATCACGAACTTGATGGTGGTCGCCATGGAGCTGTGGACGTGGACGACTTGCGCTTGCATCATTTTTGTGCTCCGAAGACTTGTGACTTGAACGTAGCCGCCTTGAGGATGATGAAGGGGAAGAACAGTTGATCAACAAGGTCCGAATCTCCTCCATCCTTGCATCTTGCTCCTCCTTTTGTGTGGAGATCTTGTTGTCGATGTAGTCCCTTTTCCTCGCTTCGGAGTGGCGAATGTCGATGGAGAGGTTCTCGATGCGCTCTCGCAATCTTGATTGTGCGCCTTGCATTTGTCGTTGTAGATTGAAGATGGACGCTTTGGTGATGTAGTTGTTCACACCGTCGTTGTTGTGGAAGACCGGAGATGAAATGCCTTGCCTATCCTTCACTCCAGGAGAAAAATGTGAGTGGTAGAAAGAGAAGAACGAATACCATATGTACCTTGACCGAAGTTGAAAGTGGATCAATGATCACTCCAATGTGGACAAGGAAATAGCACAATTGGTACCAATTCTTGTCGGTTTCTCACACCTACACAAATAAGGCTTATGGTGGAGCTCGGTGAGGATAGTGGCACAAAAATTTGATGCAAAATGTTAGCAAGAGTCAATAATGTTGAATGAGATTCACAAATTCGCAAGTGAAACAAGTAGACCAATAGCAATATGTGGCACACAGAAACACACACACGGATAGATAAATGGGGTCGTGCAACCAAGGATGAGCACAAAATGTGGAATCCATGGAAAATGCTTGTGTGGCACAACTAAAGAGAGATGCTAGCACGATTGCTCAATAGGCGGATACGACACTTGTGCACAACCTATAAGAAGCAAAATGGATAACTTTCTATCCCAAGTATGCTATGTATGTATGGTTCCCGGTGTTTCTCACAAGGTCATCCAAGATGATCTTATATGAAATGTGGTATGATGATATGGCACTTGCTTACAAGCTCTTTGTTCACTCTTTTTCTTTGCTTAAAAGTGATGCGGAGCATCCTATGGATATCACCATGTCAAGAGTCCATTTGGCAAGTGACACGTGCCACATCTACTTCATGCATACAAAGGTGAATCATCTCCTTTACACGTGTCCACTTGTACCTTTCGAGGATGGTATACTACTTGACCTCTCTCTCATGTGCATACATAGGTGTGAGCGGAGCTACACATTCAGCGAGGAGGAGTCCAAGAAGAAGAGAACATCTACACCATCCAAGAGGGAATCCTGGAAGCCAAGATGAAGGTAGCAGCTCCCAGGCAACCCCGTGGTCATGGGCCCCTCCGACCCCGTGCCCACGGGCCTCCCAGGCTGGCGATCCTGAAGCCCCCATGCGCACGGGCATGTACCATGCCCACGGGAACCCCATGTCCACGGGCCCCACGGACCCCGTGCGCACGGGCTCATGTGTCACGTCTCTGGATACCCCGTGCGCACGAGCTCCACTTACCCCATGCACACGCCCCCCCAAGTGTTGCTGCAGGCTTTGCCCATGTAATCCCCATTTCGCCCCTGCTTACCCCTTCATCCCTTGGACCTATATATACTCCTCTTCCTCCTCCATTTATAGGGAAGCTAATAATAGATCTAAACATTAGAGCTTAGCTCATATACCTCCCCTTGTGGGATTCCTCTTGAGAGAGAGAAGACTCCATTGGAGTTCAAGACCTCGTTTGGAGAAGATCCCTAGTGGATAAAGACCCCCTTGTGGGAAGGATCTATCGAGATCATCAAGCCCTCATCTCCTTCATAGGATTTGGGATGAACTCTACCATGTATCTTGTTTCCCTTTGATTGTTCATGTACCTTGTGGATCTTGTGTGTTTGTTAGTCTAGTGGATGTGTGATTGGACTTGTTCTTGAGTGTTCTTGAGTGTTCCTCTTGTTTGCTCTCTTGTGTTCATCTTGTTCTCGGGGATCCCCCCTCCAATTCGTGAAAGATCTCCACTTAGGGTTCCACCCTACAACATCTTGGTATCATGAGCCAAGGTTGATCACGAAATTGGAGCCACCCCTCTTTGTTTTCTAGCCTAGTTTTGTTGTTTTTGTCCCAATTTTGAAAATTCCCCACCAAAAATAGCCCCAATTTTCTTTTGTGATTTGTTGGTTTGATGAGGTTTTGTTGGATTTGATCCATGGATTTTCTTGGTTTCAAGTGGATCTAGCTTTCCTCCACCTTCCCCTATCTTCCATCCTTCGATTTTGACCTCAGATTCGAGATTTGCCATGGATCCGGAGCTATTCGTCCCCTCCTTTGGGACCCCGTGCACACGGGCCACCGGGACCCTGTGCACATGGGCCCCCGTGCACATGGGCTGGAAAGACCCTGTGCGCACGGCCCTTACAGTGCGCTTCGGCCACTTGGTGTTCGCCCACCCCACCCTCCCATACCACCCCCATACCCCCAGCTACATCCTAGCAACGAAATCCATCCATTTGGAGCCCAGATAGAGAAGAAATCTGCCAAACCCATGTGTCCCAGGTGACCCCGTGCCCTCGGTGTGTGTACCGTGCGCACGGCACCCCGTTCCCACAGGCTCCTACCCCCGTGCGGACGGCCCTCCAAGGCCAGTCATGAGCACTTCACCGTTTCAGCCATAACTTCCACATCCGGAGTCCGATTTTCGCGTTCTTTAGCTTGTTGAGTAGCAATTGACATCCCCAATCCACCTAGATAGGTTCCAACACCATTTGACTCCTTAAAAGTTTTGACAGTTTGTCATCTTTGCCTAGGCCCTCCACCGTATCATCCGCAAAACCATCATAGCCTTTCGCAACCTAACCATTTGTGCTCCATATAGCATTTGTGGTTATTTGAGTGGTGACTTGAGTCTCCTAAGGTGTTTTGGCTACTTAGGAATGGTTCCTTCTTCCTCAACCACCACCACCACTTCCGCATTGCCATCTCCGCTTCCACCATTTGACCTTTTTCGTATGAGATTTTGAGTTTGCGGTTTTTACCGTTTCCTAAGGTGTTTTGGCTACTTAGGGACGAGTCTACATCATCTTGGTATCTACATCAAGACGACCGACAATCATCATCGCCACGAGGTCATCATCGACATCAACCACTTCACCATTTTGACAACCTAACCGTAAGCAAGAACGGTAACCTCTATATCTTCTTGGTATCGTGGTATCCCATCATTGTACATTCTTGCCATTACATTGTTAGCCCCTTAGCCTATTTTGCGTCTCTTGCCTATCGAGACTAGCCATTTGAGTATTGCCGGCAACGTTCCTTGTGCACATTAGTGATCTGTACCTTCCATTGCATACATACCATATCATATTGGTACCATCTTGGCATCATATAATCTCTTGTGTCACAAGATTGTTCCCGCATATACAAAATCGCTATCTTGGTTTGTGCATTTTGCATAGTGGCCATATCAAAAAAAGAGAATAAGCTTTTAAGCAAAAGAAAATATAGCAAGAAGCTTGTAAGCAAGAGCCATAGCATCGCCACATTGCATACCATACTACCATATTGATCATCTTGGATCATCGTATGCAAAACACCGGAACATCATACACATAGCATACTTGGGATAGAAAGCTCATACATTTTGCATCTTATAGGTTGTGCACAAGTATCGTATCCGCCTTTTGAGAAATCGTGCTAGCGTCTCTCTTGATTTGTGCAACACGAGCGCTTTCCCTGGATTCCACATTTTGTGCTCATTCCTTGGTTGCACGACCCCATTTATCTATCTGTGTGTGTGTTTCCGTGTACCACCCATTACTATTGGTGTAGTTGTTTCACTTGCGAATTTGTGAATCTTTTCCAACATTATTGACTCTTGCTAACAATTTGCATCGATTTTTTGTGCCACTATCCTCACCGAGCTCGACCATAAGCTTTACTTTGTAGGTGTGAGTGAACAAGTCTGGTACCAATTCCACTATTCTTTCATTTCATATTGAGTGATACAAGATACATCCTCAACTTTGGGAAAAGTTAGCTTGGTATTGTTTATCTCATTTCCTACTCACCTTTGCTCGAGTCTTGTGATGGATAGGCAAGGCATTTCATCTCCGGTCTTCCACGACAATGACAGCGCGAACAACTACATCACCAAAACGCCCATCTTCGGACTACAACGAGCAATGCGAGGCATTGAGTGACTCACCGTCGACATTCAACAACGCGAAGTACCGACAAGGGACTACATAGACACCAAGTTGGACGCACAATTGGATGACATCCGACACGTGTGGTCCAACTACAAGTCTTCTTCCTCTTCATCATCTTCAAGGCGGAGATGCTCAAGTCGCAAGTCTTCGTTACTGCCACGCGATGCAAGTACCACGCAGCACCGTCATCATCTTCGAGGCGACCGCCAAGAACACGGAAAAGACCATGAAGAGCGACCTTTGGGATGAGAGTTGGCTTCTCTACCACCCCCGTGCACACGGGCCTTGGACCCCCGTGTACATGGGACCCCGTGCCCACGGCCTCCTACACTCCTTGCGCACGGGCTCTACAGGACAGCACCATCGACCCCAAGGTTGCGGCTTCGACAAAAACTTTGGCATCTTCGCCAAGTGACGTCAAGGCATCTTTGCCTTTGGACTGATAACCCACAAGTGTAGGGGATCGCAACAGTTTTCGATAAGTAAGAGTGTCGAACCCAACGAGGAGCTAAAGGTAGAACAAATATTCCCTCAAGTTCTATCGACCACCGATACAACTCTACGCACACTTGATGTTTGCTTTAACTAGAACAAGTATGAAACTAGAAGTACTTTGTAGGTGTTGTTGGATAGGTTTGCAAGATAATAAAGAGCACGAAAATAAAAAGTAGGGGCTGTTTAGGTAAACAAATAACTAAGTTAATTTTAGTAAAGAGCTTTTTGTTACGAGAAAGTTATTTGTCCCTAGGCAATCGATAACTAGACCGGCAATCATTATTGTAATTTTATATGAGGGAGAGGCATAAGCTAACATACTTTCTCTACTTGGATCATATGCACTTATGATTGGAACTCTAGCAAGCATCCGCAACTACTAAAGATCATTAAGGTAAAACCCAACCATAGCATTAAAGCATCAAGTCCTCTTTATCCCATACGCAACAACCCCCTTACTCTGGTTTGTGTTTCAGTCACTCACGCAACCCACTATAAGCGAATCATGAACGTATTGCAATACCCTACAGCGGGGATCCCTCACGCTTGCGCGACACGGAGAGCACCATAGGACAGCACCAATAATAAAACATGCAACTCAAACCAATCTTGATCATCAAATAGCCCATAGGACAAAACGGATCTACTCAAACATCATAGGATAGCCATACATCATTGGGAAATAATATATAGCATTGAGCACCATTTTTAAGTAGAGATTACAGCGGGTAAGAGAGAGGTTACACCGCTGCATATAGGGGGGAATAATTGGTTATGATGGTGGTGAAGTTGTTGGTGAAGATTGCGGTGATGATGATGGCCCCGGTGGCACTCCGGTGCCACCGGAAGCGAGGGGGAGAGAGCCCCCTTCCTTCTTCTTCTTCCTTGACCTCCTCCCTAGATGGGAGAAGGGTTTCCCCTCTAATCCATGGCCTCCATGGCGTGGGAGGGGCGAGAGCCCCTCCGAGATTGGATCTGTCTCTTTGTCTCCCTCTGTTTCTGCGTTCTCAGATTCTGCCCCTTCACCGTTTCTTATATTCCCGGAGATTTGTAACTCCGATTTGGCTGAAATTATAACACAATCTCTATCCGGATATTATCTTTCTTGCGGCGAAAGAAGGGCATCAACCGCCTTACGGGGTGTCCACGAGGGTCAGGGGCGCGCCCCCTGTCTCGTGGACCCCTCAGGCATCGTCTCGCGTGGATTTTTCTTCCTAAAAATCATATATATTCCAAAAAAATATCCGTCAGTTTTTATCCCGTTTCGACTCTGTTTGATATGGATATTCTGCGAAACAAAAAACATGCAACAAACAGGAACTGGCACTAGGCACTGGATCAATATGTTAGTCCCAAAAATAGTATAAAAAGTTGCCAAAAGTACATGAAAGTTGTAGAATATTGGCATGGAACAATCAAAAATTGTAGATATGACGGGGACGTATCAGCATCCCCAAGCTTAATTCCTGCTCATCCTCGAGTAGGTAAATGATAAAAAGATAATTTTTGATGTGGAATGCTACCTAGCATAATCTTGATCACATATCTAATCATGGCATGAATGTTAAGATATGAGTGATTCAAAGCAATAGTCTATCATTTGACATAAAAACAATAATACTTCAAGCCCACTAATAAAGCAATCAGGTCTTTTCAAAATAACAAGGCCAAAGAAAGTTATCCCTACAAAATCATATAGTCTGGCTATGCTCCATCTTCACCACACATAATATTCACATCATGCACAACCCCGATGACAAGCCAAGCAATTGGTTCATACTTTTTAATGCGCTTCAGCATTTTCAACCCTCACGCAATACATGAGCGTGAGCCATGGAAATAGCACTATAGGTGGAATAGAATAGTGGTTGTGGAGAAGACAAAAAAGAGAAGATAGTCTCACATCAACTAGGCGTATCAACGGGCTATGGAGATGCCCATCAATAGATATCAATGTGAGTGAGTAGGGATTACCATTCAACGGATGCACTAGAGCTATAAGTATATGAAAGCTCAAACTGAAACTAAGTGGGTGTGCATCCAACTTGCTTGCTCATGAAGACCTAGGGCATTTGACGAAGCCCATCGTTGGAATATACAAGCCAAGTTCTATAATGAAAATTCCCGCTAGTATATGGAAGTGATAACTCAAGAGACTCTCTATATGAAGAACATGGTGCTACTTTGAAGCACAAGTGTGGTAAAAGGATAGTAACATTGCCCCCCTTTCTCTTTTTTTTTCTTTTTTTGTGTGGGCTTCTTTGCCCCCCCTTTTTTGGGGGGAAATGCTCTAATAATGATGGTCATCACACTTTTATTTACTTACAACTCAATATTACAACTCGATACTAGAATAAAGATATGACTCTATATGAATGCCTTCGGCGGTGTACCAGGATGTGAAATGATCTGGCGTAGCAATGACATCAAAAAACGGACAAGCCATGAAAACATCATGCTAGCTATCTTACGATCATGCAAAGTAATATGACAATGAATGCTCAAGTCATGTATATGATGATGATGGAAGTTGCACGACAATATATCTCGAAATGGTGATGGAAATGCCATGATAGGTAGGTATGGTGGCTGTTTTGAGGAAGGTATATGGTGGGTTTATGGTACCGGCGAAAGTTGCGCGGTACTAGAGAGGCTAGCAATGGTGGAAGGGTGAGAGTGTGTATAATCCATCCATGGACTCAACATTAGTCATAAAGAACTCACATGCTTATTGCAAAAGTTTACTAGCCCTCGAAGCAAAGTACTACTACGCATGCCCCTAGGGGGATAGATTGGTAGCAAAAGACCATCGCTCGTCCCCGACCGCCACTCATAAGGAAGACAATCAATAAATACCTCATGCTCTGACTTCGTTACATAACGGTTCACCATACGTGCATGCTATGGGAATCACAAACCTCAACACAAGTATTTCTACTAATCCACAACTACCCACTGGCATGACTCTAATATCACCATCTTTATATCGCAAAGCTATTGCAAGGAATCAAACATATCATATTCAGTGATCTACAAGTTTTATGTAGGATTTTATGACTAACCATGTGAATGACCAGTTCCTGTCATCTCTCTAAATAGATATAAGTGAAGCAAGAGAGTTTAATTATTTCTACAAAATATATACCCACGCTCTAACAAATATAAGTGAAGCAAAAGAGCATTATACAAATGCCGGTTTTCTATGTAAAGATAAACAGGCAATCCAAACTTCAAATTATATAATCGAAGCACATGAAGCATTCTATAAAGCCATACTCAAAAGATATAAGTGAAGTGCATAGAGCATTCTATAAATCAACCAAGGACTATATAATACCATCATGGTTCATAAAATAAAAATGAAAACTAAATGCAAAAGACGCTCCAAGATTGCACATATCGCATGAACGAAACGAATCCGAAAACATACCGATGCTTGTTGAAGAAAGAGGGATGCCTTTCGGGGCATCCCCAAGCTTAGACGCTTGAGTCTCCTTGAATAGTTACTTGGGGTGCCTCGGGCATCCCCAAGCTTGAGCTCTTGCCTCTCTTCCTTCTTTTCACATCGAGACCTTCTCGATCATCGAACACTTCATCCACACAAAACTTCAATAGAAAACTCGGTAAGATCCGTTAGTATAATAAAGCAAATCACTACTCTAATTACTGTTGCAAATCAATTCATATTTTGTTTTTGCATTGTGTCTACTGTAATATAGCTTTTCCATGGCTTAATCCACTGATATAAATCGATAGTTTCATCAAAACAAGCAAACTATGCATCAAAAACAGAATCTGTGTAAAACAGAACAGTATGTAATAATCTGAACATTCACCATACTTCTGACACTTGAAAAATTCTACAAAAATTAGGAAAAATAAAAAATTTGTTTAGAAAGACAGTGCAAAAAGAATCAGAACCATTTGACATTCCAGATAAAAATATAAAATCGCGCACTACAGCCAAATTTTCTGTCCTGCACCATACAAACCATCAAGCAACTGTAAACATCCTAAAGGCAAACCTTGGCACATTATTTTTATAATACAATGGAATTGAACAAGGGGATAATTATTTTTATTGAGAAGTTTCTGTAATCAAGATTCACAGAGTTGCCGTGAGGATGAATGTAAAACCCACGATGCGGCAATATCTCCCACGTGTCGGAGCACGACATAGAGGCAGAACCGCATTGTAGGCATGTCGCAAGAGGGGCAATCTTTACACATCCCATGTACTGAAT
The DNA here is from genome assembly GCF_056163025.1 of Triticum urartu. Taxonomy (NCBI): domain Eukaryota; kingdom Viridiplantae; phylum Streptophyta; class Magnoliopsida; order Poales; family Poaceae; genus Triticum; species Triticum urartu. The sequence goes on from NC_141873.1 coordinate 239,016,737, forward strand.
AAGAAAGAGGTATAGAGTTGGCCTACAATCGCCAATTCACACAATACATATATATAGCATTACATCATCCAGAATACAATCAAGGTCCGACTACGGAACCAAAATAAAGACAACCCCAAATGCAAAAGATCCCCGATCGCCCCAACTGGGCTCCACTACTGATCGACTGGAAAGGAAACGTAGTAACGTCCTGAGTCCTCGTCGAACTCCCACTTGAGTTCAGTCGCATCCCCTGGAATGGCATCATCGGCACTTGCATCTGGTTTTGGAAGTAATCTGCGACTCACGGGGACTCAGCAATCTCACACCCTCGCGATCAAGACTATTTAAGCTTATGGGAAGAAAAAGATAGTGAGGTGGAGCTGCAGCAAGCACTAGCATATAAGGTGGCTATATTACGCAAATGAGAGCAAGAAAAGAAGTCAAAGCACGGGTGAGAAGCTACAAAGATCAAGAAGTGATCCTGAAAACTACTAATGTTCAAGCATAACACGAGACTGTGTTCTCTTCCCGGACTCCGCCGAAAGAGACCATCACGGCTACACACGCTATTGATTCATTTTAATTAAGTTAAGTGTCAGGTTTTCTACAACCGGATATTAACAAATTCCCATCTGCCCATAACCGTAGGCACGGCTTTCGGAAGTTCAAAACCCTGCAGGGGTGTCCCAACTTACCCATCACAAGCTCTCACGGTCAACGAAGGATATTCCTTCTCCCAGGATGGCCCGATCAGACTTGGAATCCCGGTTACAAGACATCTCAACAATGGTAAAACAAGACCAGCAAAGCCACCCGAATGTGCCAACAAATCCTGATAGGAGCTGCACATATCTCGTTCTCAGGGCACATCGGATAAGCAATCCGTACAAGTAAAACCAACCCTCGAGTTTCCCCGAGATGGCGCTGCAAGGCGCTCTAGTTTGGACCAACACTCAGAGGAGCACTGGCCCGGGGGTTTAAAATAAAGACGACCCTTGAGTCTGCGGAACCCAAGGGAAAAGGCTTAGGTGGCAAATGGTAAAACCAAGGTTGGGCCTTGCTGGAGGAGTTTTATTCAAGACAAACTGTCAAGGGGTTCCCATTATAACCCAACCGCGTAAGGAACACAAAATCAAGGAACATAACACCGGTATGACGGAAACTAGGGTGGCAAGAGTGGAACAAAACACCATGCATAAGGCCGAGCCTTCCACCCTTTACCAAGTATATAGGTGCATTAAAGTTAACAAGATATAATAATGATATCCCAACAATAATGATGTTCCAACAAGGAACAAACTCCAATCTTCACCTGCATCTAGCAACGCTATAAGAGGGGCTGAGCAAAGCGGTAACATAGTCAAACAACGGTTTGCTAGGACAAGGTCGGTTAGAGGTTTGACATGGCAATATCGGATGCATGATAAAGCATGTGGTAGGTATCGCGGCATAGGCATAGCAATAGAGCGAGCAACTAGCAAGCAAAGATAGAAGTGATTTCGAGGGTATGGTCATCTTGCCTGCAAAGTTTTCCGAGTTGACGTAGGCTTGATCCTCGTAAGCGTACTCAACGGGTTCATCGATCACGAACTCGTCTCCCGGCTCTACCCAAAGCAAGTACACCAGAAAAGGAAACCACAATCAACCATGGTACAATGCACAAGCAACATGATGCAAAACATGGCATGACATGCGGGATGTGATATGCAATGCATATGCGTGCTCCGGGAGGAAAAGATTGAACCACGCCTCAACTTGGCAAACCAAGTGCGCCGCTAGAAAGATGAGTGGATTTCGGTCGAAATCGATATAAAGATCACCGGAATCGGATGCACGGTTTGCAAATGGTAAGCAAAACAATAATGGCACAATCCTGCGACTAACAGCACGATGCCATCTAAAATGCAACAAGAAACTAAGCTACTACACTCCATCATAACAACAAAGCACATGTAAGTGATCCACTCAAGATGCTTGACAAAAGATGAACACTGAGCTACAGCTAAATCACACAAGAACAGGTTCAAACAAGCATGGCAAAAGTGCAAAAGATAACAGCATCACAGACTTTGTGAAAATAACAACTGTCAGGAATTAACATCAGGAAGTAATGTTTAGAGCAAGATAACAACATGCTACAGGAACGGATCATAGCAACACAAGGCATGGCATGAAACAACTCAAAGCATATAACAAAAGTCCCTTACTACCGATAAGCCAAAAAGGATCACAAGAAATGATGGCACCCATGTAAACATAGCAAGTTTCGTTAACAGATTCATACTTAGCAGAAAACTAGACATGGCAGAAATAGAATTATGAAGGCATGTTTGCGAGCTCGATGCACTCACCACAAGGCATTGCATGACAAACTAAGCATACACCCAGCAAGAAGACATGATCAAGAAGCTAAAAATGGCAAGACCAACCTCATAGCATGCATGGATCAGCTACAACAACCTTGGCAAAATTGAATAACATGTAAACAATCTGCCAGGAACATTTTATAGCAGAACTAGAGCAAGATTGAGTCATACTAGGTTACTCCATAATTGCAAACAAATACATGGATGGATAGAACATAACAATATCTCAAAATCATCATTACTGAACGTGCTCAAAAGAGGCATGGATCAATCTGTAGCAACATGAATACATGGCATAAAAATATCAGCAGAGCAAAGACTTAGTGAAATTCGAAGTCCCTAAAATCAGCAACATCACGGGAGCTACTTTGCATGCTTGTGCTAGTCACCACATTGATCACAAAAATACACGGCATACACCCCTGTAAAGATGGCATGGCTTAGCCCAAAACACATGTAGGGCTCAAATTCATAGGAGGCACACAATAATCATGGCAAAAATGACAAATGCCCATAATCTGTTAAGAAACAGAAACTAACGTTTTATAGCACTCTTGAAACAGCATTTTAGGCATCAATATGGACTCAAACAAACATGATGCAATGGAACAAAATGAAGAGCACATCATAACGAACATTTTGATATATGGCACGCCCAAAACAGAGCTACGGATGCGGAGTTATGACATGATGAAAAGGGCATGAAAATGTTACACAAAAAAGACTCAGTGAAGAAAAGAGGTCAACCCTAGATTTTTGGATCTGGATCTGGCACGGTTCCTGATGATCGTCGCCGTTCTCCCGCGGTGACCGGAGCTAGGAGAGTTCGCCGGAGTAGAGGAGGCGCCTGAGCACCACCAGAGCTAGCGGGGCGCCGACTCCCGTGCTCGCCGGTGACGGAGGAGGCGACGCGGAGGCGGCGGCGCGCGTCGGCAGGCGACGGCGGCCGGCGGGTGAAGGCGGCGAGCAGCGGCCGGCGGCAAAGGGCGCGGGCGGCGGAGGCGGGCGGCGCGAGGCGCGGGCGCGGGCGGTAGGCGGTGGCGGGCGCGAGTGCCGGGGAGGGCCCGTCGCGGGCTCGGCAGGCCGGCGACGGTGGGCGGCGGTGAGGCGACAGGTGGCGCGGCGCGATTGGCTGGCGCGGATCGGCGGATGTGTCCGGCCGGACCGGACGTGTCCGGTGGCGCGGGGTGGAAGAAAGCTAGGGTTTCGCCTGCGATTTTAAACGGGGAAGACCTATTTATAGCTAGAGGGAGCTAGGAGAGTCCAAATGAGGTACGGTTTTCGGCCACGCGATCGTGATCGAATGGCCGAGAGGATGGAGGGGGTTTGGATGGGTTTTGGGCCAATTTGAAAAGGGTGTTGGGCTGCAACACACACGAGGCCTTTAAGGTTAACCGTTAGAGTATCAAACGGACTCCAAATGGCATGAAACTTGATTACCAAGGCCGTATGGAAAATCTCGGTCTAGTCCGAGAACGTTGAACACCCGCACACGAAAGGAAGCAAAAGAGGGCGCCAGAGGATGTAGGAGTGCTGGATCGCAAAATGGACAATGGGGAAAATGCTCGGATGCATGAGACGAACACGTATGCAAATGCTATGCACATGATGACGTGATATGAGATACAGGACATGGACAAAATGCAAAACAAAGACAAAACCCAACCACGAGGGAATATCATAACTTAGAGCCGAAAATGGCAAGAGTTGGAATACAAATATGGCAAGTTACATACGGGGCGTTACAACACTCCACCACTACGGAAGGATCTCGTCCCGAGATCTAGGACTGAAAAAACTCCAGATATTCGGAACGGAGGTGGTCCTCGTGTTCCCGGGTGGCTTCTCGGTCAGAATGATGTGACCACTTCACTTTCAGGAATTTGATAGACTTTTTGCGAGTCTTGCGCTCAGTTTCTTCAAGAATAGCAACGGGATGCTCATGATAAGACAAGTCTTGTTGGAGATCAATCTCCTCGAAGTTGATGGTGCGGTCAGGAGTCTTGAAACACTTGCGAAGCTGCGACACATGAAACACGTCGTGCACATTTGCAAAGTTGGATGGAAGCTCAAGTTGATAGGCGAGATCGCCTCTATTGCCAATGATCTTGAAAGGACCCACGTATCTAGGGGCAAGCTTCGCTTTGATACCGAAGCGACGAGTACCTTTCATTGGAGGGACGCGGAGGTAGACATGGTCTCCGATCTCAAAAGCCAAGACACGATGCTTGCTATCATAGTAACTCTTCTGACGCGATTGCGCGGCTTTGTGATTTTCACGAATGACTTTGCACATTTCTTCAACCTCTGTGATCAAGTCATTGCCAAGAAGTTGGCGTTCACTAGTCTCTGACCAATTAAGAGGAGTACGACACTTTCTGCCATAAAGAATCTCGAATGGGGCCTTGCCCGAACTCGCTTGGAAGCTGTTGTTGTAGGAGAACTCGGCATATGGAAGACAATCTTCCCACTTCATACCGAAAGAAATGACACAAGCCCTGAGCATATCTTCAAGAATTTGATTTACTCGCTCAACTTGTCCACTAGTTTGAGGATGAAAGGCTGTGCTGAAGCGAATGTTGGTGCCCATGGCATTCTGAAAGGAATCCCAAAACTTAGAAGTAAAAATGCTTCCACGATCTGAAGATATCAACTGCGGAATGCCGTGCAAGGAGACAATCCTGGAGGTATATAGCTCTGCCAACTGAGCTGCTATGATAGATTCTTTGATAGGAAGAAAATGATCCACTTTAGTGAGCTTGTCGATGACAACAAAAATAGCATCATTGCCACTCTTGGACTTGGGAAATCCAGTCACGAAGTCCATCTCAATATGGTCAAACCTCCATTCTGGAATGGCAAGAGGTTGGAGGAGACCAGTTGGTCGTTGGTGTTCTGCTTTCACTCTTCTGCAGACATCACATTCATTCACGAACTGAGCAATCTCGCACTTCATTCGAGTCCACCAATACGACTGCTTGAGGTCATGGTACATCTTTGTACTTCCAGGATGAATAGATAGGAGTGAATTGTGAGTCTCGTTCATAATGACTTTACGAAGGTCACCCTTAGGAACAACAATTCGATCCTCGAAGAATAGAGTATCTTTGTCATCAAGGCGATAGCACTTGTACTTGGGTTGGCTCTTGGCAATCCCAATCTTCACCTTCTTCACCATGGCATCAAGAAGTTGAGCCTCATGAATCTGATCTTCCAAAGTAGGAGAGACTTGGAGGTTGGCAAGGAATCCTTGAGGAACAACTTGGAGATTAAGTTTGCAGAAAGCTTCACAAAGATCCGGTTGGAAGGGCTTGAGAATCAAACTGTTGCAGTAAGCCTTCCTGCTCAAAGCGTCAGCGATGACATTGGCCTTGCCTGGAGTATATTCAATACTTGGATTATACTCTTGAATCATTTTGACCCAACGAGTCTGCCTGAGGTTGAGGTTGGGCTGAGTGAAGATGTACTTGAGACTCTTATGATCAGTGAAGATGTCCACTTTCCTTCCCAACAAGAGATGTCTCCATGCTAAAAGAGCATGGACGACTGCCGCTAACTCGAGGTCATGAGTGGGGTATTTCTTTTCATTGGGCTTCAACTGGCAAGAGGTATAGGCCACAACTTTCTTCTCTTGCATTAACACAGCACCGAGACCTTGCAGGGAAGCATCACAGAAAACTTCGAATGGTTTGGATTCATCAGGAGGAGTCAGAACTGGAGCTGTGACTAACTTCTCTTTGATGGTGTTGAAAGAGATGTCACATTCAGGCGTCCAGACATACTTCACATGCTTCTGGAGAAGGTTGGAAAGAGGCTTCACAATCTTAGAGAAATTCTCAATGAATCTTCGACAATAGCTTGCGAGCCCAAGAAAGCTGCGGAGCTGCTTCACATTCTGAGGCGGTTCCCAATTCACAATTGTAGACACCTTCTCAGGATTCACAACTATGCCCTTGGCTGAGATGATATGCCCAAGGTAGAGAACCTCATCGAGCCAAAACTCACACTTTGAAAACTTCGCATAGAACTGATGTTCTTTGAGTATGTCCAGCACCAATCTTAAATGCTTGGCATGATCCTCCTTGTTCTTGGATAATACCAAAATATCATCGAGATAGACCAAGACGAAGTCATTTGTGTAAGGGTTGAAGATGAAGTTCATCATGCGAGAGAATGTTGGAGGAGCATTGACAAGGCTGAAAGACATGACAGTGTATTCATAAGAACCATAGCTTGTTCTGAATGTTGTCTTGGGGATATCTTGTTCACGAATGTGAATTTGATGATAGCCCATACGGAGGTCTAGATTGGAGAATACTTGAGCACCTTTGAGTTGCTCGAAAAGCTCATTGATGTTGGGAAGTGGGTACTTGTTCTTTATGGTCTTCTTGTTCAATGGACGGTAGTCCATGCAGAGTCGGTCCGTGCCATCCTTCTTCTTGACAAAAAGGACACCACAACCCCATGGAGAAGAACTTGGTTGGATGAGACCCATACGCTCTTGTATATCGAGTTGTTTCTTCAGCTCTTTCAACTCTTCTGGTCCAAGCTTGTAATGATGTTTGCAAACAGGTTCCGTGCCAGGCTCAAGATCGATGACGAATTCAACTGGACGGTGATGAGGCATTCCTGGAAGCTCTTTTGGAAAGACGTCTTGATATTCACAAACGACTGGAATCTGAGAGATGGCATCCAACTCGCCCTTCTCGTTGAGAGAAAAATTGTCGAATGGTATCGTCACGAGCTGCATAGATGATCACATCCTCAGACGAGTGTGTCAATTGAATCTGCCTGGCAGCACAATCAAGTTGAGCCTTGTGCATAGAAAGCCAGTCCATGCCGAGAATTAAATCAATATCCGAGTCACTAAGAACATTAGGAGAAGACAGAAACTTATAGTCGCCCATCTTGATAGACACATCCAGAACTAATACTCGAGAAGTCATTTGTCGGGCCGGAGAAACAATAGACAGAGGTCTCGGCAATACTTGAGTAACCAAATCATGCATAGCCACAAAAGGTCTTGAAATGAAAGAATGCGATGCACCAGTATCAAAAAGGACTTTTGCAGGAATATCGTTAACAGGAAGGTTACCCTGATCACTTCTGAAGAGTCCTCTGCCTGAGCTGCTTTCATCATGTTGACCTTTGCAAACTTGGGATTATGCTTGACAATGGCATTGCTGGCAGATCTCATAGGAGGAGAAGGCGGAAGACGCCTCTGGTTGAAGCATTTGTTTGCATAGTGACCCTTCTGCTGACACTTGTTGCACGTAACCTCTGAGAGCGGCCGGTGATACGGAGCACTTGACCTTGGAGCATGAGATGAAGTTTTGTTCTGAAAGCCTGGGTTGGGTGGGTGGGAAGATCCATGGACACCTTTGCTCTTCTGCTGATAAGGCTGACGGAACGGAGGAGGAGGAGGCAACCAGTACTTTTTCTGCTTAGCTGCCACTTGAGTTGAAGAAGAAGGAGTTGCATCCCTGACTCTCTTCTTGGAAGCATCGCACTTGAGCTGAGCAGCCTCTTGCTTTAGTGCCATGTTGTAGAACACATCATACTTGGTCGGCTCAAAAAGCACGAGAGCTAGTTATAGATCTTCTCTGAGGCCACCTCTAAATTGATAAATCATGCTCTTCTCATCAGGGATGTCTTGTTTAGCGAAACGAGCGAGTCTCTGGAACAGGATGTTGTATTGGTAAACAGACAAGCTGCCTTGCTTCAGATTGTGGAACTCCTCACGCTTACTCTCAACAACACTCAAAGGAATGTGGTGAGCTTTGAAGTCTCGGCGGCTTTGTCTTTGAGTTGGAACAAAGCAAACTTGAAAAAGTCCTCAGTCTGATGTTTCTACACTCAAAATGTTTGCAGATATCCACGAGCCAATCGTCAGCGTCTGTGGCCTCGACACAGTTACTGAAAGACTTCGGCTGGTTTGCGAGGAACTGGTTGAGGGTAGCAAACTGAGTTTGATTGTTGCCATGGCCTTGATTTCCTTGGTTGCACTCTTGCAAGAGTTGCGAAAGCATCTGTGTGTTGGCGTTGGTGGCGGCCATCACAGCTTGCCATGCCTCCGGAGGTGGAGGTGGTGGCGGAGGTTCCGGATTCTGACGCGTTGGAGGAGCCATCCTGAAGAGGGTGACATCCGTTAGCATCTTGAAAGACATATAATCAAGCTGAATCAAATGGATTGAAATTGCAACATATAGCCTTAACATTCGAACAAGAATGAACGAATGAATTCCAAAGTAAATGCTCACACTTCCATAAAGTTGAGAAGCCACTTAGATAAAGGTAGATGTATAAACAACAAGGTACGGACATGAACAAATACTTGGTAAGGATTACCCAATCACAAACCAAATATCTGCGGAAGAAATACTAGAGCTACATGAATTCCCACCTATGAAACTCCCGAAACTTTCTGGTTATGCAATCAGGTGTTGGGGATACAGGGGAAGCATAATATCTCACCCAAAACTAGCAAATCCTACATCCAGCTGTATCCATCCTTCAACACATAACCAAGAAACCTTCGGAAATCATTTACCTCAACCTTCGAAAAGCATCCGTTATACGAGTTATGGCGATACTCCCGAACTCCCGCCCCAGTACTGGGTGGCATCGAGGTTATCTCACCAACAACTGCATAAAGGAGATTTCCGATGTCGGCGAAACTCAGGTATTCTAGAACTGCAACAATAAAATTGTGATGACAACACCTCGGAGCTCAACTCCCCGGGACACTGCCACAACCCCTAGATGTCAGGAGGCACCAAGAACAATGTTCTCATCACAAAACCATCGGAACGATTCCAAGATACCCGCGTGATCCTTAAAAAAATTTAGTGAAAATTTGAGAAGAGAAGAGTCAAAACTCTATGTCAGGAGGCCTCACCAGAGCTACAAAGGGACTGAGGAGTAAAAAGAATCCTACCATCCGATATATATAATCCTAAAAGACTCAAAACATTTTTCTAGACTCAACAACGCCAACGATTTGATCAAGCAGGGGGCTCCTAAGTCGGGGAAGGCTCTGATTACCAACTTGTAACACCCACGATGCGGCTATATCTCCCACATGTTGGAGCATGACTTAGAGGCATAACCTGTCGGGACCCCGATTCCATGTCACATCGATCTAGCTGGTAACACCTCATATCACTTTGCGGCCTCACGCACGGTATTCCCACGGGTGTCGCCTTACCCTGGCCCGGGACCGTTTGCGACTTTTAGCTCACATATATGATTGTGTCGCTAGCATCCATATGACAGAGAACCCGGGCCGACATGGCTAGTCGTGAACCCAAAGCGGCACTAACCTATGGGGAAAGGCATACATGATTCACATCGAGCATGTCGGTCAACAGCGTGTGAATCTGGGCTGTAGCACTGGGCTAACAGGACTCCAGGGAACCCGGGCTGTAGCAGGCTAGGCAGGACTCCGGATGTCACCGCGTGACATTTCCCCGAAGGGACAGACACAGGAACGAAGTGAAACAGATGCCGGCCAGTCAAGTGTCCTGAGCAGTAGTGCTGGGCTAGCAGGACTCCGGTGAACCGGGCTGTAGCGGACTACTATGGCTCAAGGAAGCACTAGACTACATTTCCCCATAAGAGAAGCTGCCAAGGGTAAACAACTAGATTGTCGGATCCCACACATAGCAATACACGTCACACATACGCATAACATGCAAGTATGTGCTATACAACATGGCATCACAACATAACGCAAACTCATATAGATAAAGGCCCAGAAGAGCCACATAGCATTAATACAAACAGAGGTCACATGACCCATCATTCAGAGCATGCAAGCAACGGAAGCATTACATGTCTAAGTACAGACAACTACAAAAGAAAAAGGCTGAGAAGCCTGACTATGTACAAGTCCCTCCCAAGGGTACAAGACCGTAGCTGAGGTAACAAGCTACTCGTTGAAGTCCAAGCGGTACTACTAGTGAGACAAATTTCTCACCTTCAAAACATAAATAAAGCAAATGTGAGTACAAAGGTACTCACCAAGACTTACATCAGATCCTATCATACATGCATTTGTATCAAGAAGGTAATGTGGAGTTTAGTTGCAGCAAGCCAGCTTTGACTCAGTGGCTATCCTGTTCTATGACTACAAGAAACTTTTTGAGGTGAGGCAGCGCACACGAGTCCACTGATCACCACATCAATACACTACTATGGATTCATCCCCATCATTCTACGAGAAGGCCATCCATAGCACTCACACTTGTCTTGAGCATTTTAGAGTATCCACTTTAAGTTGTCTATGTACCATGTAAGCATCCAAGAAGTCCATAACCGAGGACACGGCTATTCGAATAGATCATGATAACCCTGCAGGGGTGTACTTCTTCACACACGCTCTCACCACTTATCACCATGTACACGTCATGTATCTCAGCAACCTTCAAGCGGAAGCCTGGCGAGGGTGTCAGCCACGACCTGACTAACCACACAAGACTCTAATCCAGGTTTATCGCCTATTCGGGTTCCATCCGCAAGGAGATCCGGCCGGGGTTTCGCTCACGGCCCCAAACGATGTGTACAGGGTTCCCGAGCCCACCATCTGGGTGCCACTCAGTACACCGGGCCACGGTGCCTAGTCTGTCCCAAGTCCACCCTGCCGGGTGCCACTCGGTAGAAAAATAGCACTACCCACAAACACGAGAAACTATTTGCAACTCCTGCACAGAGACTAAGTCGGTTAATAAGTCGAGAGGGGCACTTAAGCATTCCAATGTGTGGTAGTACCTAGTCATTGGACGACATACACAGAACTCAGTGCTTAAGGACGGTTCTAGTGAGACAACCCACCATGTACTCCTACATGGCCTCTCACCGCTACCTTTACCAAATCGTGTTCACACGCTTAACTCTCAGCACCAGAACATATCGTAACACTCCAATTCATTCCCAATGAATCAGACCTAACACAACTCTAAGCAATAGCAGGCATGGCATGGTAGGAACACAACATGGCTCAATCAACTCCTACACATGCTAGTGGCTTTTAACTATTTACTTTGGCAATGACTGGTCATGCAGAGGAATGGGTTCAACTACCGCAGCATAAAGTAGCAGTTGAATCGTTGTTGTCCTAATGCAATAAATAAGAGCAGGAGCGAGAGAGTAGGATTGTATCGGAATGAACAAGGGGGTTTGCTTGCCTGGTAGATCAACAGAGGGGGCACTGCTCCACTGATAGGTACTCTGGCTCGGTCTCCGGAGAAGGACCTGTCGAGAAGGAACGGTGTCGACAATCAAAACACAAGCATATGCAACAATATGAAGCATGAACATGGCATGAAGATGTGATGTTTTTTGTGTTAATGCATCTAGCATTCATTTGCATGAAGTCCATTTGAACCAAAGATTCAAATGCAACTCCAAAATAAGCCTTTATAAATGTCATTCATGTGTTTTCTCATATACAGCATGTATAAGTTGGTTTGTCATGCATGAAACTGGTACAGATGGATAGATTGAATTTTTCTGATCATTTTTCATATATAAATTATTTCAATCTGAGCTACGGTTGAATTTCTATGAATTTTAGAAGTTTATATCATTTTCTGGATTTCCTGATTTATTTTTAAACCAGAAAATGATATATTGCGTTAGCATGACAGGGGCATGACGTCAGCGAGTCAAACGCGGCTGACCAGGTTAAACCTGACGTGTGGGGTCCACACGTTAGTGTCACAGGTTAAAGAGGGGGTTATTTCTAATTTAACTAAAAGATTAGGGCGCCAGGGCCCACTGTCAGTGTCACTAATGGGGGGATTAGTCCTAAACTAATCTCCTACCGGTGGGGTCCAACTGTCAGGCCAGCAGGTTGTCGCCGGCGACCTCTGGACACGGCGGTGTCCGCGATTCAGGCTACGGGGGCGGTAGCTAAGGGCACCGGGGCGTAGCCCGGACTCTTGCGCATCCAGGGGAGGCGACGGGAGGAAGCGGGGTGGCCGGAGCTCGCTGGAGCGGAGCTCAGGGCGGCGGACGAAGCATGGCTCCAGGCGGGATGTGGCTGCCGGGAATGGCAGGGGCTGCTGAGGGCGGTTTTGGTCTTCTAGGAGGCTCCTGAGCACGATGGCATGCGCGGGCGCGAGCTGCGGTGGCTCTGGCCACGACGGTGAGGATCCACGGCGGCGCGACCGCTCGAGTCCGGTGGTTAGCACGGCTACGACGCGCGAGTGACAAAATGGAGAGGAGGAAACGACGGCGGGGCTCACAGCGAATCCGGCAGAGGCTTCGGCAAGCCCGAGGGAGGTCCAACACGGGCGGAACGGCGATGGCGATCTCCGGCGGCCGGCAATGAAGATGACGGCGGTGACAGCATTCCAGGGCCTCCCGCGGCGCGTTGCTTGATGGAGATGAAGTAGGCGTCGCGGCGGAGCTTGCTGACATGAAGAGAGGGCGAGGGGGAGGCGGTAGCTACGACGGCGACGAGCTGCGGCGACGGCAGCGCTCGGGCCCGGTGTGAGGGAGCGAGGGAGAGCGAGAGAGAGTGCATGAGAGGGAGGGCTCGATCCAGACGGCAGTGGACAGTCAACCACGGCGTCGCACTGGCGGGGGAGGCAGGCAGGCAAGCTGGTGGCGTGGCGCCCATGCGCGTGGGCGGCGAGCGCGTGCCCCTGTCCTCCTGGCGCGAGGAAGGGGATGACTGGCAGTGCCAGTCGGCTGGGCCGGCCTGCTGGGCCACTGGGCCAGGCCACAAGTAAGCACATGTAAGCTTTTTCTTTCTTTTTTGTTTTCTTTTCTATTTTTGTACTTTGTTTTCTGATTTAGTAAAACACTAAATCAATTAATTTTCTTCTGAAATTTATTGTAGGAGCTAGTTGAAATATTCCAGAGCCCCTCACATAAAAATCAGAATTATTGGACATATATAAATAAATATCACATATATATATATCCAATGCAAATAATTATTGCATTAATTCCAAATGGCCAAAATAAATATTTATGAGCTCCTAAAAATATTGGTTTGAATTTTACCTCTGATCAATATTTTCAGAGAGAGACATGAACATTTTCTTGGACCTTTTTGGAGCAATTTTTATCTGGGTCATTTCCAGAAATGATTTCTGAGGGTTTCACAAATCCCCATTTCAAATTTAAATGAAATTTAAACATGATGCTCGCAAGAAGGCTAGCCTAGGTCGTACCAGAACTAGGGATGTGACAACTCGCCCCCACTCGAAAGCATCTCGTCCCGAGATTGAGGAGTCGGCGGAAAGAAAGCGGGGTACTCAAGTTGAAGACGATCTTCCCGCTCCCAGGTAGCTTCTCTCTCAGAATGATGAGACCACTGAACCTTGAGAAACTTTATGTTATGACGTCGGGTAACACGCTCTGCTTGATCAAGAGTGCGAACAGGGTACTCTCGATATGTGAGGTTATCTTGGAGATCAAGCATTTCATGGTCGACTCCACGGATGGGATCCAAGAAGCAACGCCTGAGTTGAGAGACATGGAAGACATCATGTACTCGGGAAAGATGTGGGGGTAGTCCCAACTAGTAGGCAATCTCTCCTCGTTTAGCGAGAATGTGAAAAGGACCAATGTAACGAGGAGCCAACTTGCCCTTGATACCGAAACGATGGGTACCCTTCAAAGGGGTAACCCGAAGGTAAGCTTTGTCGCCAACTTCATAAGCCACTTCCTTATGACGGCGGTCATACTGGCTCTTTTGACGAGATTGGGCTATTTTCAAATTCTCACGAATGACGCGGACTTGTTCTTCTGCCTCCTAGATCATATCCGGTCCAAAGAATTGTCTTTCACCGGTTTCTAGCCAGTTCAAAGGTGTTCGACATCTTCGTCCATACAGAACCTCAAAAGGAGCTTTCTTGAGGCTGGATTGGTAGCTATTGTTATAAGCAAACTCGGCGAAGGGAAGACACTACTCCCAATCCATACCGAATGAGATAACACAAGCTCTAAGCATGTCTTCGAGAATTTGGTTGACCCGTTCCACCTGACCACTCGACTGAGGGTGGAAAGCGGTACTGAAGGAAAGATGGGTGCCCATGGTAGTTTGGAAACTCTCCCAGAAATGAGAAGTGAAAAGACTACCACGGTCTGAATTGATCTCTAGTGGAACACCATGAAGTGACACTATTCGAGAAATATATAAGTCAGCGAGCTGACTAGCGGTGATAATCTCTCAAACAGGTAGGAAGTGAGCCACTTTGGAAAGACGATCAATGACTACGAAGATAGCGTTATTCCCTTTCTTGGTCCTGGGAAAGCCGGTGATGAAATCCATACCAACTTTATCCCATTTCCACTCAAGAATAGCTAGAGGCTGAAGGGTGCCAGCAGGACTTTGATGTTCCGCCTTAACGCAATGACAAACGTCACAGTTAGAAATGAACTCAGCGATTTCTCTCTTCATCCTAGTCCACCAGAACCTCTGGCGTAGGTCCTGATACATCTTAGTACTACTGGGATGAATCATGAGAGGAGATTAATGCGCCTCCTTAAGGATTAATTGTCTAAGATGTTGATTCTTGGGAACCACCAAGCGATTCTTAAAGAAAACAACACCTCGATCATCTATAGAGAAACTACCACCAACTCCCTTCTTAATGTTCCTCTTAATGTGGATAACACCCTTATCAAACTTCTGGTCAGTAATGATCTGATCCTCAAGGGTAGGTTTCGCCACCAAGGTAGAAAGGAATCCGTGAGGAGCAATGTGAAGGTTAAGCTTACAAAATTCCTCATAGAGAAGTGGTTGGCCCTGCTGCAACATGAGATTGTTGTAATAGGACTTACGACTTAGCGCATCAGCCATGACATTGGCCTTACCGGGAGTGTAAGTGATCCCTAAGTTGTAATTTGAGATCAACTCCAACCAATTCTTTGTCTAAGGTTCAAATCTGGTTGGGTGAAGATATACTTGAGACTCTGGTGATCGGTGTAAATCTCGCAACGCTTACCAAGAAGGTAATGTTGCCAGGTCTTAAGTGCATAGACTACGGCTGCAAGCTCTAGATCATGTGTAGGATAATTCTCCTCATGTGGATGCAACTGTCGAGATGCATAGGCAATCACATGGCGATCTTGCATAAGAATGCAACCTAGTCCTAGTCGTGAGGCGTCACAATAGATAATAAAGTCCTTTGTGAAATCCGGTGGCACAAGTATGGGAGCAGAAGTCAGGCGTCTTTTCAGTTCCTGAAAACTGTGCTCACACTGTGGGGACCACTCAAACTTTTTATCTTTCTTGAGAAGTTCCGTGAGAGGTTTGGCCACTTTGGAGAAGTTCTCAACGAAGCGGCGACAATAACTGGCTAGGAAAGGAAACACCTAACTTGCTTAACCGTTTCAGGCGGAGTCCAATCAAGAACGGCCTGAACTCTCTCGGGATTGACGGCAATGCCCTTGCCAGAGATCACATGGCCGAGATAGGTCACTTCTAGCAACCAAAATTCGCACTTGGAGAATTTGGCATAAAGGCAGTGCTCTCTGAGTTTTCCTAACACAAGTCTAAGATGTTCGGCATGCTCTTCCTCGTTCTTCGAGTAAATAAGAATATCATCGAGGTAAACCACGACGAAGTTATCTAAGTACTCCATGAAGATCGAGTTCATCAAGAGGGAGAATTTAGCTGGAGCATTGGTTAGACCGAAGGACATGAAGGTGTACTCGTACTGGCCATAACGAGTGACGAAATCCGTCTTAGGAATGTCCCCATTTATGATCTTGATTTGGTGGTAGCCTAACCTCAAATCCATCTTGGAAAAGACCGAGGATCCAGCGAGCTGATCATACAGGTCGTTTATCCTGGTGAGCGGATACTTGTTCTTTATTGTGACCAAATTAACGGGACGATAATCTACAACCATTCGGTCTGTACCATCCTTCTTCTTGACGAAGAGGACGGGGCAAGCCAAGGGAGAAGAACTAGGACGGATGAAACCCTTTTGCAAGGATTCATCGAGTTGTTTGTTAAGATCAGCTAGTTCTAAGGGTGCCATCTTGTAAGGTCTCCTAGAGATTGGAGCGGTTCCTGGGATAAGATCTATGACAAACTCTACATCTCTGTCAGGTGGAATACCTAGCAGTTCCTCAGGAAAGACATCCGGAAAGTCACGGACTACCGGGATATCTTCAAGGTCAGGAAGAGGGTTGACATTAAGAGAATAGAGTTGGCGCTTTGCAACTCTAGTGGAGACAATGACTATCTTGCCAGATGGATGTGTAAGTTGAACAGACCTGGTGTAACAATCAATCTTGGCATAATGAGCTTTCAGCCAGTCCATACCCAAGATGATGTTAATATCTGTGGACTTGAGGGCTATAAGTGATGTAAGGAATACAAGTCTTTCAACAAGGATTTCATTACCATGGCTTATTCTGGTAGTTTGCCATCTAGACCCTGGAGTTTGGATTTCAAGTGGAGTTGGCATGTCACAAAATGACATGTCGTGCAAACGAGCATAGCCTTCAGAGATGAAGAAGTGAGATGCTCAGGTATCGAATAGAACCGAAGATGGATGACAGTTGACAAGGAGTGTACCAAGAACGACATCTGGATCATCATGAGCGCCTTTAGCTGAGATGTGATGCACACGTCCACGTTCAGTGAGAGCTGACTTGACACTGATCATCTTGCGTGATGGCTTACCACGGCCAACAGACTTCTCAGGCTGGGGTGGATCATAGTTGGTTTGAGAGTAGTCACGTGCATAGTGTCCTAGCTCTCCGCATGTGAAGCAAGTCCCTGAAGTAGGACGTGGACCCGCATTGACAAGCGGTCTACCAATAGGCCTGGGTAGATCATACAATTTAACTGGGAGAGGTACCACATAAGATGGCCTCGGCGAATAACCGGGTGGAAGAGCGGAGTTCGGAACCCAAATCCGGCGCTTCTGCGAACTAGAACTGGAGGAAGAAACCAAATCACGGGTGTGCTTACGAGACTCCTCGTAAATAAGCTGAGCTGTCTCTGTATTATTGGCCTTGTTCACAAGAGCCTGGAATGTATTGCAATGATGCAAGTGGAGATCACGACGCAACTTGGGGTTGAGACCCTTCCGGAACCTAGCCTGCTTTTTGGCATCTGTGGACACTTCTTCTGTAGCATAGCGGGCGAGGTTCTCAAACTCTCTACTATAAGCATCAACAGCCATCTTATCCTGGGTGAAACTACAGAACTCTTCTCTCTTGCGGTCAATGAGAGCCTGAGGAATGTGATGCTCGCAAAAAGCCTCAGTGAAATCTCTCCAGGTGGGTATCTGGCCAGCTGGAAGCATACCCTCATAGTTCTGCCACCAAATACTAGCAAGACCTTCCAGGTGGTATGTAGCATAGGTGACCTTGTCACCTTCAGCTACATTCGCAGAACGCAGCTTGTGTCTGATACTACGGATCCAATCGTCTGCATCGAGTGGTTCAATGGAATGATGGAAGGTAGGTGGTTTCATGCCAATGAAGTCATGAATGGACGCAGACTCTTTGCACTGGGGTGCGATGTTCTCCTCGATACGTGCTAACAAGAGGTTGGTCTCACGCTTGTTCATCTCAACCTCTAACATGAACTTTGCCAACAAAGACTGATCGGGAGGATCCTCATCCCTACCATCTCCGTGGTTCCGGCTACTAGCAACAGAACTTCGGCTAACCGGCAACATCCTGAAGAACGAAACCAAGGAAAACAAGGATGGATTTAGCACCAACTATAGGATGCAGAAGGTAGCACAAGAATTTAGTATCTCTCAAACTCCTAGGACAATTCCGACAGCATAACGGTAGTAAAATGCTCAAAATGAGACATCCTGCAAACGATGGGGTAGCACCATACTCAACATCATCACTCAAGGTTCTGAGATAGTACTAAACAAACTATACCGGAAGTACTTGAAACTGTAATATGACTCTGATCAACCAATCCTAAGAGACTACGGAGTAGTAACACATGATCCTGATAGACAGAAGAGGAAGCCTAGTTCCTTAACCCCGTAGGAAAGATAGGATGACTCAGATCAGAAGGCATGAGGTATAAGGAGTAAAAAGAGCCTTACGTTCCCTTCCACAATCAATTCCCCTACATAACTAAAGAATTTCTAGACTCAACTTCGACCAGGTTGGCTTGGTAATCCTACAGCAAGTCAGGCTCTGATACCAAAGCTGTCGGGACCCCGATTCAAAGTCACATCGATCTAGCCGGTAACACCTCATATCACTTTGCGGCCTCACGCACGGTATTCCCACGGGTGTCGCCTTACCCTGGCCCAGGACCATTTGCGCCTTTTCGCTCATGTATATGATTGTGTCGCTAGCATCCATATGACAGAGAACCCGGGCCGACATGGCTAGTCATGAACCCAAAGCGGCACTAACCTATGGGGACAGGCATACATGATTCACATCGAGCATGTCGGCCAGCAGCGTGTGAATCCGGGCTGTAGCACTGGGCTAACAGGACTCCGGGGAACCCGGGATGTAGCAGGCTAGGCAGGACTCCGGAAGTCAACGCGTGACATTTCCCCGAAGAGACAGACACAGGAACGAAGTGAAACACATGCCGGCCAGTCAAGTGTCCAGAGCAGTAGTGCTGGGTTAGCAGGACTCCGGTGAACCGGGCTGTAGTGGACTACTATGGCTCAAGGAAGCACTAGACTACATTTCCCCATAAGAGAGGCTGCCAAGGATAAACAACTAGATTGTCGGATCCCACACATAGCAATAGACGTCACACGTATGCATAACATGCAAGTATGTGTTGTACAACATGGCATCACAACATAACGCAAACTCATATAGATAAAGGCCCAGAAGAGCCACATAGCATTAATACAACACATGACCCATTATTCAGAGCACACAAGCAACGGAAGCATTACATGTCTGAGTACAGACAACTACAAAAGAAAAAGGCTGAGAAGCCTTACTATCTACAAGTCCCTCCCAAGGGTACAAGATCGTAGCTGAGGTAACAAGCTAGTCGTCAAAGTCCAAGCGGTACTACTAGTGAGACAGATGTCTCACCTGCAAAACATAAATAAAGCAAACATGAGTACAAAGGTACTCAGCAAGACTTACATCAGATCCTATCATACATGCATTTGTATCAAGAAGGTAATGTGGAGTTTAGTTGCAGCAAGCCAGCTTTGACTCAGTGGTTATCCTGTTCTATGACTACGAGAAACTTTTTGAGGTGAGGCAGCGCACACGAGTCCACTAATCACCACATCAATACACTACTATGGATTCATCCCCGTCTCTCTACGAGAAGGCCTTCCATAGCACTCACACTTGTCTTGAGCATTTTAGAGTATCCACATTAAGTTGTCTATGTACCACGTAAGCATCCAAGAAGTCCATAACTGAGGACACGACTATTCGAATAGATCATCATAACCCTGCAGGGGTGTACTTCTTCACACATGCTCTCACCAGTTATCACCATGTACACGTCATGTATCTCAGCAACCTTCAAGCGGAAGCCTGGCGAGGGTGCCGGCCACGACCTGACTAACCACACAAGAGTCTAATCCAAGTTTATCGCCTATTCGAGTTCCATCCGCAAGGAGATCCGGCCAGGGTTTCACTCACGGCCCCAAACAATGTGTACAGGGTTGCCGAGCCCACCATCCGGGTGCCACTCGGTACACCGGGCCACGGTGCCTAGTCTGTCCCAAGTCCACCCTGCCGGGTGCCACTCGGAAGAAAAATAGCACTACCTACAAACACTAGAAACTATTTGCAACTCCTGGACAGAGACCGAGTCAGTCAATAACTCGAGAGGGGCAGTTAAGCATTCCAATGTACGGTAGTAGCTAGTCATTGGACGACATACACGGAACTCAGTGCTTAAGAATGGTTCCAGTGAGACAACCCACCATGTACTCCTACATGGCCTCTCACCGCTTCCTTTACCAAATCGTGTTCACATGCTTAACTCTCAGCCCCAGAACATATCGTAACACTTCAATTCATTCCTGATGAATCAGACCGGACACAACTCTAAGCAATAGCAGGCATGGCATGGTAGGAACACAACATGGCTCAATCAACTCCTACACATGCTAGTGGGTTTTAACTACCGCAGCATAAAGTAGCAGTTGAATCGTTGTTGTCCTAATGCAATAAATAAGAGCAGGAGTGAGAGAGTAGGATTGTATCGGAATGAACCAGGGGGGTTGCTTGCCTGGTAGATCAACAGAGGGGGCACTGCTCCACTGACAGGTACTCTGGATCGGTCTCCGGAGCAGGACCTATCGAGAAGGAACGGTGTCGACAATCAAAACACAATCATATGCAACAATATGATGCATGAACATGGCATGAAGATGTGATGTTGTTTGTGTTAATGCATCTAGCATTCATTTTCATGAAGTCCATTTGAACCAAAGATTCAAATGCAACTCCAAAATAAGCCTTTATAAATGCCATTCATGTGTTTTCTCATATACAGCATGTATAAGTTGGTTTTTCATGCATGAAACTAGTACAAATGGATAGATTGAATTTTTCTGATCATTTTTCATATATAAATTATTTCAATCTAAGCTAGGGTCGAATTTCTATGAATTTTAGAAGTTTATATCATTTTCTGGATTTTCCTGATTTATTTTTAAACCAGAAAATGATATATTGCGTCAGCATGATAGTGGCATGACGTCAGTGAGTCAAACGTGGCTGACCAGGTCAAACCTGCCGTGTGGGGTCCACACGTCAGTGTCACAGGTTAAACAGGGGGTTATTTCTAATTTAACTAAAAGATTAGGGCGCCAGGGCCCACTGTCAGTGTCACTAATGGGGGGATTAGTCCTAAACTAATATCCTACCGGTGGGGTCCAACTGTCAGGCCGACGAGGTCGTCGCTGGCGACCTCTGGACGCCGCGGTGTCCGTGATTCAGGCTACGGGGGCAGCGGCTAAGGGCACCGGGGCGTAGCCCGGGCTCTTGCGCATCCAGGGGAGGCGACGGGAGGATGCGGGGTGGCCGGAGCTCGCCGGAGCGGAGCTCGGGGCGGTGGCCGAAGCACGGCTTTAGGCGGGATGTGGCTGCAGGGCACAGCAGGGGCTGCTGAGGGCGGTTTTGGTCTTCTGGGAGACTCCTGAGCGCGATGGCTTGCACAGGCGCGAGCTGCGGTGGCTCTGGCCACGACAGTGAGGATCCACGGCGGTGCGACTGCTCTGGTCCGGTGGTTAGCACAGCTACAGCATGCGAGTGACAAAATGGAGAGGGGGAGACGACGGCGGGGCTCACAGCGAATCCGGTAGAGGCTTCAGCGAGCTCGGGGGAGGTCCAACGCAGGCGGAACGACGATGGTGATCTCCGGCGGCCGGCGATGAAGATGACGGCAGTGATGGCGTTCCAGGGCCTCCCGCGGCGCGTGGCTCGATGGAGACGAAGTAGGCATCGCAGCGGAGCTTGCAGACACGAAGAGAGGGCGAGGGGAAGACGGTAGCTATGACGGCGACGAGCTGCGGCGACGGCAGCGCTCGGGCGTGGTGAGAGGGAGCGAGGGAGAGGGAGAAAGAGCGAATGAGAGGGAGGGCTCGATCCAGACGGCAGCGGAGAGTCAACCCCAGCGTCGTGCTGGCGGGGGAAGCAGGAAGGCAAGCTGGTGGCGTGGCGCCCATGCGCGCGGGCGGCGAGCGTGTGCCCCTGTCCTCCTGGCGCGAGGAAGGGGACGACTGGCAGTGCCATTCGGCTGGGTTGGCCTGCTGGGCCGCTGGGCCAGGCCGCAGGTAAGCACAGGTAAGCTTTTTCTTTCTATTTTGTTTTCTTTTCTATTTTTGTAGTTTGTTTTCTGATTTAGTAAAACACTAAATCAATTTGTTTTCTTCTGAAATTTATTGTAGGAGCTAGTTGAAATATTCCAGAGCCCCTCACATAAAAATCAGAATTATTGGACATATATAAATAAATATCACATATATATATCCCCAATGCAAATAATTATTGCATTAATTCCAAATGGCCAAAATAAATATTTATGAGCTCCTAAAAATATTGGTTTGAATTTTACCTCTGACCAAAATTTTCTGAGAGAGACATGAACACTTTCTTGGACCTTTTTGGAGCAATTTTTATCTGGGTCATTTCCAGAAATGATTTCTGAGGGTTTCACAAATCCCCATTTCAAATTTAAATGAAATTTAAACGTGATGCTCGCAAGAAGGCTAGCCTAGGTCATACCAGAACTAGGGATGTGACATAACCGCATTGTAGGCATGTCGCAAGAGGGGTAATCTTTACACATCACATGTACTGAATAAGAAAGAGGTACAGAGTTGGCTTACAATCGCCACTTCACACTATACATATATATAGCATTACATCATCCAGAATACAATCAAGGTCCGACTACGGAACCAAAATAAAGACAACCCCAAATGCAAAAGATCCCCGATCGCCCCAACTGGGCTCCACTACTGATCGTCTGGAAAGGAAACGTAGTAACGTCCTGAGTCCTCGTCGAACTCCCACTTGAGTTCAGTCGCATCCCCTGGAATGGCATCATCGGCACTTGCATCTGGTTTTGGAAGTAATTTGTGAGTCACGGGGACTCGGCAATCTCACACCCTCGCGATCAAGACTATTTAAGCTTATGGGAAGAAAAAGGTAGTGAGGTGGAGTTGCACCAAGCACTAGCATATAAGGTGGCTATCTTACGCAAATGAGAGCGAGAAGAGAAGGCAAAGCACGGTCGAGAAGCTACAAAGATCAAGAAGTGACCCTGAAAACTACTTATGTTCAAGCATAACACGACACCGTGTTCTCTTCCCGGACTCCGCCGAAAAGAGACCATCACGGCTACACACATTGTTGATTCATTTTAATTAAGTTAAGTGTCAGGTTTTCTACAACCGGATATTAAAAAATTCCCATTTGCTCATAACCGCGGGCACGGCTTTTGAAAGTTCAAAACCCAGGAGGGGTGTCCCAACTTAGCCCATCACAAGCTCTCACGGTCAACAAAGGATATTCCTTTTCCCAGGATGGCCCGATCAGACTCGGAATCCCGGTTACAAGACATCTCGACAATGGTAAAACTAGACTAGCAAAGCCACCCGAATGTGCCGACAAATCCCGATATGAGCTGCACATATCTCATTCTTAGAGCACACCAGATAAGCAATCCGTCCAACTAAAACCAACCCTCGAGTTTCCCCGAGGTGGCGCTGCAAGGGGCTCTAGTTTGGACCAACACATAGAGGAGCACTGGCCCGGGGGTTTAAAATAAAGATGACCCTTGAGTCCGCGGAACCCAAGGGAAAAAGGCTTAGGTGGCAAATGGTAAAACCAAGGTTGGGCCTTGCTGGAGGAGTTTTATTCAAGACAAACTGTCAAGGGGTTCCCATTATAACCCAACCACGTAAGGAACGCAAAATCAAGGAACATAACACCGGTATGACGGAAACTAGGGCGGCAAGAGTGGAACAAAACACCAGGCATAAGGCCGAGCCTTCCACCCTTTACCAAGTATATAGGTGCATTAGAGTAAACAAGATATAATAATGATATCCCAACAATAATCATGTTCCAACAAGGAACAAACTCCAATCTTCACCTGCATCTAGCAGCGCTATAAGAGGGGCTGAGCAAAGCGGTAACATAGCGAAACAACGGTTTGCTAGGACAAGGTGGGTTAGAGGTTTGACATGGCAATATCGGATGCATGATAAAGCATGTGGTAGGTATCGCGGCATAGGCATAGCAATAGAGCGAGCAACTAGCAAGCAAAGATAGAAGTGATTTCGAGGGTATGGTCATCTTGCCTGCAAAGTTTTCTGAGTTGACGTAGGCTTGATCCTCGTAAGCGTACTCAACGGGTTCCTCGATCACGAACTCTTCTGCCGGCTCTACCCAAAGCAAGTACACCATAAAAGGAAACCACAATCAACCACGGTACAATGCACAAGCAACATGATGCAAAACATGGCATGACATGCGGGATGTGATATGCAATGCATATGCGTGCTCCGGGAGGAAAAGATTGAACCACGCCTCAACTTGGCAAACCAAGCACGCCGCTAGAAAGATGAGTGGATTTTGGTCGAAATCGATATAAAGATCACCGAAATCGGATGCACGGTTTGCAAATGGCAAGCAAAACAATAATGGCACAATCCTGCAATTAACAGCACGATGCCATCTAAAATGCAACAAGAAACTAAGCTACTACACTCCATCATAACAACAAAGCACATGTAAGTGATCCACTCAAGATGCTTGACGAAAGATGAACACTGAGCTACAGCTAAATCACACAAGAACAGGTTCAAACAAGCATGGCAAAAGTGCAAAAGATAACAGCATCACAGACTTTGTGAAAATAACAACTGTCAGGAATTAACATCAGGAAGCAATGTTTAGAGAAAGATAACAACATGCTACAGGAACGGATCATAGCAACACAATGCATGGCATGAAACAACTCAAAGCATATAACAAAAGTCCCTTACTACCGATAAGCCAAAAAGGATCACAAGAAATGATGGCACCCATGTAAACATAGCAAGTTTCGTTAACAGATTCATACTTAGCAGAAAACTAGACATGGCAGAAACAGAATTATGAAGGCATGTTTGCGAGCTCGATGCACTCACCACAAGGCATTGCATGACAAACTAAGCATACACCCAGCAAGAAGACATGATCAAGAAGCTAAAAATGGCAAGAACCATCTCATAGCATGCATGGATCAACTACAACAACCTTGGCAAAATTGATTAACACGTAAACAATCTGCCAGGAACATTTTATAGCAAAAGTAGAGCAAGATGGAGTCATGCTAGGGTACTCCATAAATGCAAAAAGGGACATGGATGGATATAGCATCACCATATGCTCAAATCATCCTTACTGAACATACTCAAAATAAGCATGGATCACTCTGTAGCAACATGAATACATGGCATAAAAATATCAGCAAAGCAAAGACTTAGTGAAATTCTAAGTCCCTGAAATCAGCAACATCACGAGAGCTACTTTGCATGCTTATACTAGTCACCATATTGATCACAAAAATACACGGCATACACCCCTGTAAAGATGGCATGGCATAGCCCAAAACACATGTAGGGCTCAAGTTCATAGGAGGCACACAATAATCATGGCAAAAATGATAAATTCCCATAATCTTTTAAGAAGTAGAAACTAACGTTTTATAGCACTCTTGCAACAGCATTTTAGGCATCAAGATGGACTCAAACAAGCATGATGCAATGGAACAAAATGAAGAGAACATCGTAACGAACATTTTGATATATGGCACGCCCAAAACGGAGCTATGGATGCGAAGTTATGACATGATGAAAAGCGCATGAAAATGTTGCACGAAAAAGACTTAGTGAAGAAAAGAGGTCAACCCTAGATTTTTGGATCTGGATCTGGCGCGGTTCCCGATGATCGTCGCCGTTCTCCCACGGTGGCCGGAGCTAGGAGAGTTCGCCGGTGTAGAGGAGGCACCGGAGCACCACCGGAGCTAGCCGGGGGGCCGGCTCCCGTGCTCGCCGGCGACGAAGGAGGCGACGCAGAGGCGGCGGCGCACGTCAGCGGGTGGCGGTGGTCGGCAGGTGAAGGCGGCGAGCGGCGGCGGAGGCGGGCGGCGCGAGACGCGGGCGGCAGGCTGCGGCGGGCGCGCGGGCCGGGGAGGGCCCGTCGCGGGCTCGGCGGGACGGCGGCGGTGGGCGGCGGTGAGGTGAAAGATGGCGCGGCGCGATTGGCTGGCGCGGATCGGCGGACATGTCCGGCCGGACCGAACGTGTCCGGCGGCGCGGGGTGGAAGAAAGCTAGGGTTTCGCCTGCGATTTTGAACGGGGAAGACCTATTTATAGCTAGAGGGGGCTAGGAGAGTCCAAATGAGGTGCGGTTTTCGGCCACGCGATCGTGATCAAACGGCCGAGAGGGTGGAGGGGGTTTGGATGGGTTTTGGGCCACTTTGAAAAGTGTGTTGGGCTGCAACACACATGAGGCCTTTACGGTTCCTCGGTTAACCATTGGAGTATCAAACGGACTCCAAATGGCGCGAAACTTGACAGGCGGTCTACCAATGGTATACCAAGGCCGCATGGCAAATCTCGGTCCAGTCCGACAATGTTTAACACCCGCACACGAAAGGAGGCAAAAGAGGGCGTCGGAGGACGTAGGAGTGCCGGATCGCAAAACGGACAACGGGGAAAATGCTCGGATGCATGAGACGAACACTTATGCAAATGCGATGCACATGATGACGTGATATGAGAGGCATGACATGGACAAAATGCAAAACAAAGACAAAACCCAACCACGAGGGAATATCATAACTTAGAGCTGAAAATGGCAAGAGTTGGAATACAAATGTGGCAAGTTACATACGGGGCGTTACAATGAACAAAGTTCAAGGAGCTCTCCCACTTCAACAATGCTTGTGTTTCTCACTTTCACTTTCCTTTTTGAAAAAGTTTTGGGTTCCCCTCTTTATTTTTGTTGTTTTTAAACTATATGAAAGCACTCAACAGTAATAAATGACTCTCTAAAACTTTCGGGTTGTCTCCCTGGCAGCGCTTTCTTTAAAGCCATTAAGCTAGGCATATAGTGCTCAAGTAATGGATCCATCCGGATCCCAAGGTATATCAAAGCCAATTTTAATTAACATTGATTTATAATTTAGTAGTGAGCACAAAGTAACATATATCATGCAACAACGGAGTATAACTCTCTTCTTATGCACCAGCATGTCATAAAAGAACAATTCATGCACACATAGTAAAGGCCAATGCATAGTATAAATAGTTTCTTGCAATTTTATCGTATTGGAAACATAGAGAGGTGGAGATATAGTTCCTCTCTCATAATAATCGCAAGTAGGAGCAGCAAGCACATGCACATTGTATTCATCAAAATCATCATGTGTAATAGTAAGATGCAACCCATCAATACAATCCTTAATAAGTGCAAACTTCTCCGATATAGTGTAGTCAGGAGAATTCAAAAAGATAAATAGGACTATCATGCGTGGATGCAATAGCAACAATTTCATGTTTATCATAAGGAACTATAGAAAGTTCATCTCCATAAGCATAATTCATATTGGCATCTTGGTCACAAGCATAGCAAGCATCATCAAAAAGGGATATTTCAAGAGAATCAACGGGATCATAACAATCATCCTTCGGTAAGCACGAAGGGAAATTAAACAATGTATGAGTTGAAGAGTTACTCTCATTAGAAGGTGGGCACGGGTAGCTAATCCGCTCTTCCTCCTTTTGTTCTTCACTCTCCTCCTCATCTTTTTCATCCAATGAGCTCACAGTTTCATCAATTTCTTCTTCCATAGACTCCTGCAAAATATTAGTCTCTTCTTGGACAATGGGGTAGTCCTCAATATATGGTTCAACATAGGCATTAGAAGCAGAATTATCATAGCAATATTTAAGTATGGCAAAATTTTCAAATTTGTAAAGAGTAGCATCATACTTTTCAATCAAAGAAGCAATTTCGTAAGCACCCTTAAAAGGAACAAATTCTTCAATTTGTTGAATGTCATAGTAACTATAAACACCCTTAGCATACGAAGATACGGTTCCATTATCACTAAACTCACATTGATAGGGAAGGTGTTTCTTAGGGTTTTCAGAGCAACAAGTAATATCATATATTTCGCATAAGTTCCAAGCATAGCATTACAAACGATGAATTTGACCCAGTAAAATTTTCTCTTTTTCAGATATTCGGTCGCACATAACAAGCATGCTCATCTAAAGATTTGCCCTCAACTAAGCTAGTTGGGGTTTCAGCGCGAGCACAAAGGGATCGAAGATGATCCACGTAATAAGCTTCAGCAGTGTGATAGATTTTGAGTGGTTCTTCAACCATTGGTTTAGTAGGTACAACTATTTTTTTTGGTATTTTGTATTTCCTACCCATAACTGAAGATAGAAAACAACTAATAACAGCAAATAAAAATTACTTAGTGATAAAGCAAACAAGCACACATGAGAATATTCACCCCACGCTATTGCTACCCGGTAACGGCGCCAGAAAAAGGTCTTGATAACCCACAAGTGTAGGGGATCGCAATAGTTTTCGATAAGTAAGAGTGTCGAACCCAACGAGGAGCTAAAGGTAGAACAAATATTCCCTCAAGTTCTATCGACCACCGATACAACTCTACGCACACTTGATGTTCGCTTTACCTAGAACAAGTATGAAACTAGAAGTACTTTGTAGGTGTTGTTGGATAGGTTTGCAAGATAATAAAGAGCGTGAAAATAAAAAGTAGGGGTTGTTTAGGTAAAGAAATAACTAAGTTAATTTTAGTAAAGAGCTTTTTGTTACGAGAAAGTTATTTGTCCCTAGGCAATCGATAACTAGACCGGCAATCATTATTGCAATTTTATATGGGGGAGAGGCATAAGCTAACATACTTTCTCTACTTGGATCATATGCACTTATGATTGGAACTCTAGCAAGCATCCGCAACTACTAAAGATCATTAAGGTAAAACCCAACCATAGCATTAAAGCATCAAGTCCTCTTTATCCCATACGCAACAACCCCCTTACTCGGGTCTGTGTTTCAGTCACTCACGCAACCCACTATAAGCGAATCATGAACGTATTGAAACACCCTACAGCGGGGATCCCTCACGATTGCGCGACATGGACAGCACCATAGGACGCACCAATAATAAAACATGCAACTCAAACCAATCTTGATCATCAAATAGCCCATAGGACAAAACGGATCTACTCAAACATCATAGGATAGCCATACATCATTGGGAAATAATATATAGCGTTGAGCACCATGTTTAAGTAGAGATTACAGTGGGTAAGAGAGAGGTTACACTGCTGCATAGAGGGGGGAAGAGTTGGTGATGATGGCGGTGAAGTTGTTGGTGAAGATTGCGGTGATGGTGATGGCCCCCGGTGGCACTCCGGTGCCACCGGAAGCGAGGGGGAGAGAGCCCCCTCCTTCTTCTTCTTCCTTGACCTCCTCCCTAGATGGGAGAAGGGTTTCCCCTCTGGTCCATGGCCTCCATGGCGTGGGAGGGGCAAGAGCCCCTCCGAGATTGGATCTGTCTCTCTGTTTCTCTCTCTGTTTCTGCGTTCTCAGATTCTGCCCCTTCACCATTTCTTATATTCCTAGAGATCCGTAACTCCGATTGGGATGAAACTTTAACACGATCTCTATCCGGATATTAGCTCTCTTGAGGAGGAAGAAGGGCATCAACCGCCTTACGGGGTGGCCACGAGGGTCAGGGGCGCGCCCCCTGCCTCATGGCCCCCTCGGGCATCGTCTCGCGTGGATTTTTCTTCCCAAAAATCATATATATTCCAAAAAATTCTCCGTCAGTTTTTATCCTGTTTGGACTCCGTTTGATATGGATTTCACTGTGAAACAAAAAACATGCAACAAAAAGGAACTGGCACTGGGCACTGGATCAATATTTTAGTCCCAAAAATAGTATAAAAAGTTGCCAAAAGTATATGAAAGTTGTAGAATATTGGCATGGAACAATCAAAATTATAGATACGACGGAGACGTATCATGGACGTACGACATATTCGCCTACTTCCCACGAGTACGCCTACATCGAATCATCAAGTCCAAGGCGATCACCTATGAGCGAGGGCGACACTTCCATCTTCGAAAGCCCCTCAAGGGAGATGGTTGAGCATGGGATTTTCTGTTCGACAACGGCGACATATGATGACTTGAGTGACTTCCGCCACCATATTGAGATTGAGAGTGACTTCACCACTAGCCCCATATATGACGAGTTGCCACAACTCCCATGTGAGGAGAGCCACAACCCCCACCACTTGAGTGAGATGAGTGACTCCACCATATGGGAGTTTGAGTGCACCTACCTTGAGGGACTGTGTGAACCACCACATAGAGAGAGTGAAATAGTTGATAGGTCATGTGAGGCCACTTTCAACACTAATGACTTGACCTCTACCTCTATTGTGTCTTCTCATTTGGTGCTAGGTCCCATCTATGATGACGCGCCGACTCGCGATGACTTCGTCCTCCCTTTGGACAAGACGATGGGCATGGTGGAATATGATGCACCCCCCACATGGTTCCATCAAGATGAAGATGACCACCATTTTGTTTTTCCCACCTCACCTACACCATTTGAGTGGAATGAAAACGGTAACATAGGTGATGGTGATGCTCTAGTCCCACTAGTGGACATTCTTGACATTGATTGCTTTCATGATATTGATCCCCCTATTGACATGCTTCATGCTAGTATGATTTCCCAATGCGATGATTTACCCAATTATGATGAGTATGATGATTGCCATGTGGAGTCTCTTAGTTCTGATGCCATGTTACATAGGATTTCTTGTGATAATTCTCTCGGTCACATCATGTTTGACAATGCGCTTGACTTGTCATATGCTATGCATGAGATCCATCATATGTCATATTTGCAATCTCATCATAGTGACTGTGCATATGCCATTAAAATAAACCCAATTTTCACCTATGGCATAGATGACAAGCCCATGGTTATTGGCATTTGTTTTTCTTGTGATGATATTGGTATGCTTCCTTTGCATCATTTATCTCATATGCCATGCCATGACCACCTAGCTTCGGATATGCATTGTTTTGGATGTCGTCCATTTTCTCCATATGATGTTTCCAATATTGCTCATGACGAGACCCCCATAGTTTCCTCATACATTTTAGGAGATTTTGATGCATTCCGTACTTTGCATGATCCTCATCATTGCTTGCACCTTATGCATTCCACGCATAACAATGCTCTAGATATTTCCCATGATGCATTACACAACTTGAGTATCCATTATGCTATACATAACAACAAACCTCTCATGATGGATGACATGTTTCTATATCATGCAACTCATTTATTTAAGCATTGGATATTTTGTGCTAACCAACACAAGCACATGCGCATCATGATGGATGATGTGTACATCTACCACGCAGACACAATTTTCCCTTTGTTTTTGTTGTGTGTAGGTACTCATGTATACTCGTCAACCTCTCAATCCCAAGAGTTGATGAAACGAGCTCTTGAGAGCAATGATGACTTGAGATCACGTGGACTATCCTTACCACCGTTCCCTTCGCACAACGACTACGTCCATCTCTTCTACTTGGCTCTCACACGGCTTTGGGTTATATATCACTAGTTATGTTATGCCCATTTTCTCGTGTTCACTTTGCATGCTATGCCTCTTTCCATGCCTCTTCCATTCATTTGTGACCCTTGCTTGCATCTACCCATGATTCATCTTTATACTACTTCTATGTGTATTTGCATGCTTGGTGGAGATCCTAGTAGCTATTGCCATGATTTCTTTGTGCCCAATGCTTTTGATGCTTGTTGTGTTGGGAGAGTCATTATGCCCCATTGCTATTTACATATGCCCTCTCGCCAATACATTGATGATGTTTTTCTCATATCTTGCTTTCATGCTTGTGCTATGTCATGTGAATTATTCATGCCCACTATTTGTACACATAACATGCTAGCCATGATTCCTTCTAGTATGTTTCATCTTCGCACTACTAGCTTGCACTACTTGATCACTATGATTGCCTCGCACATGATGAACAATTGCTCTTTCTATTGTGTTGAGTGCCACTCTATATTCACTACACCCCGTGCACATTATGCTTGGATTGTCTTGCATTTGCCCCATGTGTTTATACATCTCACTATATTTGGTGTTGTGAATGCTTCATATGCATACCATAGACCATTTGTTCAGTGCCTTATGCATGCTTTCTATGAGTTTGAGGTAGATGCTTATTCTCTTGACACTAATATTTGCATCGCGACCTCACACCTACATGCTTGTTTCCATGATGTCCTTGATTGTGCTCAACTATTATGCTTAAATGCCATGCCACACTTCTTTGTCAAACCATATGCTATGCTTGATGACAACACTTGTTTGGTGACTCACCTCTTGAATGCTCGGTTTTGCTTTAATGCCAACCACATTTCTTTTTCCAAGTGCTTGTTATATTTGCTCCTTTTGAAGGAATTACAAGATGGTGCGACATTGGTGAGTGCCCATTTCAAGCTACAAGATGATGAATGCTCGATGATCGTAAACTTCTATACGGCGACATCATCTCTTTCCCATGGTGATTTGGATTTCGATCCAAGGTTGGATCTTTCCCAAGGGGGAGGGGATGATGCGGAGCATCCTATGGACATCACCATGTCAAGAGTCCATTTGGCAAGTGACACGTGCCACATCTACTTCATGCATACAAAGGTGAATCATCTCCTTTACACGTGTCCACTTGTACCTTTCGAGGATGGTATACTACTTGACCCCTCTCTCGTGTGCATACATAGGTGTGAGCGGAGCTACACATTCATCGAGGAGGAGTCCAAGAAGAATAGAACCTCTACACCATCCAAGAGGGAAGCCTGGAAGCGGAGAAGGAAGCGCCAATAAGAAGGCGGCAGCTCCCAGGCGACCCCGTGCGCATGGGCCCCTCCGACCCCGTGGCCCCGGGCCTCCCAAGCTGGTGATCCTGAAGCCCCCGTGCGCACGGATGTGTACCGTGCGCACGGACCCCCGTGTACATGGGCCCCACGGACCCTGTCCGCACGGGCTCATGCGTCACGTCTCTGGATACCCCGTGCGCACGGGCTCCACTTACCCCGTGCACACGGGCCCCCCTGAGTGTTGCTGCGGGCTTTGCCCATGTAATCCCCATTTCGCCCCTACTTACCCCTTCATCCCTTGGACCTATATATACTCCTCTTCCTCCTCCATTTAGAGGGAAGCTAAGAATAGATCTAAACATTAGAGATTAGCTCATGTACCTCCCCTTGTGGGATTCCTCTTTAGAGAGAGAAGACTCCATTGGAGTTCAAGACCTCCTTTGGAGATCCCTAGTGGATAAAGACCCCCTTGTGGGAAGGATCTATCTAGATCATCAAGCCCTCATCTCCTTCATAGGATTTGGCGTGAACTCTACCATGTATCTTGTTTCCCTTTGATTGTTCATGTACATTGTGGATCTTGTGTGTTTGTTGGTCTAGTGGATGTGTGATTGGACTTGTTCTTGAGTGTTCCTCTTGTTTTCTCTCTTGTGTTCATCTTGTTCTTGGGGATTCCCCCTCCAATTCGTGAAAGATCTCCACTTAGGGTTCCACCCTACAATAAAAAGCTTATTCTTTTTTATATGGACACTTTGCGAAATGCACAAACCAAGATAGTAATTGTGTATATGCGGGAACAAACTTGAGTCACGCGAGATGATATAATACCAATATGATATGGTATGTATGCAATGGAAGGTGTAGCTCGATGATCAATAATGTGCACAAGTAACGTTGCCGGCAATACTCCAATGGCTAGTCTCGATAGGAAAGTGACGCAAAATGGTCCAGGGTTAACAATGCAATGCCAAAGGAATATACAATGGAGGGATACCACGATACCAAGATGATATGGAGGTTACCGTCCTTGGCGATGATGAGTGGCGGTGATCTTGATGGAGGTACCGAGATGATGGAGACTCGTCCCTAAGTAGCCGAAACACCTTAGGAAACGGAAAAACTATGAACTCAAAATATCAAATGTCAAATGGTGGTAGCGGGAATGCGGTGGTGGAAAGATGGGTTATGCGAGTAGGCAATGCGGAAATGGAGTGTAAGGTGGTGGACTATACACGGTGTCGGAGTTGGAAGAACGGTCCCTAAGTAGCCGAAACACCTTAGGAGTCACAACTCACAACACAAACAAAATTGGGTTAAGTTGGGGTGGCGGGAGTGGATAGTGGTCAAGCCTATGCGAAAGTTATGGTGGTGGTGGTGGTTGATGAAGAAGCAACCATCCTAAGTATCCTAGACACCTTAGGAGACTCAAATCACTCCTCAAGCAACCACTAATGCAATGGGGATCAATATTGGTTAGGTTGCGGAAGTCGGTGGTGGTGTAGCGGATGATGTGGTGGAAGCCCTAGGCGAAGATGCCAAAGTTTCAAAAAATTTATGGAGTCAAATGATGTTTTTGGTATTTTTGCAGGAAGGGGATGTCAAGAGCTTTCCAACGAGCTAAAGAACGCGAAAATCGGACTCCGGATGAATTAGGTATGGCCGAAACGAAAATCAGCTGAAATCTGAAACTACAGGTTACGGACGTCCAGACAAGGTCAGATGTCCGGTTGGGCTCGGAAATCCATAATTTCGGCTCGGGTCGGGGGTTCCGGTCATCCGGAAAAGTTCGCACGTCCGGTCGTTCCAGGGGCTCCGGACGTCCGGAAAGCATCGGTCGTCCGGGGGTTGGGGTCAATGCGAGATGCGAGATCCGGGGCACGGTTTTGGGCGGAATTTGGGTATTTTGGGGTCAAAATTGAGGAGATTTTGTGGATGAAAGAAGGGGAAACTTGGGAAGATGCTAGATCCACTTGAAACCAAGCAAATCTATGGATCAAATCCAACAAAACTTCATCAAACCAACAAATCACAAAAAAAATTGGGGCTATTTTCGATGAGGATTTTCAAAATTGCGGAAGAACGCAACAAAATTAGGCTAGAAAACAATGAGGGGAGGCTCCGAAATCGTGATCAACGTGGCTCTAACACCAAGATGATGTAGGATAGAATCCCTATAGGCCGATATTCCACAAAAGGAGCGGATCCCGCGATGAACACGAAGAACACGAGGAGGGAAAGAAGGAGAAAAACACAAGGGGAACACAAGAGAACACTCAAACCAAAAAGTATGATCACACATGTGCTAGATCCATGAACACAAAGGAAGATACAAGATCCAAAGTCAATAACGAGCGATACAAGAGGTAACCGGTCTTCTAAGTGAGAAGGTCTTGAAGTTCTTCTCCGCAAGGAGGTGATGAGGACATCAATACCATTGTATACATACTGGACCAATTACTTGAGCTCGTGCATGCTAATTGAATTATCAGGTACTTTCGTTTCTTGGTAACGATTCTAATGTTCATGAGAATATGATGCTGCCTAAATTCAATACATTTGTTTTTCTTACAAATGAAGGGCCTAGTTTGGACAAGAAAGATGAACCTTGGAGCAAGTTCAAGCATGGAGATGATGGCTTGCGCAAGGGGATCAAGAACGGAGTTACAAGTGATGATTTCAGGACTTTAGAGCCACCATAAGGAGTACATGAAGCCTTGGACGAAATATTAAAGATGCCACTTCATAAATTTCGTCCAGAGGCTATTCTAGCTGTTGCATCACCTTATTATTGGACCAGGCCCATGTATTTTCGAAATACTTAAGTATAAGCTGATTTTAGAGTCCGTATGTGTGGGGAAACAAGAGATAGGGTTGGTTTCGGACCCCTCCTCCAAGGGCCATGAAATTCCCCCATCTTCCTCCATATATACAGCCCTTGTGGCGTTGTTTAGACTTTGGGTTTTGTTTAGATTAAAAGTTCGCCATAGCTGCAACTTCGCGTACTTCGTGTGTGTCCAACGACCAGACCAAGACGTCACAAAACCCCACCTTCATTAATAAAGCTTTCCTCTTTTATTCGCAATATCCAGATTGCAATCTCAGTTTCTTGCTTGTTCTTCATTTGCTCGCAGGAAATAGACCCTCGTGGTCAGGTTGATCGTGCTCCGGCATGGTCAATAACCCTCGGAAGTTGGTTTAGCGATTGCTAAGGCGCGACGTCTTCGCACATTCATAGTCGGATCACCAAAGTCGACTCCCACCGAAAATGATATATATCTCATCGAAATATCTGGACACCTTTGCCTCTATCAAGTGGTATTAGATTTCCAGGTTGCTCGGTGAGATTTTATAGTTTTTCGTAGTTTAGATCGAGTCTATTCTTCATACCTATAGTCCACGAAAAAGCCAAAAAAATTAGGGTTAGTTCATCCTATCCGAACCAATCTAAGCCTTTGCATAATCTTTTTTGTATTTGCTTTGCTGAATTTGCGGTTGCATCATCGTTTCAAGTTGCTGGTCTTAGCGTCTAGTCCTTTAGAGTTTTGAGTTCTTTTCACAAGTTGTCACGTCGCCGCTGCCATATATCACCACCGCATCATCATCATGTCTGCTGCCATATACCACCACCGCACCAACTTCATCGCCGCTGCCATATACCACCACCATATATTTGCCTCCAATCCGAGTCCATATACGCCACCAAATATCAGTTGCCATAATGCCAAACCGAGTCCACCTGCAACATATATCCGCCACCAGTCTGAGTTCCACCAGATTCATCTCCGCCACCAGTCTGAGATTCCACTAGATTCATCTCCGCCACCAGTCCGAGTATAGTAATTGTTTTTGATTTCCAGATCACGCGATACTCCGAGTCGTGACAGAGTAGGACTCCCCAACTATCGAGCCATCCGCAGAAGAAAATAGTTCCAAACTCAAAAAAAACTAAGTCTGGAAAATTCTGGCTAGGCAGTTTTTAGGACATGTGTAGACTTTTTCAAAAAAAATTGTTGCGAAGCAAAAAAGAGAGGAAAAGGGTGAAAAAAATTAAAAAAATTAGAGCGTGCTCCTCCCTTGTTTCCGTGCAACGTCGTGATTTTGTTAGTGTTCTAGGCTCGCGTCTCTAGCACGGTCTAGCCTAGGACAAGCACAGTACCGTTGTTGAGCGTTTATTCAACTTTGCATCTCTCTAAATTGATTATTGTTGTCCCTATTTTCTACCATATTATAAGCCTTCTGTTGTTGGGCAAAACCCTAGAGGGGATGTTTTCACACTTGGAGGGGAAAAGAGGAAGAGCACTCAAGAATACAAGGCACAGAACACTCAAACAAACCCAAATATCACATACACTAGAGTAGCACACATGAGATCCACAAGATTACATGAAAAATTCAAGGAAAATAGCACTAGGTAAGTTCTTCCCACTAGGTGAGGTGTTCATTTTGATGTTCTCCAATAGGAGGGCTTGATAATCCAAAGGATTTTTCCCAAAAGGGGTCTAGATCTCCAAGAGGAGGGGATACAAGGAGCAGTCACAAATGTCTCACATATACTTTCCTATACTTTGCTACCCTAATCATGGTTCTAGGTACGACTTATATAGCCTTGGGGTCGAAGGAGATGAAGAGGAGGGCGAGGTGCAATCTCAGCCAGCCATCCTGGGAGGCCCGTGCGCACGGGGTGCTCCAGCGTCAACTTCCTAGGCAGTCCGTGGGCACGGGGTCTCAGGGGCCCGTGCGCACGGGGTCACCTGGGACTTCCAGAGTTGCTATTGTTGCGCTCCGTCTTGGTTCACGTGGCCTTGGGGTGGTCCTCCTTCTCATTGGTGATGCTCCTAAGCTTCAAGATAGTGTTCCTCTTCGTACCTAATGAGACATTGCATATTTTGATGAGGTAGCAACCAAGTCCCATTGTATCCGTATGCAAGTCAAGTAGGAAGGAGTTCACCTCGGTTTCCAAAGCACGTGCTCTCGCTCTTGTGATAGGTCCACGTGGGGCTTGATGTGTTGGTTTAGAGTCCATGGGGATGGAGGAAGGATGCTCCGCATCACCTTCCTAGCTCCACATACATCTACGTCGTGCGTTTGACTCTCCCTGGTAATCGCTCTATCCAAGCTTTGAGAATTTTGACTATGACGGTTGCCGATCACCGCCTGCTGCTGGGTAAGAACTGGTAAGAATTTGAGATTTGCTTGACGGATTTGTGACACCCACCACCACCTCTTGTTAGTAGTCTGTAGGATCATATTATTGTGTATTTCTATTGTTGTTAACCATGGCAGGATCACAAGCCAACGAGATGTGACGAAATTCAAGGAGTTGCATGATAAATTTCAGCATACGATGAGTGGACAGGTGCAAGGTGTGCTAAACATATTTGAAGGGGCCATGGAAAAGATAGATGGCATGGAGAAGACGTTCGAAATAAAGCTCGACAACAAGTTTAATGAATTGCTTGCGTGTCATCCACCACCACCACCGGTTGCACCTAACGCACCTCCACAACAACAACAACAACAACAACAACAACGACGACGACGACGACTACCTCCACGTCGCGAAACAGCCCTCCGCCGAGCGCGCCGTCTCCCTCTTGCGCCTGGCCAAACTGTTGGTGCTGCTCTTGATACTTCTGTGGCTCCTGCTGCTGATGCAGAGGAGGATGATTTTGCGGGAGATTACGAGGATGAGGTTGATCAAAATCAGAACTACATGCAACCTCCAGCAACACAACCACCAGGTCGTCCACGTGCAAATAATGGCAATGGTAGGGCTCCCCCTCAGGTACGAGATCATGACCATCTCCCTAAACTGAAATTGAATATTCCACCATTTTAAGGGTAGATATGTTCCTGATATATATCTTACTTGGGAGTTAGAAACTGAACAACGATTTACATGTTTACAATATCCTGAGGAGAGACGTGTTCCTGCTATTGTTTGTGCTTTCACTAGCTTTGCATGTGTTTGGTGGTCCGAACATTGTAGATTATATCCTATTCCATGTACTTGTGCTGCTTTGAAAATTGTTATGTGTACTCGTTGGGTTCCACCATATTATCAACGTGAATTACTTCAAAAATTGCAAGGTTTAAGACAAGGCAAAAATTCTGTAGAAGAACATTATCAGGAATTATAAACTAGCATGATTAGATATGGTATTGTTGAGGAGAATGAAGTTATGCTTGCACGTTTTATGGGTGGATTAAATAGAGAGATTCAGACAATTCTAGAGTATAAGGAGTATACTAATATCACTCATTTATTCCATCTTGCTTGTAAAGCTGAACGCGAAGTGCAGGATCGACAGGCATTGGCACGAACTAACTTTTCTGCAGGTCGATCTTCATCATGGACACCACGTGCATCCTCTACTTCCACTGGACCAGCACCTCCATCAGGTGCCACCTCCAGCCGTGATACAAGAAAGCAAGCACAACCACCACTATCTACCAAGAGCACACCTACAGGGCCTGCGCAGAGCTCTTCTTCTTTCATTGCATCAACAGGGCACACTATTGATATTATTTGTCGTCGTTGTAAGGGAAGAGGACATTTTGCGAGAGAATGCAAATCTCAACGTGTGATGATTGTTACTGAGGATGGTTGGTATGAGTCCGCTAGTGACTATGATGAGGAGACTTTGGCTCTTATTACACATGAAGAACACGGTGGAGATGAGTCTCATCATGAGACGCAATACATGGCTGCTGAAGATGCTGACAGGTATGAATGTTTAGTTGCTCAACGTGTTTTGAGTGTGCAGGTTACACAAGCTGAGCAAAATTAGAGGCATAATTTGTTCCATACAAAGGGAGTTGTGAAGGAACATTCTATCCGCGTCATCGTAGATGGAAGGAGCTGCAATAACTTGGCTAGCATGGAGATGGTGGAGAAGCTATCTCTCACCACAAGACCACATCCACATCCTTACTACATCCAATGGTTCAACAACAGCGGCAAGGTTAAGGTAACACGTATTGTTCGTGTGCATTTTAATATCTCTACATATGTTGATTATGTTGATTGTGATGTGGTACCTATGCAAGCATGTTCCATATTACTTGGTAGACCATGGCAATTTGATAAAAATTCTATACACCATGGTAGAAACAATCAGTATACTCTTGTTCATAAGGATAAAAATATTACTTTGCTTCCTATGACTCCTGATTCCATTTTGAAAGTTCATATTAATATAGCTAATAAAGCAAAATAGGAGAAAAATAAGAGTGAAAATCAGATTGTGGCAAATGAATTTGAGCAACAAATGAAGCCTAATAATAAACCATCTAGTGTTGCTTCTGAAATTAAATTGAAAAGTGCATGTTTACTTGCCACCAAATCTGATATTGATGATCTAGATTTTAGCAACTCAGTTTGCTATGCTTTTGTGTGCAAAGAGGCATTATTTTCATTCGAGGACGTGCCTTCCTCTTTGCCTGCTGATGTCACCAATATTTTGCAGGAGTTCGCTGACGTCTTTCCACAAGACGTGCCACCGGGATTACCACCTATTCGAGGGATTGAGCAGCCAATTGACTTAATTCCCGGTGCATCATTACCCAATCGTGCATCATACCGTACCAATCCAGAGGAGACGAAGGAGATTATGCGTCAAGTACAAGAACTGCTCGACAAAGGTTATATACATGAATCCCTTAGTCCTTGTGTTGTTTCTATCATTTTAGTGCCGAAAAAGGATGGTACGTCGCGTATGTGCGTTGATTGTAGAGGCATTAATAATATTACTATTCATTATCGTCATCCTATTCCTAGGCTAGATGATATGCTTGATCGATTGAGTGGCTCTACAATATTCTCCAAAGTTGATTTGCGTAGTAGATACCATCAAATTCGTATGAAATTGGGAGATGACTGGAAAACAACATTTAAAACTAAGCTTGGATTATATGAGTGGTTAGTCATGCCTTTTGGTTTAACTAATGCACCTAGTACTTTCATGAGATTAATGAACGAAGTTTTATATTCTTTCATTGGACGATTTGTGGTAGTTTACTTTGATGACATATTGATTTATAGCAAATCTTTGGAGGAACATTTGGAACATTTATGTGCTGTTTTTATTGCTCTACGTGATGCATGTTTGCTTGGTAACCTTGGAAAGTGCACCTTTTGCACCGACCGAGTATCTTTTCTTGGCTATGTTGTTACTCCACGGGGAATT
This sequence comes from Triticum urartu, assembly GCF_056163025.1. Classification (NCBI taxonomy): domain Eukaryota; kingdom Viridiplantae; phylum Streptophyta; class Magnoliopsida; order Poales; family Poaceae; genus Triticum; species Triticum urartu. The sequence goes on from NC_141873.1 coordinate 239,057,698, forward strand.
GAAGTTGATAAAGCCAAGATTGAAGCTATTGAGAGTTGGCCGCAGCCCAAAATGATAACACAAGTGAGGAGTTTCCTTGGCCATGTTGGTTTCTATAGGTGTTTTGTGAGAGATTTCAGCTCCATTGCTGCACCTCTCAACGAGCTTACAAAGAAGGATGTGCCTTTTGTTTGGGGTACCGCACAGGAAGAAGCCTTCACGGTATTGATACATAAGTTGAAACATGCTCCTTTACTCCAACTTCCTAATTTTAATAAGACTTTTGAGCTTGAATGTGAAGCTAGTGGAATTGGATTAGGAGGTGTGTTATTACAAGATGCCAAACGTCTTGCATACTTTTTTGAAAAATTGAGTGGGCCTAGTCTGAACTATTCTACTTATGATAAAGAATTATATGTTCTTGTTCGGACCTTAGAAACATGGCAACATTATTTATGGCCCAAAGAATTTGTTATACATTCTGATCATGAATCTTTGAAACACACTAAAAGTCAAGCAAAACTGAACCGTAGACATGCTAAATGGGTTGAATTCATTGAGACTTTCCCTTATGTCATTAAACACAAGAAGGGTAAAGAAAATGTTATTGCTGATGCATTATCTCATCGTTATACTATGCTTTCACAACTTGACTTTAAAATATTTGGTTTGGAGACCATCAAAGATCAATATGTGCATGATTCTGAATTTAAAGATGTATTGCAGAATTGTAAGGAAGGGAGAACTTGGAACAAGTTCGTTCTTAACGATGGATTTGTGTTTCGTGCTAACAAGCTATGCATTCCAGCTAGCTCCGTTCGTCTTTTTTTGTTGCAGGAGGCGCATGGAAGGGGATTAATGGGACACTTTGGCGTCAAGAAGATGGAGGATATACTTGCTACAAATTTCTTTTGGCCAAAGATGAGACGGGATGTTGAGCGTTTTGTTGCTCGCTACACTACATGTCAAAAAGCTAAGTCACAACTCAATCCTCATGGTTTATATATGCCTTTGCCTGTACCTAGTGTTCCTTGGGAGGATATATCTATGGAATCTGTTTTAGGTTTACCTCGAACAAAGAAGGGGAGGGATAGCATACTTGTTGTCATTGATAGGTTCTCGAAAATGGCACACTTTATACCATGTCATAAAAGCGATGATGTTGTTAATGTTATTGATTTGTTCTTTCGTGAAATTATTCGCTTGCATGGTGTGCCAAATACTATTATTTCAGATCATGATACTAAATTTCTTAGCCACTTTTGGAGATGTTTATGGGCTAAGTTGGGGACTAAACTGCTTTTTAGTACTACTTGTCGCCCTCAAACTGATGGACAAACTGAAGTAGTCAATAGAACATTGTCGACTATGCTTAGGGCTATTTTGAAGAATAATAAGAAAACGTGGGAAGAATGCTTTCCTCGTATTGAATTTGCTTATAATCGTTCATTGCATTCTACTACTAAGATGTGTCCTTTTGAAATTGTGTATGGTTTCCTACCTCGTGCACCTATTGATTTGTTGCCTCTTCCATCTTCGGAGAAGGTTAATTTTGATGCTAAAGAACATGCTGAATTGATTTTAAAAATGCATGAGTTAACTAAGGAAAACATTTAGCGTATGAATGCTAAATATAAACTTGCCGGAGATAAGGGTAGAAAACATGTTGTGTTTGCACCTGGAGATTTTGTTTGGTTACATTTGCTTAAGGATAGATTTGCTAATTTGCGCAAATCAAAGCTAATGCCACGTGCTGCTAGTCCTTTTAAGGTGTTAGAGAAGATAAATGATAATGCAGATAAACTTGAGCTGCCTGCAGATTTTGGGGTTAGTCCCACTTTTAACATTGCAGATTTGAACCCTTATTTGGGTGAGGAAGATGAGCTTTCGTCGAGGACGACTTCATTTCAAGAAGGGGAGGATGATGAGAACATCAATACCATTGTTACACCCACAGCCCCTGCTGCTATACATACTGGACCAATTACTAGAGCTCGCGCACGCCAATTGAATTATCAGGTACTTTCGTTTCTTGGTAACAATTCTAATGTTCATGAGAATATGATGCTGTCTAAATTGGATACATTTGTTTTGCTTACAAATGAAGGGCCTAGTTTGGACAAGAAAGATGAACCTTGGAGCAAGTTCAAGCATGGAGATGATGGCATGCGCAAGGGGATCAAGAATGGAGTTACAGGTGATGATTTCAGGACTTTGAAGCCACCATAAGGAGTGCATGAAGCCTTGGACAAAATATACAAGATGCCACTTCATAAATTTCGTTCAAAGGCTATTCGAGGTGCTGCGTCACCTTATTATTGGGCCAGGCCCATGTATTTTCAAAATACTTAAGTATAGGCTATTTTTAGAGTCCGTATGTGTGGGAAATAAGAGATAGGGTTGGTTTCGGACCCCTCCTCCAAGGGCCACGAAATTCCCCCCTCTTCCTCCATATATATAGCCCTTATGGCGTCGTTTAGACTTTGGGTTTTGTTTAGATTAAAAGTTCGCCATAGCTGCAACTTCGCGTACTTCGTTTGTGTCCAACGACTAGACCAAGACGTCACAGAACCCCACCTTCATTAATAAAGCTTTCCTCTTTTATTCGCAATATCCAGATTGCAATCTCAGTTTCTTGCTTGTTCCTCGTTTGCTCGCAGGAAATAGACCCTCGTGGTCAGGTTGATCATGCTCCGGCATGGTCAATAACCCTCGGAAGTTGGTTGAGCGATTGCTAAGGCACGACGTCTTCACACGTTCGTAGTTGGATCGTGAAAGTCGACTCACACCGAAAACGATATCTATCTCATCGAAACATCGGGACACCTTTGCCTGTATCAGGAGGTCTTGAATCCAAAGGGATCTTCTCCGTAGAGGCCGCGGTCTCTCTCATGGAGTAGATCTGATGTGGATGTGCAATGCTCTATCTCTAAACATGAGCTAAATCAATGCAAACCCTAACTAGGAGGTGGTGGAGGAGTATATATAGTCTAGAGACACGAAGGGGTATGTGAGTGGTACATCGGCTTCGGCCCGCAACACTGGAAACAACTAGGGGCCGGTCATCGGACAGGTACCGGACATTCAGTGGCTCGCGAGGGTCCGGTCGTCCGGTACGTGTCGGACGTCCGGCGATTTGGCTCGGTTGAGGTGGCGCCGTATTTCCGAAGACGGTCAGACGTCCGGTTACTGGGGTGTGTCGGACGTCCGGTTCTTGTCGAACATCCGGCCACTATAGCTTACGTTGGCTGGCCCTTCTTGCTGGATGAGTGCCCAGGCGTCGGACGACCGGCGTTGCCCGGTCGTCCGGTGGCTGAAGACTTCTCTTGGTCCTTGTACTTGGCGTCCTCGCTAGCTCGTCCATTGGATGTGGTGGGTCTGTGGCTTTCCTCTAAGTACCTGATCATGCATACAACACACGTTGGAGGTAGTAGCCATGTCTCACATGTAGAAAGTGAAAGTTCGGAGAGGAGCGGTTCACCTTGTGTCCAATGGTGTATAGTCGAGGTCTCATCTTATGTATCCTTGGGGCTTGGACAGTACTTGGAGTGTACATGGGGATGAACATGAGATGCTCCGCATCACCGTCCGCGGTGATAATGAGTGGCAGTGATCTTGATGAAGATACCAAGATGATGGAGACTCGTCCCTAAGTAGCCGAAACACCTTAGGAAACGAAAAAACCACGAACTCAAAATCTCAAATGTCAAATGTCAAATGGTGGTAGCGGGATGTGGTGGTGGTTTTGTGGAAGCTCAATGGAATTGCGGAATGGCAATGATGGATTTGAGATGCAATGCGGAAGTGGAGGGTAAGGTGGTGGAATATACACGGTGTCGGAGTTGGAAGCACGGTCCCTAAGTAGCCTATACACCTTAGGAGACACAACTCACAACACAAACAAAATTGGGTTAGGTCGGGGTGGCGGGAGTGTATGGTTGGTAAGCCTATGCGGAAGTGGTGGTGGTGGTTGATGAAGAAGCAACCGTCCCTAAGTAGCCTAGACACCTTAGGAGACTCAAATCACTCCTCAAGCAACCACTAATGTGATGTGGAGAATCCCACGATCATCCCCATGGACGCACCTACACCTCCAACAACACCACTTGGACCAATGACAAGAGCCCGAGCCGAGGCTATCGAAGATAAGGTGAACTCACTCCTCTCCGAACTTCCACTTTCTATGCATGACACATGGGTACTACCTAAGTCCGAGTTGTTGTGCATGATTAGGTACCAAGAGGACCCTCCCGAAGATGCACATGAAGATGTGCAAGTCCCCAAGTTCACGGATGAGGAGAACCAACGGAAGGAGTCAAGTACACCTCCCAGGCCCTGGACATCCGGCCACGACCGCGGACGCCCGGCCCCTGGAGCTTCACCCACCACAGCCGCTCAGCCGCCAGGATGCTACAGGCCCCGGACATCCGGCCTCGCCAGCCCGAACATCCGGCCCTTCCCGAGCCCCTGGATATACGGCCTCCATCCCGGAAATCCGGACCCCTCCGAACCCGAGAGCAACAAACTAGCCGCTCCAGCCCGGACATCCGGCCTCCCCAGCCTAGACATCCAGCCTCGCATGAAAGCCCGGACATCTGGCCCAACGGTCGGACGTCTGGCCTCCCCTGTCTGCGCACAGTGAAGGTCCTAGGCCCTTGTACCCCTTCTCCTCCTAGACTATATATACTCCTCCTTGTCCTACTTTCTAGGGTTAGCAAAGGATTAGCTCATATTTTGTGTGAGAGTTTTGCTCATCCACTTGGTTACCTTCTCCTCGGAGATTCGAGCCTCCACCAGAGAAGATCCCCCAAGCGGATTCAAGACCCCTTTTAGGGAAGAACATCAAGACCTCCTTTGGACAAGAACCAGTTAGCGTGTACCGTCTGTTGTTGACTTTGGATCTTGTATCTCCTATTGTGTTTTGAGGATCTAGCACATGTGTAATCATTCTTGTTGGTTCGAGTGTTCTCTTGTGTTTTTCACGTGTTTCCCTCATTTCCCTCCTCGTGTTCTTCGTGTTCATCACGGGATCCGCTCCTTTCGTGAAAGATCGGCCAATTAGGGTTCTACCCTACATCATCTTGGTATCATGAGCCAGTTTGATAATGATTTCAGAGCCTCCCCGTTGTGTTTTCTAGCCTAATTTTGTTGATTTCCTCCTAAATTTGACAATTCCCCAGCAAAAATAGCCCCAATTTTTTTGTGATTTGTTGGTGTGATGAAGTTTTGTTGGGTTTGATCTGCAGATTTCGTGTTTTGCAGGTAGATCTAGCTTTCCATCCACTTTTCCCCAATTTCTATCCACAAATTTCTCTGAATTTTGCCCGGATTTGACCTCTCCTCGCGAAGATCCTTGAATCCATCCACGGATCCAGAGCCCGAACATCCGGCCTGACAAACCCAGACATCCGGACACGACCCTGGACGTCCGGCCCCTGGGAGCACCATTTCTTCTCCACCGCCCATTTTCCGCCCATTTTTCACCAAATTTTGTTCCGGTGCCCACATATACTTCCCCATACATCCACCACTTCCGCACAGCCCCACCATATACCACGTACACAACCACCGCTTACCAACTCCAACTCCGACAATTTTGGTCCAACTTTGCTTTGAGAATTTGAGTTGCGGTACCGTGTCCTACTTGTGTTTCGGCTATTTAGGTACGGTTCGACATCAACATCACCGCCACTCATCTTCGCCCCGGATGCGTCATCAACAACGACCACCTCGACTACATCTTGGTATTCGTGCCCCCATTTTGACACCATACCGTCCGCAAAAAATGGTAACCTCACCTTGGTATTGGACATTTCACTCTTGCCATTACATTGATAGCCATCATAGCCTTACTCCTTTGCATTGCTTACCCATCGATACTAGCTATTGAGTATTGCCGGCAACGAGACTTGTGCACATTAGTGATCATACTTCCCATAGCATGCATACATCATTGTTTCATATCTTGGTATCATCTCTTGTGTCACAAGGTTGTCATCGCACACACAATTGCTATCTTGGTTCGTCAAGCATCGCATGAGAAAAGAGCTCGAACATGAAAGAGCCAAAGAAGCTTTTAAGCAAAAAGGAAAGATAAGCAAAGAGCTTTTAAGCAAACACCATAGCATCATACAACATTTAGATTTTCATATTAGATCATCTTGGATCATATCATAGAAACACCTTGCATAGAGCATACTTGCGATAGAAGTCGTTGCATTTTTGCTTTGTAGGTTGTGCACAAGTCTTTGTATCCGCCTATTGTGCTGTCAGGACCCCGATTCCAAGTCGCATCGATCTAGACGGTAACACCTCATATCACTTTGCGGCCTCACACACGGTATTCCCACGGGTGTTGCCTTACCATGGTCCGGGACCGTTTGCGCCTTTTGGCTCACGTATATGATAGTGTCGCTAGCATCCATATGTCAGGGAACCCGGGCCGACATGACTAGTTGGGAACCCAAAGTGGCACCAATTTACGGGGAAAGGCATACATGAATCAACTTCGAGCATGTCGGTCAGCAGCGTGCGAATCCGGGTTGTAGCACTGGGCTAACAGGACTCTGGGAACCCGGGCTGTAGCAGGCTAGGCAGGACTCCGGATGTCACCACGTGACATTTCCCAGAAGGGACAGACACAGGAATGAAGTGAATCACATGCCGGCCAGTCAAGTGTTCCGGAGTAGTAGTGCTGGGCTAGCAGGACTCCAGTGAACCGGGCTGTAGCGGACTACTATGGCTCATGGAAGCACAAGATTACATTTCCCCATAAGAGAGGCTACCAAGGATAAACAACTAGGTTGTAGGATCCCACACATACCAAGCATTTCAATCATACACACAATATGCTCGATATGTGCAAATACAACATGGCATCACAGCAAGACTCTATGACTCAGAGTAATTATTCATTAGGCTCCGAGGAGCCAAGTATTACGAACATGGATCTCATGACCCAACATACAAAGCACACAAGCATCAAGCGGAAGCATAAACATGTCTGAGTACAGACAACTACAAATGAAAAAAGGCCGGGAAGCTTGACTATCTACAAGACCCTCCCAAGGGTACAAGATCGTAGCTGAGGTAACAAGCTAAACGTCGAAGTCCACGTGGAACTACTAGCGAGACTGACATCTCTCTGCAAAACATAAAATAGGCAAACGTGAGTACAAATGTACCCAGCAAGACTTACATCAGAACTAACTACATATGCATCGGTATCAACAAAGGGGTAGTGGAGTTTAACTGCAGCAAGCCAGCTTTGACTCGGTGGCTAACCTGAACTACGACTGCAAGCAACTCTTTTGAGGTGGCGCACACGAGTCCACATATTCACCATATCAATACATCACTATGGATTCGCTTCCATCTCCCTACGAGAACGACGTCCATAGCACTCACGCTTATCTTGCACATTTTAGAGTATCCACTTTCACTTGTCTATGAACTATACAAGGGGTCCAAGTTTCCATATCCGAGGAATCCGGCTATTCGAATAGATAATGATAACCCTGCAGCGGTGTACTTCTTCACACATGCTCTCGCCACTTACCACCATGTACACGTCGTGTATCTTGGCAACCTTCAAGCGGAAGCATGGTGAGGGAGTCGGCCATGACCTGACTAACCACACAAGTCTCTAGTCCAGGTTTATCGCCTATTCGGGTTCCATCCGCAAGGAGATCCGGCCGGGGTGTCGCTCACGGCCCCAAACGATGTGTACAAGGTTCCCAAGCCCACCATCCGGGTGCCACTTGGTACACCGGGCCACTGTGCCTAGTCTGTCCCAAGCCCACCTATACCGGGTGCCACTTGGTAGACTACTAACACTACCTACAAACACCAGAAACTAGTTGCAACTCATGGATAGAGATCGAGTTGATTAATAAGTCGAGAGAGCTTGGAGCGCCCGGAGCCCAATGTGTGGTAGTAACTGTTCATGGATCACAAACACAAAACTCAGTTCCTGAGGACGGCTGCAATGAGACAACCCACCATGTACTCCTACATGGCCTCTCACCGCTACCTTTACCAAATCGTGTTCACACACTTAGCTCACACACAGTAGGACATGTTCACCACATTCCAATTCATCCCCAATGAATCGGACCTGACTCAACTCTAAGGAGTAGCAGGCATGACAACAAGCATGAATGATTAGGCACATTAGGGCTCAAACAATTACTACTCATGCTAGTGGGTTTCATCTATTTACTGTGGCAATGACTGGTCATGCAGGGGAAAGGGATTCAACTACCGCAACATGTAACAGTTGAATCATTGTTGTCCTAATGCAGTAAAAGAGAGCAGGAGCGAGAGAGAGAGTGGGATTGTATCGGAATGAACAAGGGGGTTTTGCTTGCCTGGCACTTCTGAAGATAGTATAGCTCTTCATCGGTGTCATCGAATTCATCGCTGGATCAACGTCTACTGAGGGGGGACAAACACCAGCAACTAAGAAAGAACACAATCAACACATGACGATATGCAACAATATGATGCATGCTAGAATATATTGAAATGAGTCCATTTGAACCAAAGATTCAAATGCAAACCCATTTTATGAAGTCATATTACTGCATTAACTTGATTCACCTAAACAGCAAGGTTAAATTGTTCTAACATGCATGAAACTAGTACAGATGGAAAAATTGGATTTTTCTGATCATTTTTCATATGTAATTTATTTCATTCTGAGCTACGGTTGATTTTATATGATTTTTAGAAGTTTAAAACATTTTCTGGAATTTCCAGGATTATATTAATCTAGAAAATCATTAATGACATCACCACCGTGTCACTAATGTGTTAGCAGGTCAACCGAGTTGACTAGGGTCAAACCTGACTAGTGGGTCCCATTGGTCAGTGTCACAGTGCTGGCTTGGTTAACTGACGGTCGGGGCCGGTCAAGTGCCACGTCAGCACGGTCAACGCTGATGCGTGGGGCCACAGTGGTTAACTAAACTAAACAGGAATTAAATTGTGGTTATTTAAGGGTGTGGGGCCAATATGTAAGTGGGTCAGGGGGTAATTAAGCTGGGTAATTAGTGCCTAACGACGGTGCCACGTGAGCGTCGCCGGAGTTCGACGCCGACGAGCACACAGACGCGGCGGCGTCCACCCTAGAGGCCACGGCAGCGGCAACTAAGGGCACCAGGGGGTTGCCCTTGCCCTTGCGCATCTAGCGGAGGCAGCAGCAGGTTGCGAGGCCACCGGAATTGACGGCAGCGATGGCAAAAGCGGCGGCCGGAGCTCGGTGGTTGCGGCTGGGAGGGCTAGAGCTCACGGGCGAGGGAGCTAAGCCGCGCAGCGGCATATACACAGCACGTGGAAGAAATCTGCAAGCTCGGTTTGGTCTTTGGGGGCTGCTAGCGACAGCAGTGACGAGCGCGGCGGCGAGAAGCTCTCGGCCATGGCGGGGCTACATCGTAGAGGGCGGGCGCGACCAGGGAGAAGGGGGAGACGATGCGGGTGCTCACAGCGCGTCCGATGGCGTTGTCGGCGACGTCGGGGGCGGTCGGGTTGCCACGAATCGACGACGACGGCTGTCGGTGTAGAGGAAGAAGACAACAGCGATGGTGGCGCTGCGGGGCGCTCCGGCATCGTTTGTCTCGGCGGTGATGAAGAGCAGGTCATGGCGGAGCTTCCAGAGAGGGAAAAGGGGGCATGGGGTCGGCGGTGGCTTCGGAAATGGCGGCGGCGCGCTCATGACCGGCTCGGCCATGCGGAGGAACGAGAGAGGGAAGTGAGGGGGAGAGTGAATGAGGGGTCCGGGGGGTGCGTGGCGTCTCCGGGGCGTCGAGGAGGAGCCAGGCAGGCTGGGAGGGAGGAGGTGGCCAGGGCGCGTGCCCACGCGCGGCGACCACACACCCTCCTGCCTACTGGCAGGAGGTTGAAGACGGTGGGGGCGCCTGCTGGGCTGGGCCAACAGTGCTGGGCCACCAGGTAGGTTAGGTAGGTGGCCTAGTGGCCTTCTCTCCCTCTCTTTTATTATTTGTTTCAGTTTTTCTAATTTCTGCTACTGTTTTGCAAAATAAAATACTAACCAAAACACTTTGGTTAATTCTGTAATTTTTTGTGAGGAATATTTGAATTATTTTCAAACCACACAACAAATTTCAGAATATTTGGAGCAACCAATATTTAATGGTAATTTTAAACACCAACTCAATATCATAATGATTTAATTCAATGACCAAAATGTCCTGGAAAAATATGCATCATCTCAGGTAGAGGCTTTCACTTTTTCCATAAATCATGAACATTTTAAAAGGATATTTTGAGGTCATTGAAAATATTTTGGTTGAACCTATTTGAATTGCATTTGTGCTAGGGTTTATCAATCCCCAATTCAAATTTCTTAAATTTAAATATGATGACATGAATGCTTTCATGCAACTAGTTACAAGCAAATCTAGGGCCGTGACATGTGCAATCGTCCTAGCGTCTCTCTAGTGTTGTGCAACAAGAGTATTTTTGTGGATTCCACATTTTGGCTCATCCTTGGTTGCCCAACACCACTTATCTCTTTGTGTGTGTGTTTCCGTGTACATTACATTGCTTGGTCTACTTGTTGAATTGCAATCTTGCGAATCTTTTCCAACATTATTGAAGCTCACTTACAATTGCATCAAATTTTGTGCCACCATCCTAACCAAGCTCCACCATAAGCTTTTACTTGTGTAGGTGTGAGAAACCAACAAGAATTGGTACCAATTATGCTATTTCCTTGTCCACATTGGAGTGATCAATGATCCACTTTCAACTTCGGTCAAGGTACATTTGGTATTTGTTCTTCTCTTTCTACCACTCACATTTTGTATCTTGGAATGATGGACATGCCAAGTACTTCTACCAACCCACTCTTCATTGAGCACGACGATGACATGAACTCCTACGTCACCAAGAGCCACCTCTTTGGTGCACAACGTGCTTTGCATCAAGAGAAACAAGCAATGAGTGAACGCATCGACAACCTCGCCGCCGACTTGCGCCTCTCCGAGCAACGTACAAGGGACTACTTCGACCACAAGCTCGACGATCACAAGCAAGAGAACGACGCAAGGATGGACGAGATTTGCGATTTGTTTCTCAACCGCTCTACTTCCACTTCGTCCTCTTCAAGAAGGAGCCATTCAATCGACACTTTGACTTCACCCTCTACGGCTCAAGTACGACGACATCAAACACTCTACGCTGTGCCACGTGGAACGATAGTCAAGCAAGCATCAATCCTCTACGCGACACCGACTCTCAAGAGCACCGACAACATCAAACCCAAGAGGCCTTCACGCTAGCACGAGAATGGCAACGACAATGCCAACATGAAGAGGAAGAGCGCGCGCGTCTACACCAAGATGCACAAGATGCTGAGGCACAACGCCAAGAACAACAACTCCATGAAGCTCAAGCAATTGTGGTGCAACAAGCCGTCCAAGATTCAAGTCGAGCTATAGCCAACCGAGGTGGACAAGCTCGTGAACATGAAGAAGCACTTCGCGAAGAAATTCAAGAACGAAGATTTCAAGCTCGCGTGCATCGTCAAGTTCCTCCACAAGCTCTACAAGCTCCTCCACAAGCTTGCCAAGAACATCAAGTTCATCAAGAGCATGACGACAATGGAAATCCTCCACGACAAGAGCAACACGAGGTTGACAATCCTCCTCACCAAGAGCGACACGAGCTTGACAATCATCAACAACATGGGCGTCATCATCCTCGACCCCAACACAATAAAGAGCAACGCTACGGAAAGCTCAAGTTCACCATGCCCAAGTTCAACGGAAGCAACGATCCCGAAGAATACCTATCATGGGCATTGAAGGTCGACAAAATCTTCCGTTTGCACAACTATGAAGAAGAGAAGAAGATCGCGATGGCATCCCTTGAGTTCCAAGACTATGTCCTCATTTGGTGGGAACAAGTTATCGAGCGCCGAGAGGCAAGAGGTGAACCACCCATCACTACTTGGGAACAAATGAAGGATGTCATGAGAGCACTCTTCGTGCCTACCTACTACAACCGCGACCTCTTCAAGAAACTCCAACTACTCAAGCAAGGAACCAAGAGCGTTGAAGAGTACTACAAGGAGATGGAGATTGCCATGATACGAGCCAATGTCACGGAAGACGATGAGCAAACTATGGCACGTTTCTTGAATGGACTCAACCATCCTATCAAGAAGATCCCCGACTTCCAACCATACTCGAACCTCATCGAGCTAGTGCATCAAGCTACCAAAGTGGAACGTCAAGTGCAAGATGATTTCAAGTATGCCAAGTTCTCATCCAAGTCATACGACTTCTCCAACACCCAAGAATCAACGACTCCAACACCGTCTACCAAGCCTTCTACTAGCAACATCGACAAGTCGAGTTCCAAGAAAGCTTCGTCAACTACAAGTCATCCTCCTACTACAAGAAACTTCAAGCCGAGAGCATCATCATCATCCACTCCAACCGATGAGAACGTCAAGACGAGTTCCTTCAAATGCTTCACATGCGGAGGCCGAGGCCACAAGTCCTATGAGTGCACCAACAAGCGAACCATGATCCTCTACGATGACGGAACCTACGACTCGATGAGTGAAGGAGGAATGGATGCTCTTGAGAAAGGCGCCATGCACCGGCAAGTGAACGATGAAGAGGAACAAGTCTTTTGCGATGAAGATTCAAGTCCCGCTCTTGTTGTCTCCAAGGTCTTGACTCTCCAACATCACCAAGAAGAAGACCAAAGATGCCATATCTTTCACACCAAGGCCGCCATCAATGGAAGATCCGTCAAGGTCATCATCGATGGAGGGAGTTTTCTTAATCTCTCAAGTGAAGAACTTTGCTCCAAGCTCCAATTTCCCAAGGCAAAGCACCCCCATCCATACAAAGTGCAATGGCTTAGTGACTCCGGCACTATCCAAGTCGAGCATCGAGTACAAGTCTCCTTCAAAATTGGTGCCTATGAAGACACTTTGGAGTGCGACGTCATTCCAATGACCGTTTGCCACCTTCTCCTTGGACGCCCATGGCAATTTGATAGAGGAGTCATCCATAACGGCCGAACGAACCACTACATCTTCAAGCTGAAAGGAAAGGAGTACGTACTTCATCCCATGTCTCCAAGCCAAGTGATCGCCGACAAGCAAGCCACCCATCGTGGAGATAATAGTGAGAGAGCGAGCCACCAAAAAGAGAGTGAGCGCCACAAGCCCAAATTGAACACCTCCACGATGAGCGAAAAGAAGAACTTAGTCCTATTTGCCACCAAAAGTGAGATAAGAGGAGTGTGTGAGAACCCATCTAGTGTCCTACACTACGTCCTTGTGTGCACGGACAATGCACCACAAGCTAACAACTCTCACACTCTTCCTCTAGTGTTGTCTTCTCTTTTGCAGGAATTTCACGATGTTTTCCCCGACGAGCTACCTCCGGGACTACCTCCCACTACGAGGCATTGAGCACCGCATCGACCTCATCCCCAGAGCACCTCTTCCGAACAAAGCTCCCTACCGCGTCAACCCCGAAGAAACCAAAGAAATACAAAGGCAAGTAAAGCATCTCATAGACCATGGTTTTGTGCGTGAAAGTTTGAGCCCTTGTGTCGTCCTGGTCATTATTGTGCCAAAACGAGATGGTAGCTTTTGCATGTGCTCTGATTGTAGACCTATCAAAGCAATCACCATTCGTTATAGGTATCCCATTCCACGCCTTGATGATATGCTTGATGAACTTAGTGGTGCCACTATATTTTCCAAAATTGATCTTAAGAGTGGTTACTATCAAATACACATACAAGAGGGTGATGAATGGAAAACCGCTTTCAAAATCAAGTTTGGCTTGTATGAGTGGTTAGTCATGCCTATGGGTCTATCGGAAGCACCGGGTACTTTTATGCGTCTTATGAATCATGTCTTTCGCCCTTACATTGGTGTGTTTGTTGTGGTCTACTTCGATGATATCCTTGTTTTTAGCAAGTCTCTCAAAGAGCATGTCACCCATGTCCGAACCGTTTTGCAAACTCTTCGAAAAGAGCATCTCTATGCTAATATGGAGAAATGCCTTTTTGGCGTTAACAAGCTCGTTTTCTTGGGTTTTGTTGTATCTTCTAATGGTGTTCATGTTGATGAGTCCAAGATCAATGCTATTAAGACTTGGCCACAACCAACCAATTTGCAACAAGTGCATAGCTTTCTTGGCCTTGCGGGTTTCTATCGTCACTTTGTCAAAGATTTTAGCACCATTGCTTCGCCTTTGCATGCTTGGAGTAAGAATGCGCCTTTTGTTTGGGGACCATACCAAGATATCGCTTTCAATGAGCTTAAGAATTTGCTTACTCATGCTCCCGTGCTTGCATTACCCAACTTTGACAAACCCTTTGAGATTCATTGTGATGCTAGCGGTAATGGCATAGGAGGTGTGTTAACGCAAGAGAAGCACCCCATAGCATACTTTAGTGAGAAACTCTCCGGCGCGCAACTCAATTACCCCATCTATGACAAAGAGCTCTATGCTTTAGTCTGCGTTTTGCATGAATAGGAACACTATCTTCGCCCTCATGAATTTATCATTCATACCGATCATGAAACGCTCAAGTACCTTAAGGCCCAAACCAAGTTGAACAAGCGTCACACTAAATGGAGTGAATTTATTGAGTCTTTTCCTTATGTCATCAAGTACATTAAGGGCAAGGAGAACATTCTGGCAGATGCCCTTTCTCTCATATGCATGCTTGTTACTCAACTTGAATTGGATGTCATTGGTTTTGAGCATATAAAATACTTATATGAGCATGATCCTACTTTTGCTACTCCTTATGCCAAGTGTTTGACGCACACCTCTTGGGAACGCTATTACATCAAAGATGGATATCTTATGAGAGCTAAAAAACTTTGCATCCCCGAGTCTTCTCTTCGTTTGTTGCTTTTGCAGGAATCTCACGGGGGAGGCTTAATGGGACATTTTGGACGCAACAAGACATTCGCTACGCTCTCAAAGAACTACTATTGGCCCAAGATGTTTCGTGACGTCAACCGCTTCACCAACCAATGCTCTACATGTCGCAAAGCTAAGTCTAAAGCTCAATCCCATGGCATTTATATGCCTCTACCAATTCCATATCAACCATGGGAAGACATTAGCATGGACTTTGTACTTGGTTTGCCTAGGACTAGAAATGGGAAGGATTTGGTATTTGTCGTTGTGGACCGTTTCTCTAAAATGGCACATTTCATTCCTTGCAACAAGATAGACGATGCTTCACATGTTGCTAATATATTTTGTAGGGAAATATTGCATCTACACAGAGTGCCAAAGACAATCGTCTCGGACCGCGACGTCAAGTTCCTTAGCTACTTTTGGAAGACACTATGCGCCAAGCTCGGAATCAAGCTACTCTTCTCCACGGCATATCATCCACAAACCTACGGCCAAACGGAGGTGACCAACCGCACACTCTCCGCTCTACTTCGAGTACTCATCAAGAAGAACATCAAGGAGTGGGAGGAGTGCCTACCTATCACTGAGTTCGCCTACAACCGAGCAAGACACTCAACAACCGGCAAGTCCCCCTTCGAGGTCGTCTACGGATTCAACCCATTGTCACCGTTGGACATTCTTCCTCTACCACTCCAAGAGCGCATCAATTTGGACGCAAGTGAACGAGTGACACATCTTAAGAAGGTGCATGAATATACAAGACACACCATTGAGCGCCAAGTTCTACGCCTTGCAACCAAGCTCAACTTCAACAAGCAACCCATGGTATTCAACATTGGAGATCTTGTGTGTCTCCACCTTCGCAAGGACCGTTTCCGCAATGAACGCAAGTCCAAACTTTGACCACACGCGGATGGACCCTTCGAGGTGCTCGAACGCTACAACAACAACGCCTACAAGATCGACATACCACGCGACAAGTACTCCGTGAACGACATCTTCAACATCAAAGATCTCTCGCCCCACCATGGTGATGAGGATTTCGATATGAGGATGGATCTTCCCCAAGGGAGGGGAGATGATGCGGAGCATCCCACGATCATCCCCATGGACGCACCTACACCTCCAATGACACCACTTGGACTAATGACAATAGCCCGAGCCAAGGCTATCAAAGATAAGGTGAACTCACTCCACTCCGAACTTCCACTTTCTATGCATGAGACATGGCTACTACCTAAGTCCAAGATGTTGTGCATGATTAGGTACCAAGAGGACCCTCCCGAAGATGCACATGAAGATGTACAAGTCCCCAAGTTCACGGATGAAGAGAACTAACAGAAGGAGTCAAGTACACCTCCCAGGCCCTGGATATCCGGCCACGACCCCGGAGGTCCGGCCCCTGGAGCTTCACCCACCACAGCCGCTCTGCCGCTAGGAAGCTACAGGCCTCAGACATCCTGCCTCACCAGCCCAGACATCCGGCCCTTCCCGAGCACCCGGATATCCCGCCTCCAGCCCAGAAATCTGGACCCCTCCGAACCCGAGAGCAACAAACCAGCCGCTCCAGCCCAGACATCCGGCCTCGCGTGAAATCCCGGACATCCGGCCTGATGCCCGGACGTCCGGCCTCCCCTGTCTACGCACAGTGATGGGCCGAGGCCCGTGTACCCCTTCTTCCCCCTAGACTATATATACTCCTCCTCGTCCTACTTTCTAGGGTTAGCAAAGGATTAGCTCATATTTTGTGTGAGAGCTTTTCTTATCCACTTGGTTACCTTCTCCTCGGAGATTCTAGCCTCCACCGGAGAAGATCCCTGTGGGTGTCAAAACCGGCGGATCTCGGGTAGGGGGTCCCGAACTGTGCGTCTAAGGCGGATGGTAACAGGAGGTAGGGGACACGATGTTTTACCCAGGTTCGGGCCCTCTTGATAGAGGTAAAACCCTATGTCCTGCTTGATTGTTCTTGATGATATGAGTATTACAAGAGTAGATGTACCACGAGATCAGAGAGGCTAAACCCTAGAAGCTAGCCTATGGTATGATTGTATGTTGTCCTATGGACTAAAACCCTCCGGTTTATATAGACACCGGAGGGGGCTAGGGTTACACAAGGTCAGTTACAAAGGAGGAAATATCCATATCTGTATTGCCTAGCTTGCCTTCCACGCCAAGTAGAGTCCCATCCAGACACGGGATGAAGTCTTCAGTCTCGTATCTTCACAGTCCAACAGTCCGGCCAAAGGATATAGTCCGGCTGTCCGGAGACCCCCTAATCCAGGAATCCCTTAGTAGCCGCTAAACCAGGCTTCAATGACGATGAGTCCGGCGTGCAGTGTTGTCTTCGGCATTGCAAGGCGGGTTCCTCCTCCGAATACACCATGGAAGAGTTTTGAATGCAAGGATAGTGTCCAACCCTGTAAAATAAGTTCCACATACCACCGTAGAGAGAATAATACTTCCACAAATCTAATCTGCTAACACGTTTTGACAGCATGACATCACGCCACGGCCCGGTCATTATTTGAACCGTTTTTCTTTAACCAGCCTAGCACATAACGCGAGGCGGTTTCTTGACACGTCTTGTCAAAGCAGAGATCGTGTTCCCCTTATAACGGGATTCTCATCAATACAGATGTGGGTAACCCAACCATGCCTATTGGTATGACTCCCAGATCTTAGGTAAGTCTCAAACGGCCACGAGGGTGACACCTGATATTCACCCTCTTTATAAAGGGACAGGGCTTTTACTTTTTTCCCTCCTGCACTCAATTGAATCCTTCCCCTGCCTCGAGTTCTAACACCCAAAGCTCAGGTCAGGCGCTTAGGACCTTCAATCATGTCTGGATCCAGCCTTCAAGGCCGGTGGATGCCGTCCTCCGTTACAGAGGAGGACATCAAGAAGTTGAGGCAGGCCAGATATCTGACCGCCGAAATTTCGCATAGGCTGCCCGCCCGAGGGCAGGTCGTCCCTACTCCCGAACCCAACGAGATCTTTGTGTTCGTCTCCCACTTCCTCCGAGGACTAGGCCTCGCTCTGGATCCCTTTGTTAGGGGTCTTATGTTCTATTACGGGCTGGATTTTCACGATCTGGCTCTGGATGCCCTTCTTCACATCTCGTCATTTATCGTTGTATGTGAGGCCTTCCTCCGCATTACCCCTGACTTCGGCTTGTGGCTCAAGACCTTCGATGTGAAGCCGAAGATGGTCGAGGGGCAGTACGTAGCGTGCAGAGGTGCTTTAATAAGAAAAATTGCCGACGGTCCATGGCCAAAGAGTTCCTTTCCAGAGGTGTCCGGACTGTGGCAGCGGGAGTGGTTTTACATCACAGCTCCCCGAAGTGCCAAATGGGTAGCTGCCCCCACCTTTCGCTCGGGCCCCCACCACAACTGATGTCATGGATCAGCAAGGGGCTGAGCTGGGGTCCAGCCAAGGACGTGCCAATACTGCAGAGCCATATCCGAGATCTATTCGAGGGAGATTTCAGTCTGGTTATGGTAATGCAAGTTATGCTGGTTCGTCGAGTCTAGCCTTGCAAACGCCGACCCCTCCGTATGCGGGAATTTAACCCGGAAGGACCGCGTGCTATTCAGCATTTCCTCAGCATGACGCACGAGGAGATGTACAAATCGTTCTTCGGACCCCAAATAGAGTGTTCGGACAACACCGAGGACGTGGGCCTAAGCTGCAACCGCCCCGCTGCCCAAGTAAGTAATCCCATGGCCGAACACACTATCCTTCTATTTATCATGACATCATTCTGAAGAATCGCTCTTTGAACAGGACTGGATAACAAAGGCGAAGCTGATCCGGTGTTCGGCTCCCCTTCCTGAGTGGTTGGACAATCTGGTGCTGGAAAAGATGCTCGAGCCAGCACCTTGTCTAGTGCCCTCAAAGGAAGATGAAGGGGGGAATAAAGAGGGCGAAAGCGGGCCTCCATCGCTATCTATTCCAATCGAGGGAATGAGTGCCTCTGCGAAGAAGGATAACCAAGGGGAAGAATCTAACATTCTCTCTCCCCAGGGAAGGAATAGGACTACCTCTGAAGATCCGGAAGCTAAGGTTTCCAAACGGGAGAAGAAGTCTCCGCCAGAGGGTCCTGCCTTGGAGGGTATTCTGGCCGCACAATGTCTGCGCGGGGATCAGCCCTCTAACGAGCTGTAAGTAATCAAAAAGTATTTAATAGTGAAGATATCCTATCTTATTTCCGAAGACAATAATCGATGCTTATAAATTTTAGTCCGGATCGCAGCCCTTCTCGAAAGAGTTCATCTTTGGGGGATCTTCTTCCGGAGATGATGGAGAGAGAAACGCCTCCCCCGGACTCCCCAACTCCAGAAGCGGGCGACCTTTAAGTGTCGTCGTGAAGGGTATCCCTGGATCCACTAGGGCTAGAGAATAACCCTTTGGCTGCCCGGCATCCCCAGTATCCGGCTCCTTAGGGGAGCGACAGTAAGGGTCCGTACAGTGTGCGGTCGGACGTGCTGAAGGATCTTCTGGGGCAAGCTGTCGTCTCGGAAGCGCATCGTATGCTAATGGGTACGGTGATTGAAAGGATTTCATCCGCTGAAAGCGGTTTGCACGAAGCTTTTATGAGTTTGCTGAAAGGCTTCGAGGTACATGAAACAATTTATGCCTTTAACAGTACCGCATACGTTAGGTATGCCCATGCAGATAGTAGCCCCTGAGACTCTGGTTTTCGTCGGGAATGGTGGCAAATAGAGGATCATAGTCCCAGGTAATAACCAGATCGCCTTTACGTGCAGGTGGTTGAAGCTCCGGTGGTTAGCCGGACTGATAGTTTTGCCGAACTAAAGCGGCAACTGGATGCGGCAGATGCCGATATCGTGCTTGTCAACAAGCGGCTTGACGAGGCACAGGGCGAGTGATTTTTCTGGTGATCGTCACGTAATAAGAGCAGCATGATGCCAGTATCGTTAATATGTTGTGACTGCAGATGGAGCTGCCACCGTGGAGACCCTTTGGGCGGAGCATGCCCGAGCCAAGGAGCAAGCAAGGAGTAGCAATGCAGCCGCTTTAAAGGAGGCCAAAGAGTTAAGGGTTGAACAGGCCGCGCATTGCGAGAGCAAGTAAAAATAGCCAAGATGGCTGTAGAGTTAAAAGATGCTGCTGATCGTTACCGGCTTCTTGAAGAAGAAGACCGGGTGAAGGTGACAGACCTGGAGAAGGCCCGGGTGGCTGCCAAGGAAGCCCGCTCCAAAATTAGAGCGACGAAGGAGGAGCTGAATCAGGCTGCAGATATCATGTCTGGAAAGCCCTTCTTGTTGCTGACTAAGTTTGGAGATCCAAAATATGCTCCTCTGGACCGGCTATGGAGTTCTGCGGAGGCGTACATGGATTTGGCTGCAAGTGCTGCTGATGCAGCCGAGTACTTCAAGGATAAGAAAGGTCCCGAAGTCGAAAAGCTATTCTGGTCACAGTTTGATGCTCCAGTCCATCTGCTGCTGCTGAATGAGCGATTGACCGGTTGGGCCGAGCTCCATAGGTTGTCCGGCCTTGCCATGAGGTCTGTTGTGGATCACCTGTGGCCGGGAGGGCCAAGGCCGAGTAGCTACTTTAGCCTAGTGCAACAATTCCTTGAAGTTGTGCCACGCATCGGTGCTGTAAAGAGATCAGCATGCATAGAAGGTGCACGGATGGCCCTTGCCCGTGTCAAAACATACTGGGCGGAGATGGAGGCCACCACTATTACAGCACAGGGTTCGGCCATAGGCTGAATTGCTGCCGAGCACTACTTTGAAGAAGTCCTTGAAGGTGCTCATTCGATAGAGGCTCAGTGCTTGAAGAATATTATGTTCCAGTGACATGTAGTCCCATTGTACAAACAATGTTTTCGGAATTAATCAAGGCTGTTTTTATACTTTTGCCCGAAAGTACTATGATGCCTCCTGTGCGGCCGTTTAAGTATATATGTATATAACCTGAAAGTTTGCAGTCGTCGGCTTCCGCCCCCACGCATATAATGCGGGGGTGTTCACAAAAGATGCATATCCACACTTGATCCAACGTCTTGGTCCGTTAAGGAGGTGATAGCGTAGCGAACAAGGCAATCGAACTATATTGCTTTAACACTTTCACTTAGCCATAGGAGTTTAAAAGTGGGGCTACTATATAGCCCCTGGTACTTCTGCGCTCGTCCGAATATGGTGCGCGTACGTACATGACCGGGAAACAGCCCTTCGTTAATGCGTAGGAATCCCGAAGATTCTGATTAGTCATCGAGTGGTTGGCCAGTCTCTCGCTATATCATGACAGTCAGTTTTCAGCTTTCTCTACTGAGGTGCTCATCTGGATGAACCGGGGCACAATCGCAGTAGTTCTCCCGGTGCTACCTTAGCCGATATAACAGAATTTAAGGTACCAAAACATGAGAGCCGGGCAAACCCAACATTTGACCAAAGACATGATTCGGAGCTGATGCATATAGGGCCAAACTTGCGACGCCGAACACTCCCTAAGGTGTTTGGTCTTTATAACATATACCGGGCTAAACAATGCCCTTTATAAGAAACCCCATGTGTCCGAGCACGTGCAAAATCCTGGCGTGGCCACATGCCAATAACGCTGTCATCCTTCTTGGTTGTGTGGAGTATCCGGAGGATGTGAACAAGAAGAGACAGTAAAAAAGGTTTATGCAGGGCCTTAATCTAAAAAGAAACCTTTGGGCGGGTCCCTGCTGCACGTCTGCGCCTGTGTCTCCGTTGTGCCATGTCCTGGACGGGTGTAGCACGATTGTAACCTACAAAAAGAAAGAACTCAGGTGAAAGTTGCCGTGCCGAAAAGAAGAATGAGTTATCAGAATTCCAGAGAAGCCTAGTTGAGTTGGGCTGGTCTTGATTACACGTGGGAAGCCCCTGGTATTGTGTTATGAGGGTTCTAAAACCATTCTCATGCATGTATGATGGAACGCCGGACTCGTCTAACCGTGTCCGTGGTCGTGACGACCTGCCATTTTTTTCTGGTTGGTGAGGCCGTCTAGTGTGCTGCTGTTAAAGCTTCCACGTCCTCTTTTGTATGTGAAGAACGGTTGGTATTTCCGCTAATTGTAATGACGCCTCGTGGACCGGGCATCTTGAGCTTGAGAAAAGCATAATGCGGTATTGCGTTAAAACGAGTGAATGCCTCCCTTCCGAGTAGTGCCTAACAATCACTTCGGAATGGAGCGATGTGAAAAGTTAATGTTTCACTTCGAAAGTTATCGGGAGAACCGAATACCACCTCTAGTAGTAGAGAGCCCGTGCAGTGGGCCTCTTGGCCTGGTATTACTCCCTTGAAGGTAGTATTAATGCGGCTTATTTGTGTCGGGTCTATCCCCATTTTTCGGACTGTGTCCTGATATATCAGATTTAGATCACTACCGCCGTCCATTAGGACCCTTGTGAAATGGTACCCGTTTATTATTGGGTCTAACACCAAGGCCATCAGTCCTTCGTGCCGGATATTTGTATTATGATCCCTACGATCAAAAGTGATCGGGCAGGCCAACCAGGGGTTGAGCCTAGGGGTGACGGGCTTTATGACGCGTGTGCATCAGGGTGCATGATTGCTTCTTCCCTTTGTCACCTGGATCACGTTTACTGTTTTGACCTCTAGTGGGAACTTTTTCTGTCCTCCGGCGCTTTGCTGGCGAGGTTCATCCTCGTCTTCGCTTGGTGTCTCTTCCCCTTTGTGTTCGGCGTTTAGCTCACCGGCCTGCTTGAAGACCCAACATTCTCTGTGGGTGTGATTTGCAAGTTTGTCTGGGGTGCCGTGAATCTGACAGATTTTGTCAAGAATTTTGTTTAGGCCAGATTGTCCTTCTCTACTGCCCTTGAAGGGCTTTTTCCGCTGACCTGGTCGGGAGCCCCTGAATCCGGCGTTTACCCTATGTTATCTGGGCTACATTCTTTACTTCAACGCTTGTTTTTGTTGCGTCATGGTTTACCATTGCCATCCCTGACTTCGGATGTGCTTGGGTCGCTGGTGCTGCTACAGGCCAACCAGCTGTCCTCACCTGCACAAAAGCGGGTCATGAGGCTTGTTAAGGCTGCCATTGTTCTCAGTTTTTCTTGACCGAGGTGTCTGGCGAGCCATTCGTCTCAGACGCTGTGTTTGAAAGCTGCTAAGGCTTCGGCGTCCGGACAGTCGACAATTTGGTTCTTCTTAGTGAGGAACCTGTTCCAAAGCTTTCGGGCGGACTCTCCGGACTGTTGGATTATATGACTTAAATCATCTGCATCCGGAGGTCGGACATAAGTCCCTTGAAAATTGGCCCGGAAAGCGTCCTCGAGCTCCTCCCAACTTCCGATTGAGTTTTCGGGGAGGCTTTTCAGCCAGTGCCTAGCTGGCCCTTTAAGCTTGAGGGGCAAGTATTTAATGGCATGGAGATCGTCTCCACGAGCCATATGGATGTGGAGGATGAAGTCCTCTATCCAGACTCCAGGGTCTGTGGTTCCGTCATACACCTCTATGTTCACCGGTTTGAATCCCTCTGGGAATTCATGATCTAGCACCTCATCAGTGAAACATAAGGGGTGTGCGGCACCCCTGTATTGGGATGCGCCATGGTGTTCGGACGTTTGTAGTATTCGGTGTTGGTTGTGTACCGTAGAGCGCTTCCTAGATCCATAGATTGGTCTGGTCGCGCCGGATTTTTGACGCAAGTTTTCATGTAGATCGTGTGTTGACTTATGCGTGACTTTGTTAGCCGCTCTATCGCATTCACAGGGTGGTGGATCCGGCCGGTTGGCCGTATCACTTTTTGGCTGTATGGGCTCTAAGGCCTCATCGTCGAATTCTGGTAATAGCTTGCACTTTGGGTAGCATTTTGGATGGTGACTTCCACCATACTTTGTTATTTTGTTCCACTTGCTGTTGAGCGTATCTTGTGCGACCTTGAGCCTTTGCTTCTGTTTCTTCAGGCTTCTCGCTGTGGCAGTAAGCCTTCTGCAGAGGTTCTCTTGCTCCAAGTGTGTTTCCGGGATGATGGGTGCATCTTCGTCCGGACTGCTTTCTTCCCTTGACGGGGATTGATGAGGCTTATCTTTGGCGTCATCGTGTTCGGATGTCGGATCCGCACTATGCTTGTAGTTTGCATCTTGATCGTTTTCTGCCACCGGGGTGGTGCAGTTGTCGTCTCTTCCAGAGTCGCGTGGACTACTATTATCGATCTTCTTGCTATGGAGGGGCTTAGAGTGGCGCCGCTGATCGGCGCTTGGGTTGCTTCTTGGAGGGGTCATCCTCCGTCTTCTCATCGCCATTGGCTTCTTTGGGGGTGTCCACCATGTATATATCATATGATGAGGTGGAGGTCCAGTGCCCTGAGGGTGGCGGATCCTGTTTGTCTCCGGCTTCGTCGTCCATACCGTCGAAGTCTTCGGAGCCGAAGTCGAGCATGTCGGTTAAGTCATCGACAATGGCTACTAAGTGGATGGTGGGTGGGCAACAAATTTCTTCGTCGTCCGCATCCCATTCTAGCTGGACATAGTTCGGCCAAGGTTCTCCCGACAGGGAGAGAGACCTTAATGAATTTAGCACATCCCCAAAGGGTGAGTGTTGAAAGATGTCCGCGGAGGTGAACTCCATGATCAGCGCCCTGTCGGACTCGACGGGCACGGATATGAGCGACTCGGAGTCCGTGGCCGTAGATGAATCCAATGGTTTGGCGACACGGTTCTCGTAAGGGGTGAAGTCAGTATTCGGCTCTATCGCCACTGAGAGTGTGGCCTCCATGGCGGGGTCCATCCCCCCGCTCTCGAATGGCGTGACTTGCTCCGGATTGATGGACGGAGTAGTTGCGGATGCGATCTCCCGAATACTGTCCGACGGCAGAGTTACGTCATGCTCGTCAAGACTGTATGGTGCGTCCGACATGGGCTCAAATCCATCGAAGATCAAGTCTCCGCGGATGTCGGCCGTGTAGTTCAAGTTTCGAAATCTGACCTGATGGCCAGGGGCGTAGCTCTTAATCTGCTCCAGATGGCCAAGCAAATTGGCCCGCAGTGCAAAGCCGCCGAATATGAAGATTTGTCCGGGGAGGAAAGCCTCACCCTGGACCGCATCGCTAGCGATGATCGAAGGAGCCATCAAGCACCAATGTCGGTGTCAAAACCGGCGGATCCCGGGTAGGGGGTCCCGAACTGTGCGTCTAGGGCGGATGGTAACAGGAAGCAGGGGACACGATGTTTTACCCAGGTTCGGGCCCTCTTGATAGAGGTAAAACCCTACGTCATGCATGATTGTTCTTCATGATATGAGTATTACAAGAGTAGATCTACCATGATTGTATGTTGTCCTACGGACTAAAACCCTCCAGTTTATATAGACACCGGAGGGGGCTAGGGTTACACAAGGTCGGTTACAAAGGAGGAAATATCCATATCCATATTTCCTAGCTTTCCTTCCATGCCAAGTAGAGTCCCATCCGGACATGGGACGAAGTCTTCAATCTCGTATCTTCATAGTCCAACAGTTCGGCCAAAGGATATAGTCCGGCTGTCCGGAGACCCCCTAATCCAGGACTCCCTCAATCCCCGAAGCGGATTCAGGACCCCTTTTAGGTAAGAACATCAAGACCTCCTTTGGAGAATAACCGATTACCGTGAACCGTCCATTGTTGACTTTGGATCTTGTATCTCCTATCGTGTTTCGAGGATCTAGCACTTGTGTAATCATTCTTGTTGGTTCGAGTGTTCTCCTGTGTTTTTCATGTGTTTTCCCTTGTTTCCCTCCTCGTGTTCATCGCGGAATCCGCTCCTTTCTTGAAATATCGGACGATTAGGGTTCTACCCTACATCATAATGCGATGGGGAACAAAATTTGTTAGGTTGCGGAAGTCGGTGGTGGTGTAGCGGATAATGTGGTGGAAGCCCTAGGAAAAGATGCCAAAATTCACAAAATTTGATGGATTCAAAAGATTTGGGTGGTATTTTTGTGGTAAGGGGGATGTCAAGGGCTTTTCAACGAGCTAAAGAAAGTGAAAATTGGACTCCGGAGGAATTAGTTATGGACAAAACGGTGAAACGGGGAAGGCTGAAATCCCAGGGGCCGGATGTCCGGGGTGGAGCCCGGATTTCTGGGGTTGTCTGTCCAGAACCGAGTAGATTTGGCGTTCCAGGAGCCGGATGTCCGGCCCGATGGCCCGGATATCTGGCCCGGCGATTCCGTATCTCGTTTGGGGCGGAAATTTTTGAATTGGGGGTGGAAATGGATGATTCCAAAGGCAAAATTGGAGAGATTTCGTGGGTGAAAGATGGGGAAACTTAGGTATATGCTAGATCCACTTGAAACCAAGCAAATCCATGGATCAAATCCAATAAAACTTCATCAAACGAACAAATCACAAAAAAATTGGGGGGCTATTTTTGGTGGGGATTTTCGAATTTTTGGACGAAATCAACAAAATTAGGCTAGAAAACACAACGAAGAGGCTCCGAAATCGTGATCAACATGGCTCATGATACCAAGATGATGTACGGTGGAATCCTATACGGCCGATCTTTCATGAAAGGAGCGGATCCCGCGATGAACACAAAGAACACGAGGGGGAAAACGAGGGTAAACATGGGGGAAAACACGAGAGGAACACTAAAACCAACAAGAATGATCACACATGTGCTAGATCCTTGAAACACAAAGAGATACAAGATACGAATCCAACAAAGGACGATACATAGGGTAACAGGTTCTTCTCCGCGAGGAGGTCTTGATGGGGCCGCCCAAGAGGGGGTCTTGAATCCAAGGTGGATCTTCTCCGAAGAGGGGCCGCAGTCTCTCTCATGGAGTAGATCCGATATGGATGAGCGAAGCTCTATCTCTCAAATGAGCTATCACAATGCTAACCCTAACTAGGAGGAGGGGAAGGAGTATATATAGTCTAAGCCACGAAGGGGTAAGTGGGAAAGGGATACATGGTCCTCTGGCCTGACTTTGTGCGCAGGCAGGCACCGGATGTCCGGGCTGGGGGCCGGATGTCCGGCCGTTCGCGGGAGGCCGGATATCCGGGCTGAAGTGGCAGTTCGAGTCCTTCTCTGGATAGGGGATGCCAGATTTCCGGGAGGGATTCCGGATGTCCGGGCGTTGCTGAGGCGCCGGATGTCCGGGCACACGGGCCGGATGTCCGGCCGCTGATGCTTCGGCCGTCTGTTGGTGCAGCTCCTTGGAGGCTGCACAGGCGCCAGATGTCGGGCCTCTAGCCCGGATGTTCGGCTGCTGTAGCTTCAGTAGCTACGTCTTTTTCAATCGTCGCTTCCAGGCTTCCCTCGCAGATGGTGTAGTTGTTCCTTGGCGCTTGCACTCCTCCTCAACATCCGTGAAGCTCCGACAATACCTATGCATGCACACGGGAGAAGTGTCAAGTAGTATACCATCCTCAAAGGGTTTAAGTGAGCACGTGTAAAGGAGATGATTCACATTTATGTATGTGAAGTAGATGTCGCACGTGTCACTTGCCAAATGGACTATTGACATGGTGATGTCCATAGGATGCTCCGCATCACGAATGAGAGGTTTTGCATCTCCGCTAACCTCATTTGTTTTTCCGGATGTTTGTCATGTTCTTTCATTTTGAAGGATTCACAAGGCAATACCGTCATGAGACAATTTGGTCATGTGAAGGCATACACGATGTGCAACACCAACATATGCGAGAATCTCCTAAAGGTGAACTCCTTCCCTTTGAGCCATCCTCAAATATGCATATTGGATGGGTCACTCTTTCATTGTTGTTTCCTTCTTGTTGTCTACATGATACATCTCGTGAATGGAGGAGCGACATGGGAGATTGGCTCTATGGACCTTCAAGTTGAGGAGCGCTCAGACTTATTGGATGCACCTTCGAACTCCCACTCATGCCACGATATCGAGCATTGGTATAGCAACACCTCCATATTTGTTGATTGTGCTCACACATGTCATGCTCATTGGACATCTCACACACATGACAAATTTGCATCTTATGCATGGATTGACTCATATTATGATTGCCTTATTGCATCTTGTATTCCCATGTCATCCATGATATATGAGCATGTGCATTTCCTTAGGAAATTTGTTGTGATCTTTGTTGATGGCATATTCATACATCATGATCTTATTGCCTACCATCAATTGCATGATCACATCACATTGAGCATCCATTACCATATTCATGCTATTGATAAACCGTCTCACTATGACATCATTTTGCACCGTGGTTGCATTGATCATATTCTTGCCTTTGTTCCCATGAATGTTGTGCATACATTTCCATATCTTTTGGATAAGCTTCATGCACATTGTCATGATCAATATTGTCGCACGGACACATGTTTACTTGATGGACACTTTGTGTGCGCTAACCATTGTATTTCCAAGTGTACTTCGTGTTTGCTCATTTTGCATGTACCACATACCGGAGACACCTTGGAGTACTTGGATTATGCCATGCCTTCAACTCCGTCCAACTACAAGTTCGTCCACGACAACCGTTTCCATGGTGATAATGATCACGATCTGAGGTCAGATCTTTCCCAAGGGGGGGAGATGATGCAGAGCATCCCATGTTCATCCCCATGTACACTCCGACTACTCTCCAAGCCCCAAGAGGATATATGACGAGACCTCGAACATACGCCATTGGACACAAGGTGAACTCGCTCCTCTCTGAACTTCCACTTTCTACATGTGAGACATGGCTACTACCTCCAACGTGTGTGCTATGCATGATCAGGTACTTAGTGAAAAGCCACGGAGCCACCACATCCAACGGACGAGCTAGCGAGGACACCAAGTAGAAGGGCCAAGAGAATAAGCTGCCAGAAATCTACAGCCATCGGACGACCGGTCTGGACCGGACGCCCGACGCCTGGAGTCTTCACCAGCCAGCCCAAGTCCCAGCCAGCGAGACCTACAGCGGTAGGACGACCGACGCTGACCGGACGTCCGACATCCTCCAACGCCCGGACGACCGGCCCCGTCCGGAAATCCGACGACGGCTTTCCCGAGCCAAAACGCCAGACGTCCGACAAGTACCGGATGACCGGACCCTCGCGAGCCACTGGACGTCTGACGCCTGTCTATGCATAGTGTATCGGGCCGAGCCCATGTATCCCTTCGCCCTCACTTACCCCTTCGTGGCCCTAGATTATATATACTCCTCCTCCTCCACCATTTGAGTGTTAGCAAAGGATTAGCTCATATTTTGTGTGAGAGCTTTGCTCACCCACTTGGTTACCTTCTCCTTGGAGATTCGAGCCTCCACCGGAGAAGATCCCCCAAGCGGATTCAAGACCCCTTTTTGGGAAGACATCAAGACCTCCTTTGGAGAAGAACCGTCTACCGTGTACCGTCCGTTGTTGACTTTGGATCTTGTATCTCCTATCGTGTTTCGAGGATCTAGCACTTGTGTGATCGTTCTTGTTGGTTTGAGTGTTCTCTTGTGTTCCCCTCGTGATTTCCCCCCCGTTTCCCTCCTCGTGTTCATCGTGTTCATCATGGGATCCGCTCCTTTCATGAAAGATCAGCCTATAGGATTCCTCCCCTACATCATCTTGGTATCACAGCCATGTTGATCACGATTTCGGAGCCTCCTCGTTGTGTTGCTAGCCTAGTTTTTGTTGTTTTTGTCACAAATTCATAAATTCCCCACAAAAATAGCCCCAATTTTTTTGTGATTTGTTGGTGTGTTGAAATTTTGTTGGATTTGATCTGTGGATTTGCTTTGTTTGGAGTGGATCTAGCTTTTCCCCGTTGTCTCCACCATTTCCATCCACAAAATCCCCCGGATTCGACGAATTTCCACATCTCCACCACGAACCCTAGTTGTTCATCCCGTGCCCAAATTTTGCCCAGGCACTGGACGTCCGACGACCGGCCCAGCCCGGACGTCCGACGAACCCTGACGAAAGTGATTTTTTTCCAGTTTTGCACCACCACCGCCCCAAATTTCCGCATACCATCACCACTTCTGCATACCACCACCATTGATTACCTGTTTCATACTTCGACACGTGTTGCCACTTCGAGCTTTGAGAATTTGAGTTGCGGTTCTGTATCCTTTTGTGTTTCGGCTATCTAGGTACGGTTCGACATCAACATCACCGCCACTCATCTTCGCCATGGACACGTCATCAACAACGACCACCTCGACCACATCTTGGTATTTGTGCCACCATTTTGACACCATACCGTCCGCAAGAAACGGTAACCTCAACTTGGTATTGGACATATCACTCTTGCCATTACATTGATAGACATCATAGCCTTACTCCTTTGCGTTGCTTACCCATCGAGACTAGCCATTGATTATTGCTGGCAACGCGACTTGTGCACATTAGTGATCATACTTCCCATAGCATACATACATCATTATTGCATATGTTGGTATCATCTCTTGTGTCACAAGATTGTCATCGCATACACAATTGGTATCTCGGTTCGTCAAGCATTGCATGAGAAAAGAACTAAAACATCAAAGAGCCAAACAAGATTTTAAGCAAAGAGGAAAGATAAGCAAAGAGCTTTTAAGCAAGAACCATAGCATCATACAACATTAAGATTGTCATACTCGATCATCTTGGATCATCGCATAGAAACACCTTGCATAGAGTATACTTGGGATAGAAGTCGTTGCATTTTTTCTTAGTAGGTTGTGCACAAGTCTTCGTATCCGCCTATTGTGCAATCGTGCTAGCGTCTCTCTAGTGTTGTGCAACAAGAGCATTTTTTGTGGATTCCACATTTTGGCTCATCCTTGGTTGCCCAATCCCACTTATCTCTTTGCGTGTGTGTTTCTGTGTACACTACATTGCTTGGTCTACTTGTTACATTGCAATCTTGCGACTCTTTTCCAACATTACTGAAGCTCACTTACAATTGCATCAAATTTTGTGCCACCATCCTAACCAAGCTCCACCATAAGCTTTTACTTGTGTAGGTGTGAGAAACCGACAAGAATTCGTACCAATTGTGTTATTTCCTTGTCCACATTGGAGTGATCATTGATCCACTTTCAACTTCGGTCAAGGTACATTTGGTATTCGTTCTTCTCTCTCTAGCACTCACATTGTGTATCTTGGAATGATGGATAGGCCAAGGAATTCTACCAACCCACTCTTCATTGAGCACGATGACGACATGAACTCCTACGTCACCAAGAGCCACCTCTTTGGTGCACAACATGCTTTGCATCAAGAGCAACAAAACAATGAGTGAACGCATCGAGAACCTCGCCGCCAACTTGCGACTCTCCGAGCAATGTACAAGGGACTACTTTGACCACAGGCTCGATGATCACAAGAAAGAGAATGACGCAAGGATGGATGAAATTCGCGCTTTGTTACTCAACCTCTCTTCTTCCACTTC
This sequence comes from Triticum urartu, assembly GCF_056163025.1. Taxonomy (NCBI): domain Eukaryota; kingdom Viridiplantae; phylum Streptophyta; class Magnoliopsida; order Poales; family Poaceae; genus Triticum; species Triticum urartu. The sequence continues at coordinate 239,088,952 of NC_141873.1, forward strand.
GTCTTCATCAAGAAGGACTCGCTCAAGTCGACACTCCGACTTCACCCTCTCCGGCTCAACTACACCGACATCAAACACTCTATGTCGTGTTGCCCGCAATGATCGTCAAGCAAGCCTCAATCCTCTACACGACAGTGACTCTCAAGAGCGCCGAAAACGTCAAACCCAAGAGGCCTTTGCGCTAGCACGAGAACGGCAATGTCAACGCCAACATGAAGAGGAAGAGCGCGCGCGTTTACACCAAGATGCACAAGATGCCGAGGCACAACGCCAAGAACAACAACTTCGTGAAGCTCAAGTACTTGAGGCGCAACAAGCTCTTCAAGATTCAAGTCGAGCCGTAGCCAACCGGGGCCGACAAGCTCGTGAACATGAAGAAGCACTTTGCGAAGAAGTTCAAGAACAAAAATTTCAAGCTTGCGTGCATCGTCAAGTTCCTCAAGTTCGTCCTCGAGCTCGACAAGTGCCTCCATAAGCTCGCTAACAACATCAAGTTCATCAAGAGCATGACGACAATGGAAATCCTCCATGACAAGAGCAACATGAGGTTGACAACCCTCCTCACCAAGAGCAACACGAGCTTGACAATCATCTACAACATGGGCGTCATCATCCCCGACCCCAACATAGTGAAGAGCAACGCTACGGAAAGCTCAACTTCACCATGCCCAAGTTCAACGGAAGCAATGATCCCAAAGAATACCTATCATGGGCATTGAAGGTCGACAAAATCTTCCGTTTGCACAACTATGAAGAAGAGAAGAAGATCGCAATGGCATCCCTTGAGTTCCAAGACTATGTCCTCATTTGGTGGGAACAAGTCATTGAGTGCCGAGAGGCAAGAGGTGAACCACCCATCACTACTTGGGCGCAAATGAAGCATGTCATGAGAGCATGCTTCGTGCCTACCTACTACAACCGCGACCTCTTCAAGAAACTCCAACTACTCAAGCAAGGAACCAAGAGCGTTGAAGATTACTACAAGGAGATGTTCATGGGGATGGTAGGTCCATGGGCATCGGCCGATTAGGATGATGCGGAGCATCCCAAGGTCATGCCCATGGACTGTCACAGCCCTAGAATTGTTTGCAATAGTTGCATAAGAGAGCATCCATGCATCATGTCTAAATTCTGAAAGTTGAATTGAGGTTAGTTGAAACCCTCAAAAATTACTTCATAAATAATCAACATTAAAAATATTTTCAAATGAGTCCAAGGAAATGTTCCTGTTATTCTGTAAAAGTATTGGCAAGAGGTAAAATTCAAACCAATATTTTTGGAGTCTCAGAAATATTTATTCTGGGCATTTGAAATTAATTCAATAACTATTTGAATTGGATATATATTTATTATATAAGAAATATATGGTCTATCATTCTAAAAATTGTTGTGTGGCTTTGGATCAGACCACTTAGCTCAGACAATTATTTTCATGAACTTTCAAATTGATTTGGTATTTAGATCAAATCAAAACAAACAACAGAAAAATAGAAAACAGAAACAAATAAAAAAAGAAAGCAGAGACTTACCTGAGTCCCACTTACCTGGCGGCCCAGCAGTTTCGGCCCAGCCCACCAGGGGCATACTTGTCTTCAACCTCTGCCTACTGGCAGAGGCGAGGCCGAGCACGGCGCCCGCGCGGGCCGGCACACAGCTGCCTTCCTGGCCCTCCCTGGCAAGCGCGATGCTGGGGATCGCCACCCTGTGGCCGTCTGGAACCCGCTGACCCCCCCCCCTCGCCCTCTCTCTCCCTCTCTCCCCCGAACGCCCTCCCCCTCCTCTGTTCTCCTCAACGAACGCGCCCGCCGCCGCTGATGAGCATCACCGCGGCCATCGCCTCTCCCTCGTCCCCTCAAGCAGCCCAGAAGCACCGTCGCATCCTCCTCGTCCTCCCAATCGAGCTACGGGACGCCAGGAGGCCCTGCTTCATCGTCATCATAGTCATCTTCAACCTCGGGCACCCGAGCCCCTCGCCGTCGATTGGCGCCGTCAAGGACGTCCCCGAGCCCACTGACCTACTGCGCCGCCTCCCTGTGAGCTCATGGTCCCAACCCCTCTCTCCTCGTCGTCAAATCCCTCCTCTAGCTCCCCTGGCCACCGCGGCCGAAGGTCGCCGCCGCCGCGCCTGTCGCCGCCGTCATTGCAGGTCACCGAACTCGCGTCCGAGCACAAACACAAGCTCGCGGATCTCCCAGGAGCCCGCCCGGCCTATCAGCTCGCTCGCTCGCCCAGCATAGCCCTGCGCCCGTGCTGGCCCGAACTCCGGCCACCGCCGCGAGCTTGCCTCCAGTGAGCTCGGGCCACCTCAGCCCCTGCCGTTTGCACAGATGGATGCGGGCTGTCCCAGCTCCTCGTAGATTCCCTCCGCCGACCATTTGGTCGCCGGAGGAGGAATCCCGAGCCCCTTCGTCGTCTCAGGCCTTGCCGGCGACGAGCGCTGGGTCAACTCCGGCGAGTTTGACCCGGGTTGACCCTGGTTGACTTCCTACTGACTCACTAACAGGTGGGCCCAGGCACCTTCTTAATTAGTGTAGGTTTAATTAGTGTTAAATTAACCTAGTTGATTAGATGAGCCACTAGCATGTGGCCCAGGCCCTAACTAACCTAGGTTAGTGCTAACCTAACACTAACTAACTCTGTTAGTTAGTTGTTTCACTGACCTGTGGGACCCAGCCGTCAGGTTTGACCTGGGCTGGCGCCTTTGACCTGTTGATGTCACCCCAACATCATGCTGACGCAATAACTCTTTTGTTGGATTTATTCTTTCACAGGAAATTCCAGAAAATGTTTTAAACTTCTAAAAATCATATAAAATCAACCGTAGATGAGAATGAAATAAATTATATATGAAAAATTATCAGAAAAATGCAATCTATCCATTTATGCTACTTTCATGCATGTTAAACCAACTTATACCCACTGTATAAGTGAAAACATGATAATGGCATTTTAAATGCTAAATATGGAGTTTGCATATGAACCCTTGGTCCATATGGACTTCATTTAAATTGTTGCTAGATGCATTAGTGCAAATCATAACATCATTGCCATGTCATGATCATGCATCATATTGTGCATTGCATTGATCATGTTTCTTCTCTGTTTGCCGGTGTTGTTCCCCCTCGGTAGACGTTGTTCCGACGTTGTGATCATTGACACTCATTAACACTCAATGCTATCTTCAGAAGTGCCAGGCAAGCAAAACCCCCTTGTTCATTCCGATACAATCCCACTCTCTCGCCCCTGCTCTCTTTTACCGCATTAGGACAACAACGATTCAACTGTTACATGCTGTGGTAGTTGAACCCCTTTCCTCTGCATGACCTGTCATTGCCACAGTAAATAGATGAAACCCACTAGCATGAGTAGGAATTGTTTGACCCCTGATGTGCCTACTCATTCATGCTTGTTGTACCCGGTACAGGTGGGCTTGGGACAGACTAGGCACAGTGGCACGGTGTACCAAGTGGCACCAGGATGGTGGGCTTGGGAACCCTGCACACATCGTTTGGGGCCGTGAGCGACACCCCAGTCGGATCTCCTTGCGGATGGAACCCGAATAGGCGATAAACCTGGACGAGAGACTTGTGTGGTTAGTCAGGTCGTGGCCGACTCCCTCGCCAGGCTTCCGCTTGAAGGTTGCCGAGATACACGACGTGTACATGGTGGTAAGTGGCAAGAGTGGTTGTGAAGAAGTACACCCCTGCAGGGTTATCATTATCTATTCTAATAGCCGGATTCCTCGGATATGGAAACTTGGACCCCATGCATAGTTCATAGACAAGTGGAAGTCGATACTCTAAAATGCGCAAGATAAGTGTGAGTGCTATGGATGGCGTTCTCGCAGGGAGACGGGGGCGGATCCATAGTGGTGTATTGGTATGGTGAATTTGTGGACTTGTGTGCGCCACCTCAAAAGAGTTACTTGTAGTCGTAGTTCAGGATAGCCACCGAGTCAAAGCTGGCTTGCTGCAGTTAAACTCCACCACCCCTTTGTTGATACTGATGCATATTTAGATAGTTCTGATGTAAGTCTTGCTAGGTACATTTGTACTCACGTTTGCTTAATTTATGTTTTGCAGGGGGACTTCAGTCTCGCTAGTAGTTCCACATGGACTTCGACGTTTAGCTTGATACCTCAGCTACGATCTTGTGCCCTCGGCAAGACCTGGTAGATAGTCAGGCTTCTCAGCTTTTTTCATTTGTAGATGTCTATACTCAGACATGTTAAGCTTCCGCATGTGCTTTGACTTGTATGCTCTGAATGTTGGGTCATGAGACCCATGTTTGATATATCTCGCTCCTCGGAGCCTAATGAATAAATACTCTGAGTCGTAGAGTCTTGTTGTGATGCCATGTTGTATTGCACATATTGAGCATATTGTGTGTATGATTGAAATGCTTGGTATGTGTGGGATCCGACAACCTAGTTGTTCATCCTTGGTAGCCTCTCTTATGGGGAAATGTAGTCTTGTGCTTCCATGAGCCATAGTAGTCCGCTACAGCCCGGTTCACCAGAGTCCTGCTAGCCCAGCACTACTTCTCTGAAACACTTGACTGGCAGGCATGTGATTCACTTCGTTCCTGTGTCTGTCCCTTCGGGGAAATGTCACGCGGTGACATCCGGAGTCCTGCCTAGCCTCCTACAGCCTGGTTCACCGGGGTCCTGTTAGCCTAGTGCTACAGCCCGGATTCACACGCTACTGACCGACATGCTCGATGTTGATTCATGTATGCATGTCCCCGTAAGTTAGTGCCACTTTGGGTTAATGACTAGTCATGTCGGCCCGGGTGCTCTGTCATATGGATGCTAGCGATACTATCATATACGTGAGCCAAAAGGCGCAAACGGTCCCGGGCCATGGTAAGGCGACACCCGTGGGGATACCGTGCGTGAGGCCGCAAAGTGATATGAGGTGTTACAGGCTAGATCGGTGTGACTTAGAATCGGGGTCCTGACATGGACATACCATCATCTCACCAAGTGCCTAGCGGACCCATGACACGAGCACGTGCAAGAGCTCTTGAAACCGAGGTGACATCTCTCCTCTCACATTTCCACTTTGATGCGCATGAGACATGGATACTACCTCATACAGACACATTGTGCATACTCAAGTACCATGGAGAAGCTAAGGAGCGAGGAGAATAAGAAGAGGAAGATGGACGTGAAGACGGAGAAGAAGGAGTGATGAAGAAGAAGCTATAGGCTCCGGACGACCAGCCAGGACCGGACATGCGACGATCTCCAGGCTCCGGACGTCCATGTAACGCCCCAAGACCGATGCGCCAGGTGTCCTCCAGTTATTCGCTGTTGTTGCATTGTCATTGTTTGTGTTTCATGCATTTTCATATCATGTCATCATGTGCATTTCATTTGCATACATGTTCGTCTCATGCATCCGAACATTTTCCCCGTTGTTCGTTTTGCAATCCGGCGCTCCTATGTCACCCGGTGTCCCTTTGTACCTCTTTTCGTGTGCGGAGGTTAGACAATTCCGGATTGGACCGAGACTTGTCATGTGGCCTTGGTTTACTATCGGCAGACCGCCTGTCAAGTTTCGTGACATTTGGACTTCGTTTGATATTCCAACGGTTAACCGAGGGACCAAGAAGGCCTCGTGTGTGTTGCAGCCCAACACCTCTCCAAATTGGCCCAAAACCCACCTAAGACCTCTCCATCATCTCGGTCGTTCGATCACGATCGCGTGGCCGAAAATCGCACCTCATTTGGACTCTCCTAGCTCCCTCTTCCTATAAATATGTGACCTCCCCCGAAAATTCCGCGGTACAAACCCTAGATCTCTCCTCTCCGCGCCGCCGGACAAATTTCCCCGCGCCGGACATGTCTGCGCCGCCGTCCCCAATGAATCCGCCGCCGCCACATCACCACTGCCGGCCTTCTCTCTCCTCCGCGGCCCGCTGTGGCCCGGGTCGGGCCCTCCCGGCCCGCTCGCCGGAGCCGGCCACCCGATCCGCCGCCCGAGCACCGCGTCTCTTCTTCGTCGCCCCCGCCACCAGGAGCTCGCCGCCGCCTCCAACCTCGCCGCCTCGCCGCCCGGAAACCTCCGCCGCCGAGCAAGTGCGCCGGAGGTTGCCATGTTCTGCGCCGCCGTGCCTGTCCTTCGTCAGCGCGCCACCGCACTGCTCCCGCGCCGGATATGGAGCCCGCCGCCCGGATCCAGCTCCGGCCAACCGGACCTGGCCGGATCCATCCCCTTGCGCCGTTCCCGCGATCTCATCGCCGGCGAGCGCCGGTCGCCGCCTCCTGTCTCCCCGATCCAGGAGGGATCGGGAGGAGGGAGACCCCCAAGTGGGCCACACGCCAGATCCGGCCCAGCTCCCTGGCCAGCACAGCGCGCCAGAGCCGGCCCAGCCCCAGATCCGGCCCGTTGACTTTTTGCAGGGTAGAATCTCACCAAGTCCCCAGATCCTAGTTATTTTTATGCATTTTGCATCGCATCATAACTCCCTCATCGTAGCTCTGATTCGTGCGTGTAGCATATCAAAATGTTCATCTCGACAAGTATATCATTTCATCTCATTGCATCATTTTCATTTGAGCTCATCTTGATGCTCGAAATGCTGTTGGAAGAGGGCTATGTGAGTAATTTGTCAGATTTGTTTCAGCAAATGGCATTTTGTCATTTTTGTCATGATTAATGTGTGCATGCTATGACCCTGAGCTCTACATGTGTTTTTTTATATGCCATGCCATCTTTACAGAGGTGCTTGCCATGTATTTTTGTGATCTTTGTGGTGACTAGCACAAGCTTGCAAGGTAGCGTAATCGGTAATGCTGATTTCAGAGACTTAGAATTTCACTAAGTCCTTGTCCTAATTTTGTTGTTATGCCATATGTTCATGTTGTTTCCTAGTGATCCGTGCCAATTTTGAGCATGATTTGTTAAAGTTGTGGTGCTCTATCCATCCATGTCTTTGTCTACATTTATGGAGCACCCTAGCTTGAGACAATCGAGCTCTACTTTTGCTATAAAATGTTCCTGGTAGATTGTTAACTTGTTTAGCGATTTTGCCGAGGTTGTTGCTATTGATTCGTGCATGCTATCTTGTTCTTGCCATGTCTAGCTTCTATGCCATGTCTTCTTGATGGGTGTATTCTTATTTTGTCATGCCATGCTCTGTAGTGAGTGTATCGAGCTCGTAAACATGCCTACATGTTAATCTGATTTGCATGCTCCAGTTTTTCACCAAGTCTGTGATCTGTTTTTGTTTTTGCCATGTTCACATGCTTGCAATTGTATTTTCTGATCACTTTTGGCTCAAGGTCACTAAGGGACTTTTGTTAAGTGCTTTGAGTAGCTTCATTCCATGCCTTACTTTTCCATGTTACGTTCCTGTAGCATATAGTTTTCATGCTCCAAAGTATGCTTCCTGATAATAAATTCCAGACTTGTGTTAATTTCACTAAGTCTGAAACATGTTATCATTTGCATTTTTGCCATGCTTGTTTGAACTTGTTAAATAGTGAATTAGCCGTAGCTCAGTGTTCATATTTTGTTAAGAATCTTAAGTGGATCCCTGCCATGTATTTTGTTGCCATGTTTGAGTGATGTAGCATATTTAACTTGTTGCATTTAGATGGCTACTTGCTGTTTATCGCAGACCGGTGCCATATTTGTTTTGCTTGCCATTTCCAAACCGTGCATCCGATTCCGGTGATCTTTATATCGATTTCAACCGAAATCATCTCACCTTTCCAATGGCACTCTTGGATTTCCATGTTGAGGCCAGGTTACATCATTCCTTGTCAAATCATGCATATGCATCACATACCGCATCCCGCATATCATATCATGTTCATGTGTTGGTTGTTTACTATGTTGTGTGCTTCTTTCCGGTGTTGCTTCTTTGGGTTGGTCCCGATAACGTCGCGTTTTTAGGACCCGTTCGTCTACGTCCGTGTGTCTTCTTCGTGGACTCGTTCTTCTTCCTTGCGGGATTTCAGGCAAGATGACCATACCCTCGAAATCACTTCTATCTTTGCTTGCTAGTTGCTCGCTCTTTTGCTATGCCTATGCTACGATACCTACCACTTGCTTATCATGCCTCCCATATTGTTGAACCAAGCCTCTAACCCACCTTGTCCTAGCAAACCGTTGTTTGGCTATGTTACCGCTTTCCTCAGCCCCTCTTATAGCGTTGTTAGTTGCAGGTGAAGGTTGGAGCTTGTTCCATGTTTGGAACATGGATACTTTGTTGGGATATCACAATATCCCTTATTTAATTAATGCATCTATATATTTGGTAAAGGGTGGAAGGCTCGGCCTTATGCCTGGTGTTTTGTTCAACTCTTGCCGCCCTAGTTTCTGTCATATCGGTGTTATGTTCCCGGATTTTGCATTCCTTACGCGGTTGGGTTATAATGGGAACCCCTTGACAGTTCGCCTTGAATAAAACTCCTCCAGCAAGGCCCAACATTGGTTTTACCATTCGCCACCTAGCCTTTTCTTTCCCTTGAGTCGGCCGGCTCAAGGGTCATCTTATTTTAACCCCCCGGGCCAGTGCTTCTCTAAGTGTTGGTCCAACTGAGTGATGTCCCAGGCTACTAGGGGCAACTCTGGGCTGGCTTACCCGACGTCTTGCTCATCCGGTGTGCCCTGAGAACGAGATATGTGCAGCTCCTATCGGGATTTGTCAGCACATCTGGGTGGCTTTGCTGGTCTTGTTTTACCATTGTCGAAATGTCCTGTAACCAGGATTCTGAGTCTGATCGGGTCTTCCCGCTAGAAGGAATATCCTTCGTTGACCGTGAGAGCTTGTGATGGGCTAAGTTGGGACACCCCTGCAGGGGTTTGAACTTTCGAAAGCCGTGCCCGCGGTTATGGGCAGATGGGAATTTGTTAATGTCCGGTTGTAGAAAACCTGAAGTTGACCTAAATTAAAATACATCAACCGCGTGTGTTACCGTGATGGTCTCTTCTCGGCGGAGTCCGGGAAGTGAACACGGTGTTGGGGTTATGCTTGACGTAGGTTATTCTAGGATCATTTCTTGATCATAGTTGTTCGACCGTGCTTTTGCCTTCTCTTCTCGCTCTCATTTGCGTTGTTAGCCACCATATATGCTAGTCGCTTGCTGCAGCTCCACCTCATACCTTTTTCCTTACCCATAAGCTTAAATAGTCTTGATCGCGAGGGTGTGAGATTGTTGAGTCCCCGCGACTCACAGATACTTCCAAAACCAGCTTGCAGGTGCCGTTGAACCGTGCAGATGACGCAACCAAGCTCAAGGAGGAGCTCGATGAAGATCTTGTCCTTTGTGTTGTTTCGTTTCTAGTTGATCAGTAGTGGAGACCAGTTGGGGTCAATCGGGGGACCTTGTCGCATTTGGGGTTGCTCTTTATTTTGGTTCCGTAGTCGGACCTTGATTGTATTTGGATGTTGTAATGCGTTATTCTTGTATTGTGTGAAGTGGCGATTGTAAGCCAACCTATGTATCTCTTTCCCTTATGTATTACATGGATTGTGTGAAGATTACCTCACTTGCGACATTGCTTTCAATGCGGTTATGCCTCTAAGTCGTGCTTCGACACATGGGAGATATAGCCGCATCGAGGGCGTTACAAGTTGGTAATCAGAGCCTTCCCCGACTTTAGGAGCCCCCTGCTTGATCGAATCGCTGGTGTTATTGAGTCTAGAAATTGTTTTGAGTCATTTAGGAATTATATATATCGGAGAGTTAGGAATTCTTTTTACTCCTCAGTCCCTTCGTCGCTCTGGTGAGGCATCCTGACGTAGAGTTTTGACTCTTCTCTTCTTAAATTTCACTAAAAAAATTTAGGATCACGCGGGTATCTTGGAATCGTTCTGATTGTTTTGTGACGAGAACATTGTTCTTGGTACCTCCTGTCATTTAGGGGTTGTGGAAGTGTCCCGGGGAGTTGAGCTCCGAGGTGTTGTCGTCACAATTTTATCGTTGCAGTTCTGGAATACCTGAGTTTAGTTTCGCCGACATCGAAGATCTCTTTTATGCAGTTGTTGGTGAGATAACCTCGACGCCACCTAGTACTGGGGCGGGAGTTCGGGAGTATTGCCATAACTCGTATAACGGATGCTTTTCGAAGGTTGAGGTAAACGATTTCCGAAGGTTTCTTGGTTATGTGTTGAAGGATGGATACAGCTGGATGTAGGATTTTCTAGTTTGGGTGAGATATTATGCTTCCCCTGTATCCCCAACACCTGATTGCATAACCGGAAAATTTCGGGAGTTTATAAGTGGGAATTCAAGTAGCTCTTAGGGTATCTTTTCGACGGATGTATGATATGAAATTGGGGTTCGACGTCTAGTGGTCCGCCTATCCACGGTTGGTTTAAAGTGGTCTCGTTGTGTCTTAAAGAGTCCTTGGCTATGCCGATTCGTGGACGCTCCGTATGTCATGTGCACTGCCTTGTACATGATGGTGTTGTACGATCGAGCCCGTGTAGTCCCCACCATGAAAACTTCGGACGAAATGTCTATCATATGTTTGTTCCGGCTTATTCTGCAAGCCAATCCTTTGTTTTGTTTTTGAGTTGTGGTACTCGAGTTGCTTCGAAGTCAAATGTTGATTACATACCTTTCCTAAATGGTGTTTTTATACTCCGATGTGAATACGAATCCTTCTCGATCATCGAGTTTGTCATCTCAATTTCTTTTCACCGGCGTGTTTCTCTTCATGTGGATCCGATCATTTCAACAACCGCAAGATCAAGTATCAGTTCTTCTCAACGGTGTTTGTTTCATCCGTCTCCAAGTTGCCTTTGTTTTTTCCCACCCTCCCACCCTTGTTTTCTTCAAGGATTCAGATTTCTTAATCAAGTATCCATCTTATTGATGCGAGGCCTTTTCATTCCTTTTCCGTCAATATCCTTATCCGGTGATTCTCATGAAGATTCTAACGGAGCTTCAAGTTCGTCACTCTTCACTCGTTTTCTTCTCCGGTGGAACCAATTCAAGCTTTCGGCGTTGATCATATTTTTTTCTTGTTTCAAATGCCTTCTCATACCGGTGCAATTCTTAATCATTCACCTCTCGTTATTCAATTGTTCCGGAGTGCTCAAGATATCTCGAAGGTTCATGTTTCCACTCCACAGTATTTCAAGATCTTTCGAGGATGTTCTCTCATCCAAGCCATTTAATTCAACTGGCGTAATCTATCTTTTAAATCATTCAACGGTGTTTCTTTTGAGTGGGCCCTAACCCACAGGTCTTTTCCCAGGATCTTACCTGACTCTTCTTATTTTCCCGGTGTTACTCTCAAATTCTTTTCCAAGTTTGACGTAAGAATGAGTTATCATCAGTGAAATGCCTTTCTCCTTGATCTTTCAAATTCTTTCATCGTTGGTTCAACCTTTCCATTTTTCATCCCGGAGTATCTTGGTGGTGTTTCTCATCATCATTCTCAGATTTTGAAGACCGAAGAAGAGTTTCTTTTAAATCTTTCCCCATTCTCGGCCATCATCTCGTAATTGTTTTTCATTGTGAGAATCCTTTTCACCCATCCGGAACTATTCAAGAGTCTTCTCAGTTTGTTTTTTCCGGAGTACATCATTTCAGGTTCATTCATTCTCAGAATTCAGTTATCGTTCTCCAATCATAATGGTGCATCGTTCAAGTGATCTCTAATCAGCCATGATCCCTTCGTTCTCATGTATCTAGATTGTCTCAAGTATCTTCGTTCTTTTTTATAATTCTTCCCGGTGTTTCTTTATCTTTACTTCGTTCATTTCCAATTCTTACGGTGGTTCGTTCAAGATTCTCTTCCGTGGTTATCATATTAATTCATTCGTTGTTTCAATTCATACCGGTGGTTCGGTGAAGACCGTCTCAAGTTTATGTATATCTCTCTTAATCTTTCTACGAGAATAAGTAATATGTCAAATCCGTTGATTTCCATCAATTTAATTGGTGAAGGATAAGCATAATGTAATTCTTATTCTTGTTTCATCGGGTGAACTAAATTCCCTATTTCGGAGGCTCATCAAATTCCTGATTTCAATTGTTTCATCTTCTCTTTATCCCGGAGTTCCAACCATTTCAATTATTTCACCACCGAGATTCATCTAAATCAGTACAAGGATTCACCTTGTGTTTTCAACTTCTCTTTCTTTCCGTTTGATCATTCTTTTGTTTAAAGGAGTTCTTCATGAAGGTTCTACATATTGGTTCATAAAGGATTTAATCCCTTCTCGAAGTGTTCATCAAGATTCTTTCCAAAGGAGCTCAAGCATTCTTCATCTGGCAATCCGAAGTGCATTTCTTTCTACCATATTATTGGAGATGGTATTATGTCATTCTTGATAGTTCGGGTTCATGTTTTCATGATTCACATGTTGTTAGGAATGAGGTATTTTAAATCCATCAATCTCTTCTTTGGAGTTATATTGGGTTATATTTCACCTAAATCTTTCCCTAAGGATTGTTGCTATTATGGTGCTTATAATTGACCCAAGTTCTTTTATCCTCCCGGTGGTATAAGCTCCTCGTTTCCTTGTTGGTATCTATTCAAATCCATTGGTTTTCGTTAGTGGCAGAATTTCAACTCAGTTTTGAGATGTTTTCCATAAGCCCACAATAAGCTTACTCTTTTTCGTTGTTGGTGTTCCAACAACTCCATTCGACCCTTTTCCTAAAGATGCCTTTTCAAGCTCTTTTGTGGAAGAAGTTGGCATTTTCTTCTCCATTCTTTTATTTCAATTATCTATTTTCTATCCTTTCGTTCCAAAGGCATTGTGTTGTTGCTCTATTCTACCCTTCTTCTTGTTCTTGTCAGGACCTTGTTCTCTTCATGCCTATCCATTTAACCGGAGTGTGGTGCCATTTTGCTCAAAAAAATTCGCCTTATCAAGCCTTGCATATCTTTCCAACCGGAGTGCTGTTCGAATTTGTTCTTCCTTGTTCCTCTTTTCCAATGGAGTGTTTTCAACTTTGTTCATCTTCGTGGCATTCCTCCTTTCTTTTTGTTCAACCTTTCACGGTTCTTTTGTTTCACTTGTTTGTCAAAGAAGCAAGTTAGTTTTACCTCTTCTCTTTCTCTTCCATTTTTCCCTTCGGTGCCATTCTAGATCTCGGGACGAGATCCTCTCATAGTGGTGGAGTGTTGTAACGCCCCGAGACCAATGTGCCAGGTGTCCTCCAGTTATTCGCCGTTGTTGCGTTGTCATTGTTTGCGTTTCATGCATTTTCATATCATGTCATCATGTGCATTTCATTTGCATACATGTTCGTCTCATGCATCTGAACATTTCCCCCGTTGTCCGTTTTGCAATCCGGCGCTCCTATGTCACCCGGTGTCCCTTTCTACCTCTTTTTGTGTGCGGGGGTTAGACATTTCCGGATTGGACCGAGACTTGTCATGTGGCCTTGGTTTACTACCGGCAGACCGCCTGCCAAGTTTCGTGCCATTTGGACTTCGTTTGATATTCCAACGGTTAACCGAGGGACCGAGAAGGCCTCGTGTGTGTTGCAGCCCAACACCTCTCCAAAGTGGCCCAAAACCCACCTAAGACCTCTCCATCATCTCGATCGTTCGATCACGATCGCGTGGCCGAAAACCGCACCTCATTTGGACTCTCCTAGCTCCCTCTTCCTATAAATATGTGACCTCCCCCGAAAATTCCACGGTACATACCCTAGATCTCTCCTCTCCGCGCCGCCGGACAAATTTCCCCGCACCGGACATGTCCGCGCCGCCGTCCCCAACGAATCCGCCGCCGCCACATCACCACTGCCGGCCTTCACTCTCCTCCACGGCCCGCCGTGGCCCGGGTCGGGCCCTCCCGGCCCGCTCGTCCGAGCCGGCCACCCGATCCGCCGCCCGAGCGCCGCGCCTCTTCTTCGTCGCGCCCCGCCGCCAGGAGCTCGCCGCCGCCTCCAACCTCGCAGCCTCGCCGCCCTGCAACCGCCGCTGCCAAGCAAGCGCGCCGGAGGTCGCAACGTTCTGCGCCGTCGTGCCTGTCCTTCGTCGGCGCGCCACCGCACCGCTCCTGCGCCGGATATGGAGCCCCGGCCAACCGGACCTGGCCGGATCCATCCCCTTGCGTCGTTCCCGCGATCTCATCGCCGGCGAGCGTCGGTCGCCGCCTCCTGTCTCCCTGATCCAGGAGGGATCGGGAGGAGGGAGACCCCCAAGTGAGCCACGCGCCAGATCCGGCCCAGCTCCCTGGCCAGTGCAGCGCGCCAGAGCCGGCCCAGCCCCAGATCCGCCCCGTTGACTTTTTGCGGGGTAGAATCTCACCAAGTCCCCAGATCCTAGATATTTTTATGCATTTTTCATCGCATCATAACTCCCTCATCTTAGCTCCGATTCGTGCGTGTAGCATATCAAAATGTTCGTCTCGACGAGTACATCATTTCATCTCACTGCATCATTTTCATTTTAGCTCATCTTGATGCCCGAAATGCTGTTGGAAGAGGGCTATGTAAGTAATTTTTCAGATCTATTTCAGCAAATGGCATTTTGTCATTTTTGTCATGATTAATGTGTGCATGCTATGACCCTGAGCTCTACATGTGTTTTGTTATATGCCATGCAATATTTACAGAGGTGCTTGCCATGTAATTTTGTGATCTTTGTGGTGACTAGCACAAGCTTGCAAAGTAGCATAATCGGTAATGCTGATTTCAGAGACTTGGAATTTCACTAAGTCCTTGTCCTGATTTTGCTGTTATGCCATATGATCATGTTGTTTCCTAGTGATCCGTGCCTCTTTTGAGGATGACTTGTTAATGTTGTGGTGCTCTATCCATCCATGTCTTTGTCTGTATTTATGGAGCAACCTAGCTTGAGTCAATCGAGCTCTACTTTTGCTATAAAATATTCCTGGCAGATTGTTAACATGTTTAGCGATTTTGCCGAGGTTGTTGCTATTGATTCGTGCATGCTATGTTGTTGTTCTTGCCGTGTCTAGCTTCTATGCCATGTCTTCTTGATGGGTGTATGCTTAGTTTGTCATGCCATGCTCTGTAGTGAGTGTATCGAGCTCGTAAACATGCCTACTTGTTAATCTGATTTGCATGCTCCAGTTTTTCACCAAGTCTATGATCTGTTTTTGTTTTTGCCATGTTCACATGCTTGCAATTGTATTTTCTGATCACTTTTGGCTCAAGGTCACTAAGGGACTCTTGTTACGTGCATTGAGTAGCTTCATTCCATGCCTTGCTTTTCCATGTTAAGTTGCTGTAGCATATAGTTTTCATGCTCCAAATTATGCTTCCTGATAATAAATTCCAGACTTGTGTTAATTTCACTAAGTCTGAAACATGTTATCATTTTCATTTTTGCCATGCTTGTTTGAACCTGTTAAATAGTGAATTAGCCATAGCTCAGTGTTCATCTTTTGTTAAGAATCTTGAGTGGATCCCCGCCATGTATTTTGTTGCCATGTTTGAGTGATGTAGCATATTTAACTTGTTGCATTTAGATGGCCACTTGCTGTTTATCGCAGACCGATGCCATATTTGTTTTGCTTGCCATTTCCAAACCGTGCATCTGATTCCGGTGATCTTTATATCGATTTCAACCAAAATCATCTCACCTTTCCAGTGGCACTCTTGGATTTCCATGTTGAGGCCAGGTTCCATCATTCCTTTTCAAATCATGCATATGCATCACATACCGCATCCCGCATATCATAT
Source organism: Triticum urartu (assembly GCF_056163025.1). Taxonomy (NCBI): domain Eukaryota; kingdom Viridiplantae; phylum Streptophyta; class Magnoliopsida; order Poales; family Poaceae; genus Triticum; species Triticum urartu. The sequence continues at coordinate 239,104,589 of NC_141873.1, forward strand.
CATGTTCATGTGTTCGTTGTTTACTATGTTGTGTGCTTCTTTCCGGTGTTGCTTCTTCGGGTTGGTTCCGATAACGTCGTTTTTAGGACCCGTTCATCTACGTCCATGTGTCTTCTTCGTGGACTCGTTCTTCTTCCTTGCGGGATTTCAGGCAAGATGACCATACCCTCAAAATCACTTCTATCTTTGCTTGCTAGTTGCTCGCTCTTTTGCTATGCATATTCTACGATACCTACCACCTGCTTATCATGCCTCCCATATTGTTGAACCAAGCCTCTAACCCACCTTGTCCTAGCAAACCGTTGTTTGGCTATGTTACCGCTTTGCTCAGCCCCTCTTATAGCGTTGTTAGTTGCAGGTGAAGATTGGAGCTTGTTCCATGTTTGGAACATGGATACTTTGTTGGGATAACACAATATCTCTTATTTAATTAATGCATCTATATATTTGGTAAAGGGTGGAAGGCTCGGCCTTATGCCTGGTGTTTTGTTCCACTCTTGCCGCCCTAGTTTCCGTCATATCAGTGTTATGCTCCCGGATTTTGCGTTCCTTACGCGGTTGGGTTATAATGGGAACCCCTTGACAGTTCGCCTTAAATAAAACTCCTCCAGCAAGGCCCAACATTGGTTTTACCATTCGCCACCTAGCCTTTTCTTTCCCTTGAGTCGGCCGGCTCAAGGGTCATCTTATTTTAACCCCCCCCCCCCCCCCGGGCCAGTGCTTCTCTAAGTGTTGGTCCAACTGAGCGATATCCCAAGCTACCAGGGGCAACTCTGGGCTGGCTTACCCGACGTCTTGCTCATCCGGTGTGCCCTGAGAACGAGATATGTGCACCTCCTATCGGGATTTGTCGGCACATCTGGGTGGCTTTGCTGGTCTTGTCGGCACATCGGGGTTTGAGTGTTCTCCTGTGTTCCCCTTGTGATTTTCCCCTTGTTTCCCTCCTCGTGTTCTTCGTGTTCATCGTCGGATCCGCTCCTTTTGTGAAAGATCGGCCGATTAGGGTTCCACCCTACATCATCTTGGTATCATGAGCCACGTTGATCACGATTTCAGAGCCTCCTCATTGTGTTGCTTGCCTAGTTTTTGTTGTTTTTGTCCCAAATTCGAAAATTCCTCACAAAAATAGCCCCAATTTTTTTTTGTGACTTGTTGGTGTGTTGAAATTTTGTTGGATTTGATCTGTGGATTTGCTTTGTTTTGAGTGGATCTAGGTTTTCCCCCTTGTCTCCATCCTTTCCATCCACAAAATCCTCCGGATTCGACGAATATCCACATCTCCACCATGAACCCTAGTTGTTCATCACAACCCAAATTTCGCCAAGGCACCGGACATCCGACCCCTACCGGATGTCCGACGACCGGATGACCGGCCTAGCCCGGACATCCGACGAACCCTAACGATTCTAATGTTCATGACTAGGACCAATTACTAGAGCTCGCGCACGCCAATTAAATCTTCAGGTCCTTTTGTTTCTTGGTAATGATTCTTATGTTCATGAGAATATGATGCTGCCTAAATTTGATACATTTGTTTTGCTTGCAAATCAAGGGCCTGGCATGGATAAGAGGGATGAACACTGGAGCGAGACCAAGCATGGAGATGATGGCATGCGCAACGGGATCAAGAACGGAGTTACAAGTGATGATTTCAGGACTTTGAAGCCACCATAAGGAGCGCATGAAGCCTTGGACAAAATATACAAGATGCCAGTTCATAAATTTCGTCCAGAGGCTATTCTAGGTGCTGCGTCACCTTATTATTGGGCCAGGCCCATGTATTTTTGAAATACTTAAGTATAGGCTGTTTTTAGAGTCCGTATGTGTGGGGAAACAAGAGTTAGGGTTGGTTTCAGACCGCTCCTCCAAGGGCCACGAAATTCCCCCCTCTTCCTCCATATATATAGCCCTTAGGGCGTCATTTAGACTTTGGGTTTTGTTTAGATTAAAGTTCGCATAGCTGCAACTTCGCGTACTTCGTTTGTGTTCAAGGACCAGACAAAGGCGTCACAGAACCCCACATTTGATCAATAAAGCTTTCCTCTTATATTCACAATATCCAGATTGCAATCTTAGTTTCTTGCTTGTTCTTTGTTTGCCTATAGGAAATAAACCTTCGTGGTCTGGTTGATCGTGCTCCGGCGTGGTCAATAACCTCTCGGAGTTGGTTTACCGATTGCTAAGGCGTGACGTCCTGGCACGTTCATAGTCGGATCGTCAAAGTCGACTTCGTCCAAAACGATAGCCACCAGCTCATCGAAAGACGGGACACCATTGCCTCTATCAAGTGGTATCAGATTTCCAGGTTGCTCGGTGAGATTTTACAGTTTTTCGTAGTTTAGATCGAGTCTGTTCTCCATACCTACAGTCCATGAAAAAAGACAAAAAAAATAGGGTTACTTCATCATATCCGAACCAATCTGAGCCTTTGCATAGTCTTTTTAGAGTTTTGCTTTTTTGAATTTGCGGTTGCATCGTCGTGTCGAGTTGCTGGTCTTAGCGTCTAGTCCCTTAGAGTTTCGAGCTTTGTTCACAGGTTGTCACGTCGCTGCCGCACCATCATCATCATCATTGCCATATACCACCACCCAACCATATAAATCGCCGCTGCCATATACAACCACCAATCCGAGTCCACATATACCATCGCCATATACAGCCACCAATCCGATTCCGCATATACCATCGCCATATACCACCACCAATCCGAGTCCAGATATACCATCGCCATATACAACCACCAGTCCAAGTTTCCACCAGATTCATCACCGCCACCAGTCCGAGTTCCACCAGATTCATCTCCGCTACCAGTCCTAGTCCGAGTCCAGTATTTGTTGCTTTGTTTTCTAGTTCTAGATCACGCGATACTTTGAGTCGTGACAGAGTAGGACTCCCAAAATTCCGTGCTACCCACAGTAGAAAAATAGTTCCAAACTCAAAAAAACTAGAAAAATAGTTCCAAACTCAAAAAATACTATGTCTGGAAAATTCTAGCTAGGCAGTTTTTGGACCATTTGTAGACAATTTTCGAAAAAAATAGTTGCGGGGCAAAAAATGAGGGAAAAGGTGAAAAAAAGTGAAAAAAAATCAGAGTGTGCTCCTCCCTTGTTTACGTGCCGCGCCGTGATTTTGTTTGTGTTCTAGGCTCGTGTTTCTAGTACGGTCTAGCCTAGGACCAGCACAATACCGTCGTTGAGCATTTATTCAACTTTGCATCTCTGAATTGATTATTGCTGACCCTTTTGCTACCATATTATAAGCCTTCCAAGCTCCACATACATCTACGTCGTGCGTTTGACTCTCCCTGGTAATCGTTCTATCTAAGCTTTGAGAGTTTTGACTACGACGGCTGCCGATCACCGCCTGCTGCTGGGTAAGAACTAGTAAGAATTTGAGATTTGCTTGACGAATTTGTGACACCTGCCACCACCTCTTGTTATTAGTCTATAGGATCATATTCTTGTGTGTTTCTATTGCTGCTAACCATGGCAGGACACAAGCCGACGAGACTGACTGGGAGAACATGACGAATAAGGAGTTGCATGATAAATTTCAGCAAATGATGAGTGGACAGGTGCAAGATGTGCTAAACAGATTTGAAGAGGCCATGGATAAGATAGATGGAATGGAGAAGACGTTCGAAACAAAGCTCGATAACAAGTTTAATGAATTGCTCGCGCATCTTCCACCACCACCACCGGCTGCACCTAACGCACCTCTACAACAACAACAACAACAACAAAAACGTCGCCTTCCAAATCAAGTGGGACGAGCACAGCGTGTTCCCATTGACCCTGGGCAAAATTCTGGTGCCGCTGTTGATGCTTCTATAGTTCCTGCTGCTACTGCAGAGGTGGAAGACCATTAGGAGGATGAGGTTGATCAAAATCAGAACTACGTGCAACCACCAGCACCACCACCACCAGGTCGTCCTCAGGTATATCATCACAACGGTAGGGCTGCACCACCATATGAGGTACGAGATCATGACCATCTTCCTAAACTGAAATTGAATATTCCACCATTTGAGGGTAGATATGTTCATGATATATATCTTATTTGGGAGTTAGAAACTGAACAACATTTTACATGTTTACAATATCCTGAGGAGAGACGTGTTACTGATGTTGTTTGTGCTTTCACTAGCTTTGCATGTGTTTGGTGGTCTGAACATTGTAGATTATATCCTATTCCAACTACTTGGGCTGCTTTGAAAACTGCTATGCGTACTTGTTGGTTTCCACCATATTATCAACGTGAATTACTTCAAAAATTACATCGTTTAAGACAAGGAAATTTTTTTGTAGAAGAATATTGTCAAGAATTACAAACTCGCATGATTAGATGTGGTATTGTTGAGGAGAATGAAGCTATGATTGCACGTTTTATGGGTGGATTGGATAGAGAGATTCAGACCATTCTAGAGTATAAGGAGTATACTAATATCACTCGTTTATACCATCTTGCTTGTAAAGCTGAACGTGAAGTGCAGGATCGACAGGCCTTGCCGCGAACTAACTTTTTTACAGGTCGATCTTCATCTTGGACACCACGTGCATCCTCTACTTCCACTACTCCAGCACCTCCATCAGGTGCCACCTCCAGTCGTGATACAAGAAAGCAGGCACAACCACCACTATCTGCCAAGAGCACACTTGCCAGGCCTGCGTAGAGCTCTTCTTCTTCCATGGCGTCAACAGGGCACACATGTGATATTATTTGTCGTCGTTATAAGGTAAGAGGACATTTTGTGAGAGAATGCAAATCTCAACGTGTGATGATTGCTACTGAGGATGGTGGGTATGAGTCCGCTAGTGACTATGATGAGGAGACTTTGGCTCTTATTACACATGAAGAACACGATGGAGATGATTCTGATCATGAGACGCAATACATGGCTGCTGAAGATGCTGACATGTATCAATGTTTAGTTGCTCAACGTGTTTTGAGTGTGCAGGTTACACAAGCTGAGCAAAATCAGAGGAATAATTTGTTCCATTCAAAGGGAGCTGTGAAGGAATGTTCTATTTGCGTCATCATAGATGGAGGGAGCGGCAATAACTTGGCTAGCATGGAGATGGTGGAGAAGCTATCTCTCACCACAAGACCACATCCACATCCTTACTACATCCTATGCTTCAGCAACAGCGGCAAGGTCAAGGTAACACGTACCATTCATGTGCATTTTAGTATCTCTACATATGCTGATTATGTCGATTGTGATGTGGTACCTATGCAAGCATGTTCCCTATTACTTGGTAGACCATGGAAATTTGATAAAAAATTCTGTACACCATGGTAGAAACTGATGTATACTCTTGTTCATAAGGATAAAAATATTACTTTGCTTCCTATGACTCCTGATTCCATTTTGAAAGATGATATTAATAGAGCTAATAAATCAAAATAGGAGAAAAATAAGAGTGAAAATCAGATTGTGGCAAAAGAATTTGAGCAACAAATGAAGCGTAATAAAAAACCATCTAGTGTTGCTTCTGAAATTAAATTGAAAAGTGCATGTTTACTTGCCACCAAATCTGGTACTGATGATGTAGATTTTAGCAAATCTGTTTGCTATGCCTTTGTGTGCAAAGAGGCATTATTTTCATTTGAGGACGTGCCTTCCTCTTTGCCTCCTGCTGTTGCTAACATTTTGTAGGTGTTCGCTGACGTCTTTCCACAAGATGTGCCACCGGGATTACCACCTATTCGAGGGATTGAGAATCGAATTGACTTAATTCCCGGTGCATCATTACCCAACCATGCACCATACCGTACCAATCCAGAGGAGACGAAGGAGATTGTGCATCAAGTACAAGAACTGCTCGACAAAGGTTATATACGCGAATCCCTTAGCCCTTGTGTTGTTCCTATCATTTTAGTGCCGAAAAAGGATGGTACATCGCGTAGGTGCGTTGATTGTAGAGGCATTAATAATATTACTATTCGTTATCGTCATCCTATTCCTAGGCTAGATGATATGCTTGATGAATTGAGTGGCTCTACAATATTCTCCAAAGTTGATTTGCGTAGTGGATACCATCAAATTCGTATGAAATTGGGAGATGAATGGAAAACAACATTTTAAACTAAGTTCGGATTATATGAGTGGTTTGTCATGCCTTTTGGGTTAACTAATGCACCTAGTACTTTCATGAGATTAATGAACGAAGTTTTACGTGCTTTCATTGGACGATTTGTGGTAGTTTACGTTGATGACATTTTAATTTATAGCAAAATCTTTGGAGGGACATTTGGAACATTTACGTGCTAGTTTTATTGCTCTACGTGATGCACGTTTGTTTGGTAACCTTGGAAAGTGCACCTTTTGCACCGACCGAGTATCTTTTCTTGGCTATGTTGTTACTCCACAGGGAGTTGATGTTGATAAAGCCAAGATTGGAGCTATTGAGATGTAACATCCCAAAATTCTAAATTTTGGAATATTATATAAATAGATAGATTTGATTGATTTCTTGATTGATTGACTGAAATTGAGTGAAATTCGAAACCTTTCGAAAGTTTAATGAGAGGGAATAAAAGGACTTTCCCAAACTTTCATTTTTCTTTTGATCTCCGTGATTCAAATTCTTTTCAAATACAAAACCCTAGAGAGAAGATGACATGACTTCTTCCATTTAATTAAATGAAAAGGGTATTTGAAAATATTTGAATTTCATTTGGAATTATTTTGAAATTTAGAAACTTTAAGCAACTCAATGATTTTCACGAGAGAAGATAATATGACTTCTTCAAAATATATGAAATATGAGTTGGAAGTTTAAAAAGAATTAAATTCAAAGTCCTTTTGAAATTATTTTCCATTTGGACTTATTTGGGTTTTATTCAAATTATTTTTCTCCAAAATAAAAATATATGGAAAATAGGGTAATATGATTCCCTACATCGGAAAATTGGAGATCAATAAAGTTGAAATCATTTTGGTATTTTTAAAATGATTTTCATTGGATTTTAGTAGGGCAGCAGCACTCTTTGAATTATTTGAATTCTTCTCGATTTTATATGACTTGACAAAAATGTCCACATTGTACAAAATCTTTTGCGGAAAATTTTGATATACAATATGCCTATATATAATTTTATTTTATTTTCGTTATACGGTTTTCCTTCTGTTTCTATTTTAAAAAATAACTGTACATGCGGCCCATAGTTATTTACCGCCACATGCGTAGCGTAGTGGCAGCGGGCGCCTCATTTTTTTCGCTCTCCTAAATGGGACTGGCCTAGCCAGTATTTTCTTTTTTTTTAGATAGGCCGAATTTTGTTAATAAAAATTGCAGCCCGTGTATGCGTGCGGCGACCGAAGGCTTCAAGCCCACGCGGTTCTCCTCTGTTTTGTTTAATTACGTCTAGATTTAGTCTCACATTGCCTAGCCTTTGACTCCTAAACCTCTTTTCCACCTATAAATATAGACCCATAGAGCCTCCAAAAATCATCCGATTCAGGTTAAATCAATATTTTGGTTTGACTAGATTCATTTAAAAATATATTTTACTCCTCTCCGGCGCGACTTCTGGAAATTGTCTCCTCTCTCCGAAGTCATCTTTTCTCTACTTTATAAAGGTATCTTTCTTTGTTTTTCTTCCTTTTATACTTCCGTAGTTTATTATTTCTAGACTAATACGATAGAATAATTAGATTATCAATTAGTATACATATTTATACATTAAACCTTAGCCTTAGCTATTTTTCTTCCGTAAAACAGCTTGGCCCTGATTTTTCAAATAGCCATAACTTTTCACTCGTTTATCCAAATTAGATGAAACCAACTCCTATAGCTTCGTCTTGTTTTCACCTATCCAGTGAATCTATCACATCAACTGTTTGAAATTTTCAAATTTCAAAATTTGTTCAGATTCATATTTAAACTTCTTTTGATCATAATTTGAGTTTTATAACTCCGTTTGAGTTGATTCTTTTTGCAAATATAAGCTCTTGACCTAAACTTTCTGATAAGGCCAAATTCAAATAATTTTGGTACTATTAGAAATTGTTTTATGTTGCAAGAGTTATTTGCTTGGTTTTGATGTTTTCCGAACTGTCTTCTATGTTTTCCCGTTCTTTTGAGTGATTGCTTATGTGTGGTTACTATTGCTTGCTCACGATAGATTGAACGGAGTGTGAAGAGTAGAACTATCAAGAGTTATGAGTGCGAATCATCTTCATCAATAGTACAAGGCAAGTTCACACTTTGATCATATCCCTTTCATACCCAGTTTTTATGCATTAGTTTCAACCCTCACACATTGCATGGTTAGGACTTCATAACATGTGGGATTGGGAAGTAGTTGATGATGTAGAACCTATTGCCCTATTATTATCAAACCCCTGGGAGTTACTTCTGCGTATTGCTTATATTGCTATGCTATGCTCGTAGATGTGGATTGAGTTTGAGTGAAACCATGAAAGATGCGAGATTGTTAATTAATGGTTTAACTTAAGGTGGCAACTTTAATACACATCTGGATGGATTGCTTATCGGGCACCTGGAGAACCCAGTGTTTCCCCAAGGGGATCCCGAAGGACCCGTGTTATCACCCTATGGAATGCCACCCAGCCTCAAAGGGATCATAAGATTATTCATGCTAGAAACTTTTGTGTGCAGCCACAAGCTATTATGGGCTCTAGCATAGTTGAGTAAGTTCCGTGAAGCTCTTGAAGAGGTAGACTCGCAGGTAGTGGGTTCTAGGTGGTATAGTCTATCCGGAGTAGAGAGTTAATGCTTCTAAAAGACTGTGTCTCGGTCATCCGTTTCTCAAACACCCTGTAGTGCGAGAAATCCAACGGAGGAGATCGAGTCTTGTGGGGAAAAGTGTGCAAACCTCTGCAGAGTGTACAAACTAATCATGGTTAGCCGTGTCCCAGGTTATGGACATCTTGAGTCTCTGGTATTTGGATTATCATGTTGATCTCAACACTTTATTAAATTAATTTGATTGGGTTGATGATTATTACTTTGGGATTGAGTTGGAGGAACCTTTTCAATGTTTTTAACAAACTTTGTAGATAAATAAAATATATTCCTTTGCAGTAGCGAAAAATTGGCTTTTCACAAAAACATTATAACCGTAGAGCTTTTCCACTAGCCAAATATGCATGTAGTGATAGCCTTTATTCAATGTACTAACCCTTTGTGGTTGCAACGTCTCATGTTGCAGGATTCTTACGACGAGTAAGTGATACGTTAGGGTTACGATTCCTACACTCAACTTTGCCGTTGGTGTTGGTGGGAATCCATGACCTTGTTACTTCTGCTATTTGGATTGAGGTAATAGTATTTACGTTATTTTATACATGTGATTTACCTCTGTTATAAATCCTTGAGTACTGTGTGTCAGCATACCGATCCAGGGATGACACTTAAGCACAGAGACTTGACCGTCTGAGGTTGGGTCGCTACAAGATGCTATCAGAGCACATGTTGACTGTAGGACATGACCCCTAGAAATTGGCAAGCCCATAGGAAAGATTTTCTCTAAAAACTTTCTTTTCGAAAGGATCTTTTACCTCTCTTCTCTTCTGAGCATTTTCAAAAAATTTCTTTTAGTGAGACTATACCCCTTTCCCGTTTTTGACCACGAGGATTCGACTGATGAGACCACTCCAAGAAGTACAGGATATCATACAAGTAAGATCATTTCGGAATGAAGAGGATTTTACCGTGCATTATAATAATGGAAACTACAACGGCTGAAGACTCCGAAGACTAGGAGAATTTGAAGGCCCTGTAGAATTTTCCAGATTTGTCTGACCTAGGAAGGCTACCCCATTGGAATTTTTCAGACTATGGAAGCTGTCAATACCCGAGATCAAGGTGTGTTGGAGAAAGACCGGAACATGGAGCATTAGAACTCAAAGTTTTGTCAAGAAACCCTAAGGCAGGAGATATCAACTATGGAATGATAGCTCATGGCAATGATAAGGGAAGAAACACGGCTATCCGTGATGTTATCGTCCGCTTACGTTATTGTCACCGAGTTATGTTAAGCATGCATTTCTTCGGAAGGATTGGATGGTAGAAGGCTGATGGAGCATCTATTAGCAAAGGATGCACTTTTAACTTTAGCTGGTGTATCGCTAGGATCTGGAGTATTACATCAAGAATTTTAAGATGGACCTGCAAGAAGCCGCATATGACGAGGAAGCATTCCGTGAAGAACACTGGACCTGGAAGCTGAAAGTAGCCAAGCTGGAGGAGCAAAACCTTGAGATACCGAGATTCGTCAGGAACTGAATGGCAGTAGGACCGTGGTTCATGCCAACGATGTTGAAACCCAGAAGTTTGGAACGCAACTCCAGAACATGAAAGGACGTCACGAGAGACTTCGCGTTAACAGAGTTGATCGAACTTGGGAAGGACAAGCACGATCGGAAGAAGCCATCGGAGACATGAACAAGACTTGAAGAGTTTGGCAACGTTGAAGATTTGTTGACCTTTAGAAGCCCAAACCCCTATTATATACTTGCGTTAGATGCGGCGGTTGTGAGTTGTCACTTGTTTGATATTTTCCCGACAGCCACAATAAAAATTTGTCTTTTCAAAACTTTTGTTTGTATTGTGTGCATCCCTTCCTATTTCTCCTATCTTATTACCCCAAAAAACCCTTGGAACCAATAGAGGATGAGTGGAGATGAGCTTATATTTTCCGGACCGATGAGTCAATTGGAGACGGACCGATGGATTCATAACATGGAGGATCACATGGAGAATAACACTATAGCCGGAAAAGATATGACCCAGCATGCTCTTCGGTGCTTTGAAAGAGGTGCCGCTACTGGGTGGAGGATGTACCAAACCATCAATGGATGGCAAGAAGTAACCACTTGGAAAGATTTTAAGTTGACTTTGCTGAAGTCTCGGTTTGTGTCCCAGAAGTTGAAGCCTTGTGGAAAGGATATGAAGAAACCTTGTGTAACACCCCGGATGTAACTTTCCCAATTTGTACTCCAACTCTTGTCGTTTCCGGCGTTAAGTTATATTTATTTCCTCGGGTTCGGGTCTTTGTCTCCGTGTGTTGTTATCGTTGTCATGCATCTCATATCATGTCATCATGTGCATTGCATTTGCATACGTGTTCGTCTTATGCGTTCGAGCATTTCCCCCGTTGTCCGTTTTGCATTTCGGCGCTTCGTTCTCCTCCGGTGGTCATTTCTAGCTTTATTTTGTGTGTGGGGATTAAACATTTCCGGATTGGACCGAGACTTGCCAAGCGGCCTTGGTTTACTACCGGTAGACCGCCTGTCAAGTTTCGTATCATTTGGACTTCGTTTGATACTCCAACGGTTAACCGAGGGACCGAAAATGCCTCGTGTGTGTTGCAGCCCAACAACCCTCCAATTTGGCCCAAAACCCACCTAACTCTGCTCCATCATCTAGAGCGTTCAATCACGATCGCATGGCCGAAAACCGCACCTCATTTGGACTCTCCTAGCTCCCTCAAGGCCTATAAATAGACCCTCTCCGAAATCTCCTTCCCCTTTCTCCTGAAAAACCCTAGATCCACCTCACCGCGCGCAGCCGGACAAAACTGCACCGACGGACATTGTCCGGATCATCCCCGCTGCCACTTGTCGCCGCGCCATTCGCCCGCGCCCTCAGCCCCACTTCGCCGATGCCACCAGCCCGCGGGGCCCGGGACGGGCCCTCCCGGCCCACGCGCCCCGCGCCTCCCCCTGGGCAGCGCCGCCGGCGCCCTTCGCCCCGACGCCGGCCGGCCGCTCCGCCCCGCTGCCTCAACGCCGGCGCGTCGCCGCGCCTTGTCCGCCGCGCCCGCCACCTCGGTGTCCGTGCCCACCGGCGCCGCCTCCTCGCCACCTCCTCGCCGTCTCCTCGCCGCCCCGGCCGTCGTCCTCTTCTTCTCCGGCGTGAACAGTAATTCCAGCGAACTTCGTAATCCATGCCCGGATCCCAGATCTGTGAACAGTGAAACCCTAGGTCATTTTTTTCTCTAAGTCCCGAAATTTTCAGTTCAAGTGCTCATGTTCATGGCTCCGTAACTTTGCATCCGTAGCTCCGATTCATGCATATAGCATATCAAAATGTTCATCTCAGAGAGTACATCATTTCCTTCCATTGCATCATTTTCATTTGAGTTCATCTTGATGCCCGAAATGCTGTTAGAAGAGGGCTACTTGAGTTAATTGTCAGATCTGCTACTCCATTTAGCACTTTTGTCATTTTTGTCATTAATGTGTGCATGATATGCCCTGATGGTCTACATGTGTTTTGTTTAGGGTTTTGTCATCTCTCCAGAGGTGCAACCCATGTATTTTTGTGATGTGTGTGGTGTCTATTGCAAGCTTGCAAAGTGGTGCACTTGCTAATTCTGTTTTCAGGGACTTAGTAATTTCACTAAGTCCTGGAGCTGTTTATCTCATGATGCCATATGTTCATGTTGTTTCCTAGTGATCCGTGCCTCTTTTGAGGATGATCAGTAAGGATGTTTTGTTAATATTGTAGTGCTCTATCGATCTATGTCTTTGTTTGCAATTATGGAGCACCCTATCTTGAGTCAATCGAGCTCTACTTTTGCTACTTTGTGAATCTGGGTAGATTGTCAACTTGTTTGCAATTGTGCCGATGATGTTGTAGTTGATCCATGCATGCTATGCTATTGTTCTTGCCATGTCTAGCTTGTATTTTGTGCCTTCTTGATGGATGTATGCTTGTCTTGCCATGACTTGCACCGTAGTGAGTGCATCGAGCTCGTAAACATGCCTACTTGAGTTATATTTCAGCATGTGTCACTTTTTCACTAAGTCTGAAAATTGATTATGTTTTTGCTGCGTTCACATGCTTGCAATTGTATTTTCTGATCCCTTTTGGCTCAAGGTCACTAAGGGATTTTTGTTAAGCTCTTTGAGTAGCTCCATGCCATGTTTTACTTTGCCATGTTCAGGTCCTGTAGCATGTAGTTTTGTTGCTCCGAAGAGGGCTACCTGATCTGGAATTCCAGACAAGTGTTAATTTCACCTGCAGGGATTTGAACTTTCGAAAGCCGTGCCCGTGGTTATGGGCAGATGGGAATTTGTTAATGTCCGGTTGTAGATAACTTGAACCTTAATTAATTAAAATGAATCAACTGAGTGTGTTACCGTGATGGCCTCTTCTCGGCGGAGTCCGGGAAGGGGACACGGTGTTGGAGTAATGTTTGCGCAGGTTGTTCTCTAGTTTCTCGCTCGTGCTTTGCCTCCTCTTCTCGCTCTCTTTTGCGAATAAGTTAGCCACCATACTTGCTAGTCACTTGCTGCAGGTCCACTCATATTTTACCTTGCCTTACCTATAAGCTTAAATAGTCTTGATCGCGAGGGTGCGAGATTGTTGAGTCCCTGTGGCTCACAGATTACTATTACACCAGATGCAGGGCCTGATGATTCCGCTCTAGGAGACGCGTATGAGCTCAAGTGGGAGTTCGACGAGGACTCACAACGTTACTATGTTTCCTTTCCCGATGATCAGTAGTGGTGCCCAGTTGGGGGTGAACGGGACCGTTGTCGCATGTTGGGTTCTCTTTTATTTTGGCGCCATAGTCGGGCCATGAGTGTTTGGATGATGTAATGTTATTTATGCACTTGGTTGACATGGCGAGTGTAAGCCAACTATGTTATCTCCCCTTTTATTAATATATTACATGGGATGTTTGTGAAGATTGCCTAACTTGCGACATATGCCTTCAATGCGATTATGTCTCTAAGTCATGCCTCGACATGTGGGAGCTATAGTCGCATCGAGGGTGTCACAAGTTGGTATCAGAGCCTTCCCCGACCTTAGGATCCCCATTGCTTGATCGTTATTAGTGGCCGAGTTGTGTCTAGAAAAATGTTTTGAGTCTTTAGGAATTATATATCGGAGAGTTTAGGAATTCTTTTTACTTCCCAGTCTCCTCATCGCTCTGGTAAGGCATCCTGACATAGAGTTTTGACTCTTCTCTTCTCAAATTTCACTAAAAAAAATTTAGGATCACGCGGGTATCTTGGAATCGTTCCGATGGTTTTATGATGAGAACATTGTCTTGGTGCCTCCTGTCATGGGTTTAGTGGAAGTGTCCCGGGGAGTTGAGCTCTGAGGTGTTGTCATCATAATTTTATCGTTGCAGTTCTAGAATACCTGAGTTTAGTACGCCGACATCGAAAATCTCTTTTATGCAGTTCGTTGGTGAGATAACCTCGACGCCACCCAGTACTGGGGCGGGAGTTCGGGAGTATCGCCATAACTTGTATAACAGATGCTTTTTGAAGGTTGAGGTAGATGGTTTCCGAAGGTTTCTTGGTTATGTGTTGAAGGATGGATACAGCTGGATGTAGAATTTGCTAGTTTGGGTGAGATATTATGCTTCCCCTGTATCCCCAACACCTGATTGCATAACCGGAAAGGTTCGGGAGTTTCATAGGTGGGAATTCTAGTAGATCTAGTTCTTCTTCCACGTATATTGGTTTGAGATTGGGATTTCTTACCGATTATTCATTCTTGATCCGTACCTTGTTGATTTATTTCTCTACCTTAATTCTACGTGGCTTCTCAATTTATGGATATGTGATCATTTCAAGAGGAATGCATTTGTTCATTTTGTTCGGATGTGAAGACTATATGTTGCAATTTTCATTCCGTTGGATTCAGCTTCAATATTTATCTGTCAATGTGCTAATGGTGGTCAACCTCTTCAGGATGGCTCCTCCAATGCGCACGACTCCGAATCCTGAACCGCCACCATCTCCACCTCCTCTGGAGGCATGGCAAGCTGTGATGGCCGCAACCAATGCAAACACACAGTTGATCATGCAAATTCTCCAAGAGCGCAATCAAGGCAACCAAGGGAATCAAGGCAGCAATCAGAGTCACTTTGCTACACTCAACCAGTTCCTTGCTAACGGGCCAAAGACTTTCAGCAATTGTGTTGAGGCAACCGATGCTGACGATTGGCTTGTGTATCTGTGTAAGCATTTCGAGTGCAGTAACGTCAGGCTTGAGGACTTTGTCAAGTTCGCTTCCTTCCAACTCAAAGATCAAGCTGCAGAATGGTTCCAGCAGTACAAGGATTCCCGAGGTGGACGTGTTATCACTTGGGATGATTTCCGTCGAGATTTCCAAGCTCATCATATTCCGCAGAGCGTGGTTGAAAGCAAGCGTGAGGAATTCCGCAACCTGAAGCAAGGCCCTGTGTCTGTCTATGACTACAACAAGTTGTTTCAGAAGCTTGCCCGCTTTGCCAAGCAGGACGTCCCTAATGAGAAGAGCACGATATACCAGTTCAGGGGTGGTCTCAGAGAAGAAATTCAGCTAGCTCTTGTCCTCTTTGAGCCCTTGAGATATGATGAGTTCTACAACATGGCATTGAAGCAAGAGGCTGCTCAGTTGAGGTGTGATGCTTCCAAGAAGCGAGTCAGAGATGTTACTCCTTCTTCCTCTACTCAAGTGGCCAAGCAGCAGAAGTATTGGCTTCCTCCTCCTCCGTTCCGTCAGCCGTATCAGCAGAGGAGCAAAGGTGGCAGTGGTTCTTCCCACCCACCCAACCCTGGCTTTCAGAACAAGACTTTGTCTCAAGCTCCAAGATCGAGTGCTCCGTATCACCGTCCGCTTTCAGAGGTCACGTGCAACAAGTGCCAACAGAAGGGTCACTATGCCAACAAGTGTTTCAACCAGAGGCGTCTTCCTCCTCCTCCTGTTAGATCGGCAAGTACAGCTGTGGTCAAGCATAACCCCAAGCATGCCAAGGTCAATTTGCTGAATGCAGCTCAGGCAGAGGACTCACCAGATGTGATCATGGGTAACCTTCCTGTTAACGATGTTCCTGCAAAAGTTCTTTTTGACACTGGTGCATCGCTTTCTTTTATTTCAACACCATTTGTGGCCAAGCATGATTTTGTGACCGAAAGGATTCCTATTCCGTTGAAGATTGTGCCTTCGGGCAAGCAAATGACTTCTAACAATTGCGTCCCGGATGTCTCTATCACGTTGGGCGATTACAAGTTTCTCTCTTCTCCGGTGGTTCTTGGCAACTCGGATATTGATCTTATTCTCGGAATGGATTGGCTTACTAAGAACAAGGCACATCTTGATTGTGCAGCCAGGCAGATTCAATTGACTCATTCGTCTGAGGATGTAATTGTCTTTGCCGCTCGTGATGATACTATCTGTCTGTTTTCTCTCAATGAGAAGGGTGAATTGGACGCTATTTCACAAATTCCAGTCATTTGTGAATATCAAGACGTTTTTCTAGAAGAGCTTCCAGGAATGCCTCCGCACCGGCCAGTTGAATTCGTTATTGATCTTGAGCCTGGTACGGAACCTGTGTGCAAGTGTCCTTACAAGCTCGGACCTGAAGAGTTGAAGGAGCTGAAGAAGCAACTCGATATTCAAGAGAAAATGGGTCTCATCTGGCCTAGTTCTTCTCCGTGGGGTTGTGGTGTTCTTTTTGTGAAGAAGAAGGATGGAACGGACCGACTTTGTGTTGATTACCGTCCAGTGAACAAGAAGACCATCAAGAACAAATACCCACTTCCCAACATCAATGAGCTGTTCGAACAACTCAAAGGTTCTTGAGTATTATCCAAGCTTGATCTCTGTATGGGTTATCATCAGATTC
Source organism: Triticum urartu (assembly GCF_056163025.1). NCBI lineage: Eukaryota > Viridiplantae > Streptophyta > Magnoliopsida > Poales > Poaceae > Triticum > Triticum urartu. The sequence goes on from NC_141873.1 coordinate 239,121,194, forward strand.
GAATCCGTGAGCAAGATATTCCCAAGACGGCTTTCAGGACAAGCTTTGGTTCATATGAATACACTGTCATGTCTTTTGGCCTCGTCAACGCCCCTCCGACGTTCTCTTGCATGATGAACTTCATCTTCAACGCCTACACCAATGACTTTGTTTTGGTCTATCTCGACGACATTCTGGTTTTCTCGAAGAACAAGGAAGATCATGCCAAGCACTTGCGTTTGGTTCTCGATAAGCTCAGGGAACATCAGTTCTACGCCAAGTTCTCCAAGTGTGAATTTTGGCTCGATGAGGTTCTTTATCTTGGTCATATCATCTCTGCCAAGGGCATTGCCGTGAATCCTGAGAAGGTGTCTGCAATTGTGAATTGGGAACCTCCTTAGAACGTGAAGCAGCTCCGTAGCTTCCTCGGTCTCGCAAGCTATTGCCGAAGATTCGTTGAAAACTTTTCCAAGATTGCGAAGCCTCTCTCAAATCTTCTCCAGAAGCACGTCAAGTACGTTTGGTCTCCGGAGTGTGATATTGCTTTCAACACTTTGAAAGAGAAATTGATCACTGCTCCAGTTCTGACTCCGCCTGATGAATCCAAGCCGTACGAGGTCTTTTGTGATGCCTCTCTCCAAGGTCTTGGCGCAGTATTGATGCAAGAGAAGAAAGTTGTTGCTTATACATCTCGCCAGTTGAAGCCTAATGAGAAGAACTACCCCACTCATGATCTCGAGTTGGCAGCAGTTGTGCATGCTCTTTTGACTTGGAGACATCTTCTATTGGGAAGAAAAGTGGACATTTTCACTGACCACAAGAGTCTCAAGTACGTCTTCACTCAGCCTAATCTCAACCTCAGGCAAACTCGATGGGTCGAAATGATTCAAGAGTATAATCCGAGAATCGGGTATACTCCAGGCAAGGCCAATGTGATTGCTGACGCTTTGAGTAGGAAAGCATACTGCAACAGTCTGATTCTTAAGCCTTATCAACCCGAGCTTTGTGAAGCTTTCCGCAAACTTAATCTGCAAGTTGTTCCTCAAGGTTTCCTGGCCAACCTTCAAGTCTCTCCTACCTTGGAAGACCAGATTCGCCAAGCCCAGCTTCTTGATGCTATGGTGAAAAAGGTGAAGATTGGGATTGCCAAGAGTCAGTCCAAGTACAAGTGCTACCGCCTTGATGACAAGGACACTCTCTTCTTCGAGGATCGTATTGTTGTACCCAAAGGTGACCTCCGTAAATTTATCATGAACAAGGCTCACAATTCTCTCCTCTCCATCCACCTTGGGAGCACGAAGATGTATCAGGACCTCAAACAAGCTTATTGGTGGACTCGAATGAAGCGCGAAATCGCTCAATTCGTGAATGAATGTGATGTCTGCAGAAGAGTGAAGGCAGAACACCAAAGGCCAGCAGGTCTCCTCCAACCTCTTGCCATTCCAGAATGGAAGTTTGACCACATTGAAATGGACTTCGTGACTGGGTTTCCAAAGTCCAAGCGTGGCAATGATGCTATATTCGTTGTCATCGACAAACTCACCAAAGTGGCTCATTTTCTTCCTATCAAAGAGTCGATCACTGCAGCTCAATTGGCGGAACTCTATACCTCTCGTATTGTCTCTCTGCACGGTATTCCACAAGTGATCCCTTCAGACCGTGGCAGCATCTTTACCTTGAAGTTTTGGGATTCTTTTCAGAAGGCCATGGGCACTAACATCCGCTTCAGCACAGCTTTCCATCCTCAAACTAGCGGTCAAGTCGAGCGTGTCAACCAGATTCTTGAAGATATGCTCAGGGCTTGTGTGATCTCCTTCGGCATGAAGTGGGAGGATTGTCTTCCTTATGCTGAATTCTCCTACAACAACAGTTTTCAAGCAAGTTCGGGCAAGGCCACATTTGAAATTCTGTATGGCAGGAAGTGCCGTACCCCTCTCAACTGGTCTGAAACCGGTGAATGTCAGCTTTTGGGTAATGACTTAATCACAGAGGCAGAAGAAATGTGCAAAGTCATTCGTGATAACCTCAAAGCAGCCCAATCATGCCAGAAGAGCTACTATGATAGTAAGCACCGTGATTTGGCTTTCGAGATTGGAGATCATGTTTACCTCCGCGTCTCTCCTATGAAAGGTACTCATCGCTTCAGTATCAAAGGGAAGCTTGCCCCTAGATATGTGGGACCTTTCAAGATTGTCAGCAAGAGAGGCGACATCGCCTATCAACTCGAGCTTCCTTCAAACTTTGCAAATGTTCATGACGTGTTCCATGTCTCTCAGCTTCGAAAGTGCTTCAAGACTCCTGACCGCACCGTCAACTTCGAGGACATTGAGCTCCAAGAAGATCTCTCTTATCGTGAGCACCCAGTTGCTATTCTTGAAGAGACTGAATGCAAGACTTGCAACATGTCGATCAAATTTCTCAAAGTCAAGTGGTCACACCATTTCGACCGTGAAGCTACCTGGGAATGCGAGGATCACCTCCGTTCTGAGTACCCGGCGTTCTTTCAGTCCTAGATCTCGGGACGAGATCCTTTCATAGTGGTGGAGTGTTGTAACACCCCGGATGTAACTTTCCCAATTTGTACTCCAACTCTTGCCGTTTCCGGCGTTAAGTTATATTTATTTCCTCGGGTTCGGGTCTTTGTCTCTGTGTGTTGTTATCGTTGTCATGCATCTCATATCATGTCATCATGTGCATTGCATTTGCATACGTGTTCGTCTCATGCGTTCGAGCATTTTCCCCGTTGTCTGTTTTGCATTCCGGCGCTTCGTTCTCCTCCGGTGGTCATTTCTAGCTTTCTTTCGTGTGTGGGGATTAAACATTTCCGGATTGGACCGAGACTTGCCAAGCGGCCTTGGTTTACTACCGGTAGACCGCCTGTCAAGTTTCGTATCATTTGGACTGCGTTTGATACTCCAACGGTTAACCGAGGGACCGAAAAGGCCTCGTGTGTGTTGCAGTCCAACACCCCTCCAATTTGGCCCAAAACCCACCTAACTTTGCTCCATCATCTAGAGCGTTCGATCACGATCGCGTGGCCGAAAACCGCACCTCATTTGGACTCTCCTAGCTCCCTCTAGGCCTATAAATAGACCGTCTCCGAAATCTCCTTCCCCTTCCTCCCGAAAAACCCTAGATCCACCTCATCACGCGCCGCCGGACAAAACTGCACCGACGGACATTGTCCGGATCATCCCCGCCACCACTTGTCACCGCGCCATTCGCCCGCGCCCTCAGCCCCACTTCGCCGCCGCCACCAGCCCGCGGGGCCCGGGACGGGCCCTCCCGGCCCACGCGCGCCCCGCGCCTCCCCCCGGGCAGCGCAGCCCGCGCCCCTCGCCGGCGCCCTTCGCCCCGACGCCGGCAGGCCGCTCCGCCCCGCCGCCTCGACGCCGGCGCGTCGCCGTGCCTCGTCCGCCGCGCCCACCACCTCGGCGTCCGTGCCCGCCGGCGCCGCCTCCTCACCACCTCCTCGCGGTCTCCTCGCCGCCCCGGCCGCCGTCCTCTTCTTCTCCGGCGTGAACAGTAATTCCGGCGAACTTCGTAATCCGTGCGCGGATCCCAGATCTGTGAACAGTGAAACCCTAGGTCGTTTTTTTTCTCTAAGTCCCGAAATTTTCAGTTCAAGTGCTCATGTTCACGGCTCCGTAACTTTGCATCCGTAGCTCCGATTTATGCATATAGCATATCAAAATGTTCATCTCAGAGAGTACATCATTTCATTCCATTGCATCATTTTCATTTGAGTTCAGCTTGATGCCCGAAATGCTGTTAGAAGAGGGCTACTTGAGTTAATTGTCAGATCTGCTACTCCGTTTAGCACTTTTGTCATTTTTGCCATGATTAATGTGTGCATGATATGCCCTGATGCTCTACATGTGTTTTGTTTAGGGTTTTGTCATCTCTCCAGAGGTGCAACCCATGTATTTTTGTGATGTGTGTGGTGTCTATTGCAAGCTTGCAAAGTGGTGCACTTGCTAATTCTGTTTTCAGGGACTTAGTAATTTCACTAAGTCCTGGAGCTGTTTATCTCATGATGCCATATGTTCATGGTGTTTCCTAGTGATCCGTGCCTCTTTTGAGGATGACCAGTAAGGATGTTTTGTTAATATTATAGTGCTCTATCGATCCATGTCTTTGTTTGCAATTATGGAGCACCCTATCTTGAGTCAATCGAGCTCTACTTTTGCTACTTTGTGAATCTGGGTAGATTGTCAACTTGTTTGCAATTGTGCCGATGATGTTGTAGTTGATCCATGCATGATATGCTATTGTTCTTGCCATGTCTAGCTTGTATTTTGTGCCTTCTTGATGGATGTATGCTTGTCTTTCCATGACTTGCACCGTAGTGAGTGCATCGAGCTCGTAAACATGCCTACTTGAGTTATATTTCAGCATGTGTCAGTTTTTCACTAAGTCTGAAAATTGATTATGTTTTTGCTATGTTCACATGCTTGCAATTGTATTTTCTGATCCCTTTTGGCTCAAGGTCACTAAGGGATTTTTGTTAAGCTCTTTGAGTAGCTCCATGCCATGTTTTACTTTGCCATGTTCAGGTCCTGTAGCATGTAGTTTTGTTGCTCCGAAGAGGGCTACCTGATCTGAAATTCCAGACAAGTGTTAATTTCACTAAGTCTAAGATCTGTTTGCCATATGCATTTTTGCCATGCTTGTTTGAACCTGTTAATAGATGAATTGGCCGTAGATCAGTGCTAGACTTTTGTTAAGAATCTTGTGTGCATCCATGCCATGTATTTTGTTGCCATGTTTGGGTGATGTAGCATGTTCATCTCATTGCATTTAGATGCCTACTTGCTATAAATCGTAGACCGGTGTCATTTTTGAATCGCTTGCCATTTCCAAACCGTAATTCCGATTCCGCGTTCTTTATATCGTTTTCAATCGTTTTCATCTCATCTTTCCAGTGGCACATTTGGATCCCCAAGTTGAGGCAAGGTTCATGCATTTCCTGTCATATCTTGCATTTTGCATCCCGCATCGCATCCCGCATAGCATATCATCTTTGCATCGTGTTGTTTGAATTTGCACGTGGTTGATTGTATCCTTGTTGCTTGTTTGTCTTGTTTGGGTAGAGCCGGGAGATGAGTTCGCTAACGAGGAGCCCATTGAGTTTGCTTTCGAGGATCCAGTCAACTCTGACAACTGTGCAGGCAAGATGATCATACCCTCGAAATCACTACTATCTTTGCTATGCTAGTTTGCTCGCTCTTTTGCTATGCCATTGCTACTATGCCTACCACTTGTTTTTCAAGCCTCCCAAATTGCCATGTCAAACCTCTAACCCACCATGTCCTAGCAAACAGTTGATTGGCTATGTTACCGCTTTGCTCAGCCCCTCTTATAGCGTTGCTAGTTGCAGGAGAAGATTGGAGGCCGTTCTTTGTTGGAACATTTATTTTACTTATTGGGATATCATTATATTATCTTGTTATCTTAATGCATCTATATACTTGGTAAAGGGTGGAAGGCTCGGCCTCTCGCCTAGTGTTTTGTTCCACTCTTGCCGCCCTAGTTTCCGTCATATCGGTGTTATGTTCCCGGATTTTGCGTTCCTTACGCGGTTGGGTTATAATGGGAACCCCTTGATATTTCGGCTTGATTAAAGCTTTTCCAGCAATGCCCAACATTGGTCTTACCATTTGCCACCTAGCCTCTTTTTCCCTTGGGTTTCCGGAGCCCGAGGGTCATCTTATTTTAAACCCCCACGGGCCAGTGCTCCTCTGAGTGTTGGTCCAAATAGAGCCACTTGCAGCGCCACCTCGGGGCAACTTGAGGGTTGGTTTTAGTTGTACGTAGTGTTCATCTGAGTGTGCCCTGAGAAAGACATATGTGCAGCTCCTATCGGGATTTGTCGGCACATTCGGGTGATGTTGCTGAATTTGTTTTAACCTGTCGAAGTGTCTTGAGTAACCGAGATACCGAGTCTGATCGAAACGTCTTGGGAGGAGGTCTATTCCTTCGTTGACCGTGAGAGCTTGTCATGGGCTAAGTTGGGAATCCCCTGCAGGGATTTGAACTTTCGAAAGCCGTGCCCGCGGTTATGGGCAGATGGGAATTTGTTAATGTCCGGTTGTAGATAACTTGAACCTTAATTAATTAAAATGAATCAACTGAGTGTGTTACCGTGATGGCCTCTTCTCGGCGGAGTCCGGGAAGCGGACACGGTGTTGGAGTAATGTTTGCGCAGGTTGTTCTCTAGTTTCTCGCTCGTGCTTTGCCTCATCTTCTCGCTCTCTTTTGCGAATAAGTTAGCCACCATACTTGCTAGTCGCTTGCTGCAGCTCCACTCATATTTTACCTTGCCTTACCTATAAGCTTAAATAGTCTTGATCGCGAGGGTGCGAGATTGCTGAGTCCCTGTGGCTCACAGATTACTATTACACCAGATGCAGGGCCTGATGATTCCGCTCCAAGAGACGCGTATGAGCTCAAGTGGGAGTTCGATGAGGACTCACAACGTTACTATGTTTCCTTTCCCGATGATCAGTAGTGGTGCCCAGTTGGGGGTGAACGGGACCGTTGTCGCATGTTGGGTTCTCTTTTATTTTGGCGCCGTAGTCGGGCCATGAGTGTTTGGATGATGTAATGTTATTTATGCACTTGGTTGACGTGGAGAGTGTAATCCAACTATGTTATCTCCCCTTTTATTAATATATTACATGGGATGTTTGTGAAGATTGCCTAACTTGCGACATATGCCTTCAATGCGATTATGTCTCTAAGTCGTGCCTCGACACGTGGGAGCTATAGTCGCATCGAGGGTGTCACACCTTGTGCATGCAAGATTTGTGGAGAAATAGGACACACCCATAAAGAACACAAGGATGAATGCCCTAATTGTGAAGGAAGTCACCCAGTTGAAGAATCCCCAACTAGGCAGATTACTTGTTTCTTGTGTGAAGGGACTACCCACTATCCTTCTCAGTGTCACATTTACCCCATGGTACGAAGAACCGTACAACAGAAGAAAGAAGTAAAGAAAGGAGCCCTTATGGAAATTTTAGAAGAACCCGTGATGAAGGAAGATGTCAGGGACACACCCAAAGAAGAACCAATTAAACCCTGCACCAAGTCATGCTATTCATGTGGAGAAGAAGGACACATCTCCCAGAATTGTCTGGATGGGGATCTAGTAGAATTCTCGACGGAGGAAGTAGAGTATGACCCACAGGAAATAGAAGCCCTGATTGGAACGGAAAAGACCAGGAAGAGAAGTAGATTGGATTCCAGGAAGGACCTAAGTCATATCACCTATTACAGGTGCAAGGAGTCAGGGCACTACCTCGGCAGTTGCCCAAAAAGGAAACCTCGAGACTTGTCAGAAGTAATATGTTTTCGTTGTAATGAAGCAGGGCACTTTGCCAGAGATTGTCCCAAGGAGAAGGAGACTTATGATAATTAGTAGTGTTTGTGAGAAGTATAGTAGTAGTAGTGAAAACATTTTCCTTTATATTGAGGTGTTGAATTGAGGCATGTAATGGAAGTGCAGGAGATTGTAATGCTTTGAGAATCAATAAAGTTAGTATTGTGGGTACTATTTGGATTTTATGAGTTGTTACTCTATGAACAAAGATTTTGACCATTTTCGAGGATATGAGAAATATGGTCTATGGAAGAGTTGTGCATTTCAAGGGTGGTGGTACCCTTTGAGGTCACTTGACCCCTGGAAAAGATAAGGATATTCCACTGAGTGAATTTCGGACAAAATAAGTACGAGTTTTATCTCGATATGTGGTATACCCCAGGAGTATGAAGGGATGAAGTACTATTGGATATAAAGGAGATATGATGTTGGTAATATGGAGCAATTGTAACCTCGTGATGAGTTTGAGTAATCTCGTCTTAGTTTGGTACCAACAGAAGGAAGAGAGACAGTACAATTGGAAGGATTTAAGAATGCTAGGAAGCTGGAAGTTGGATGTTGGATTAAAGATCAGTTGCCCCGAGGATGAGTTCAAGGTTTACAAGTGATGAGATGGGCCATCACCCACAGGCCCCAGGACCTGCCAAGAAGCAAGCACACTCTTGCTGAAGGAAAAACCCTGGAAGAAGTTACGATTTTATCAACAGACAATCTTATAGGAGTTTACGCAAAACCTGAGAGTTGTGAAGAAATGGTAGATGTTTGTTTGGCTTGCAGAATCAATGGATTTATCCGAACTTGGTTCGTCGACAAGAGAAATTCTGCAATGCTTGTGAGGATGGCCGAGTGTTAGAATGTGAGACTCGCCAAACCATGTACAAGGTAATGATTTGGGTGCGGGATGGATTGATCACCACACTGACTTACTCTTATTATTCGCCCTGCTATATGGGATGGAAAAATCTGAGTGACTTACCTATAGTAGAGAGACGACGATATTAAGCCTTTTTTAAACCTTAGAATGGTATAATCATTTTCCCTTGTACAAGGCAGCTGTTGCCAATCGTAGGACATACAGTGAGAATGAAGCCTAGACCCATTTCCTGCAGGTGCAGCCATAAATGGTTGACCAACTTGAGATCTCGATAGTTGTTTAGTATGGGCGTCAGACCCGTCAGCTAAGAAGACCCAATCTCGGAACAACCTTACCAAGAAAAAGGACAAAAGAATTGCGGTAAAGGTTATGCCACAGAGATGGAATTTCCCAAGATCTGGGAAGATTGACACTGTCAACAATAAGGATGGAGTATATGAGTTTACATGGAACCGTTACCATGTTTTTAAGGGTGGTAGTACCCCAGACCCCCCGGAGACGATCAATGGATTTTGAGAAGACCCCAAACCTAACCTATTTCTTTCTAGCCTCTCCGAATCTTGAGGACTAGATTCATTTTAAGTGTGGTAGGTTTGTAACATCCCAAAATTCTAAGTTTTGGAATGTTATATAAATAGATAGATTTGATTGATTGCTTGATTGATTGACTGAAATTGAGTGAAATTCGAAACCTTTTGAAAGTTAAATGAGAGGGAATAAAAGGACTTTCCCACACTTTCATTTTCATTTTGATCTCTGTGATTCAAATTCTTTTCAAATACAAAACCCTAGAGAGAAGATGACATGAGTTCTTCCATTTAATTAAATGAAAAGGGTATTTGAAAATATTTGAATTTCATTTAGAATTATTTTCAAATTCAGAAACTTTAAGCAACTCAATGATTTTCATGAGAGAAGATAATATGACTTCTTCAAGATATATGAAATATGAGTTGGAAGTTTTAAAAGAATTAAATTCAAAGTCCTTTTGAAATTATTTTCCATTTGAAGTTATTTGGGTTTTATTCAAATTATTTTTCTCCAAAATAAAAATATATGGAAAATAGGGTAACATGATTCCCTACATCAGAAAATTGGATATAAATAAATTTGAAATCATTTTGGTATTTTTAAAATGATTTTTATTGGATTTTAGTAGGGCAGCAGCACTCTTTGAATTATTTGAATTTTTTCTATTTTATATGACTTGACAAAAATATTCACATTGTATAAAATATTTTTCTGAAAATTTTGATATACAATATGCCTATATATAATTTTATTTTATTTTCATTATATGGTTTTCCTTCTGTTTCTATTTAAAAAAAGTAACTGTACATGCGGCCCATAGTTATTTACCACCCACATGTATAGCATAGTGGCAGCGGGCACCTCATTTTTTTCTCTCTCCTAAATGGGCCAGGCCCAGCCAGCCTTTTCTTTTTTTTGACTTAGGCCAAATTTTGTTAAAAAAACTGCAGCCCGTGTATGCGTGCGGCGACCGAAGGCTTCAAGCCCATGCGGTTCTCCTCTGTTTTGTTTAATTACGTCTATGTTTAGTCCCACATTGCATAGCCTTTGACTCCTAAACCTCTTTTCCACCTAAAAATATAGACCCATAGAGCCTCCAAAAATCATCCGATTCGGGTTAAATCAATATTTTGGTTTGACTAGATTCATTTAAGAAAAATATTTTTCTCCTCTCCGGCGCGACTTTTGGAAATTGTCTCCTCTCTCCGAAGTCATCTTTTCTCTACTTTATAAAGGTATCTTTCTTTGTTTTTTCTTCCTTTTATACTTCTGTAGTTTATTATTTCTATACTAATACGATAGAATAATTAGATTATCAATTAGTATACGTATTTATACATTAGACCTTAGGCGTAGCTATTTTTCTTCCGTAAAACAGCTTGGCCCTGATTTTTCAAATAGCCATAACTTTTCACTCGTTTATCCAAATTAGATAAAACCAGCGCCTATAGCTTCGTCTTGTTTTCACCTATCCAGTGAACCTGTCACATCAACTGTTTGAAATTTTCAAATTTCGAAATTTGTTCAGATTCATACTCAAACTTCTTTTGATCATAATTTGAGTTTTATAACTCCGTTTGAGTTGATTCTTTTTGCAAATCGAAGCTCTTGACCTAAACTTTCTGATAAGGCCAAATTCAAATAATTTTGGTACTGTTAGAAATTGTTTTATGTTGCAAGAGTTATTTACTTGGTTTTGATGTTTTTCGAACTGTCTTCTAAGTTTTCCCGTTCTTTTGAGTGATTGCTTATGTGTGGTAACTATTGCTTGCTCACGATAGATTGAACGGAGTGTGACGAGTAGAACTATCAAGAGTTATGAGTGTGAATCATCTTCATCAACAGTACAAGGCAAGTTCACACTTTGATCATATCCCTTTCATACTCAGTTTTTATGCATTAGTTTCAACCCTCACACATTGCATGGTTAGGACTTGATAACATGTGGGATTGGGAAGTAGTTGATGAGGTAGAACCTATTGCCCTGTTATTATCAAACCCCTGGGAGTTACTTTTGCGTATTGCTTATATTGCTATGCTATGCTAGTAGACGTGGATTGGGTTTGAGTGAAACCATGACAGTTGTGAGATTGTTAATTATTGGTTTAACTTAAGGTGGCAACTTTAATACACATCTGGGTGGATTGCTTGTCGGGCACCTGGAGAACCCAATGTTTTCCCAAGGGGATCCCGGAGGACCCGTGTGATCACCCTATGGAATGCCACCCAGGCTTAAAGGGATCATAAGATTATTCATGCTAGAAACTTCCGTGTGCAGCCACAAGCTATTATGGGCTCTAGCATAGTTGAGTAAGTTGCGTGAAGCTCTTGAAGAGGTAGACTAGCGGGTAGTGGGTTGTAGGTGGTATCGTCTATCCAGAGTAGAGAGTTAATGCTTCTAAAAGACTGTGTCTCGGTCATCCGTTTCTCAAACACCATGTAGTGCGAGAAATCCAACGGATGAGATCGAGTCTTGTGGGGAAAAGTGTGCAAACCTCTGTAGAGTGTACAAACTAATCATGGTTAGCCGTGTCCCCGGTTATGGACATCTTGAGTCTTTGGTATTTGGATTATCATGTTGATCTCAACACTTTATTAAATTAATTTGATTGGGTTGATGATTATTACTTTGGGATTGAGTTGGAGGAACCTTCTAAATGTTTTTAACAAACTTTGTAGATAAATAAAATATATTCCTTTGCATTAGGGAAAAATGGGCTTTTCGCAAAAACATTATAACCATAGAGCTTTTCCACCAGCCAAATATGCATGTAGTGATAGCCTTTATTCATCATTATCCTATGGTGTGAATTTGCTAGTAGATTCAATGTACCGACCCTTTGTGGCTGCAACGTCTCGTGTTGCAGGATTCTTACGACGAGTAAGTGATACGTTAGGGTTACGATTTCTACACTCAACTTTGCCGTTGGTTGTGGTGGGAATCCACAACCTTGTTACTTCTGCTATTTGGATTGAGGTAATAGTATTTACGTTATTTTATACATGTGATTTAACTCTGTTATAAATCCTCGAGTACTGTGTTTGTCAGCATACCGATCCAGGGATGACACTTAAGCACAGAGACTTGACCGTCTGAGGTTGGGTTGCTACATGGGAGTTGGTCGCAGCCCAAAACGGTCACACAAGTGAGGAGTTTCCTTGACCTCGCTAGTTTCTATAGGCGTTTTGTGGGAGATTTCGGCACCATTGCTGCACCTCTCAATGAGCTTACAAAGAAGGATGTGCCTTTTGTTTGGGGTACCGCCCAGGAAGAAGCCTTCATGGTATTGAAAGATAAGTTGACACATGCTCCTTTACTCCAACTTCCTGATTTTAATAAGACTTTTGAGCTTGAATGTGATGCTAGTGGAATTGGATTAGGAGGTGTGTTATTATAAGATGGCAAACCTGTTGCATACTTTTCTGAAAAATTGAGTGGGCCTAGTTTGAACTATTCTACTTATGATAAACAATTATATGCTCTTGTTCGGACCTTAGAAACATGGCAACATTATTTATGGCCCAAGGAATTTGTGATACATTCTGAGCATGAATCTTTGAAACACATTAAAAAGTCAAGCATAACTGAACCGTAGACATGCTAAATGGGTTGAATTCATTGAGACTTTCCCTTATGTCATTAAACACAAGAAGGGTAAATAAAATGTTATTGTTGATGCATTGTCTCGTCGTTATACTATGCTTTCACAACTTAACTTTAAAATATTTGGTTTGGAGACCATCAAAGATCAATATGTGCATGATGCTAAATTTAAAGATGTATTGCAGAATTGTAAGGAAGGGAGAACTTGGAACAAGTTCGTTCTTAACAATGGATTTGTGTTTCGTGCTAACAAGCTATGCATTCCAGCTAGCTCCGTTCATCTTTTGTTGTTGCAGGAGGCGCACACAGGAGGACTAATGGGACACTTTGGCGTCAAGAAGATGGAGGATATACTTGCTACACATTTCTTTTGGCCAAAGATGAGATGGGACGTTGAGCGTTTTGTTGCTCACTGCACTACATGTCAAAAAGCTAAGTCACGACTCAATCCTCATGGTTTATATATGCCTTTGCCTGTACCTAGTGTTCCTTGGGAGGATATATCTATGGACTTTGTTTTAGGTTTACCTCGAACAAAGACGTGGAGGGATAGCATATTTGTTGTCGTGGATAGGTTCTCGAAAATGGCACACTTTACACCATGTCATAAAAGCGATGATGTTGTTAATGTTGCTGATTTGTTCTTTCATGAAATTATTCGCTTGCATGGTGTGCCAAATACTATTGTTTGATATCATGATTCTAAATTTCTTAGCCACTTTTGGAGATGTTTATGGGCTAAGTTGGGGACTAAACTGCTTTTTAGTACTACTTATCGCCCCCAAACTGATGGACAAACTGAAGTAGTCAATAGAACATTTTCTAATATGCTTAGGGCTGTTTTGAAGAATAATAAGAAAATATGGGAAGAATGCTTGCCTCATATTGAATTTGCTTATAATCGTTCATTGCATTCTACTACTAAGATGTGCCCTTTTGAAATTGTGTATGGTCTCCTACCTTGTGCACCTATTGATTTGGTGTCTCTTCCATCTTCGGAGAAGGTTAATTTTGAAGCTAAAGAATGTGCTGAATTGATTTTAAAAATGCATGAGTTAACTAAGGAAAACATTGAGCATATGAATGCTAAATATAAACTTGCTGGAGATAAGGGTAGAAAACATGTTGTGTTTGCACCTGGAGATCTTGTTTGGTTACATTTGCGTAAGGATAGATTTCCTAATTTGCGCAAATCAAAGCTAATGCCACGTTCTGATGGTCCTTTTAAGGTGTTAGAGAAAATAAATGATAATGCATATAAACTTGAGCTGCCTGCAGATTTTGGGGTTAGTCCCACTTTTAACATTGCAGGTTTGAAGCCTTATTTGGGTGAGGAAGATGAGCTTCCGTCGAGAACGACTTCATTTCAAGAAGGGGAGGATGATGAGGACATCAACACCATTGTTACACCCACATCCCCTGCTGCTATACATACTCGATCAATTACTAGAGCTCGCGCACGCCAATTAAATTATCATGTACTTTCGTTTCTTGGTAATGATTCTAATGTTCATGAGAATATGATGCTCCCTAAATTGGATACATTTGTTTTGCTTACAAATGAAGGGCCTGGCATGGATAAGAGGGATGAACACTGGAGCAAGACCAAGCATGGAGATGATGGCATGCTCAAGGGGATCAAGGACGGAGTTACAAGTGATGATTTCAGGACTTTGAAGCCACCATAAGGAGTGCATGAAGCCTTGGATGAAATATACAAGATGCCACTTCATAAATTTTGTCCAGAGGCTATTCTAGGTGCTACATCACCTTATTATTGGGCCAGGCCTATGTATTTTCGAAATACTTAAGTATAGGTTGTTTTTAGAGTCCGTATGTGTGGGGAAACAAGAGTTAGGGTTAGTTTCAGACCCCTCTGTAACGCCCCGGACACACCCGCCGGTGGTCGTTACTCCTATTGATTTGGTGTCTCTTCCATCTTCGGAGAAGGTTAATTTTGAAGCTAAAGAATGTGCTGAATTGATTTTAAAAATGCATGAGTTAACTAAGGAAAACATTGAGCATATGAATGCTAAATATAAACTTGCTGGAGATAAGGGTAGAAAACATGTTGTGTTTGCACCTGGAGATCTTGTTTGGTTACATTTGCGTAAGGATAGATTTCCTAATTTGCGCAAATCAAAGCTAATGCCACGTTCTGATGGTCCTTTTAAGGTGTTAGAGAAAATAAATGATAATGCATATAAACTTGAGCTGCCTGCAGATTTTGGGGTTAGTCCCACTTTTAACATTGCAGATTTGAAGCCTTATTTGGGTGAGGAAGATGAGCTTCCGTCGAGAACGACTTCATTTCAAGAAGGGGAGGATGATGAGGACATCAACACCATTGTTACACCCACATCCCCTGCTGCTATACATACTCGACCAATTACTAGAGCTTGCGCACGCCAATTAAATTATCATGTACTTTCGTTTCTTGGTAATGATTCTAATGTTCATGAGAATATGATGCTCCCTAAATTGGATACATTTGTTTTGCTTACAAATGAAGGGCCTGGCATGGATAAGAGGGATGAACACTGGAGCAAGACCAAGCATGGAGATGATGGCATGCTCAAGGGGATCAAGGACGAAGTTACAAGTGATGATTTCAGGACTTTGAAGCCACCATAAGGAGTGCATGAAGCCTTGGATGAAATATACAAGATGCCACTTCATAAATTTTGTCCAGAGGCTATTCTAGGTGCTGCGTCACCTTATTATTGGGCCAGGCCTATGTATTTTCGAAATACTTAAGTATAGGTTGTTTTTAGAGTCCGTATGTGTGGGGAAACAAGAGTTAGGGTTAGTTTCAGACCCCTCTGTAACGCCCCGGACACACCCGCCGGTGGTCGTTACTCCTGGCGGGATCTAGACTGGCCCCACAGATCAATACTAGTCTTTTCTGCACACTTTGTCCTCACTCATGTGCACCCGGGAGCAACTTCCCGGTCGGTCACCCATCCTGAAACTACTCTAAGCTGAGCACGCTTAACTTTGGAGTTCTGTCCGAATGGGCTCCCGGAAAAGAAGGAATTCATTATTGATATGAGTAGTCTATCATCCCTAATAAGCCAGGCTATCACATACACCCCCACTTAGAGGAACCGACGTCCTCGTCGGGCCACAGGAACGTTCCCTCTTGGCACATACGTCTGTGCATCCAGTCTGGTACATGTGTCATGCCGTGTGCCACGACGGGTCACAAATATCATGAACAACATGGTCGCATACATGTCCGCAAACATCCGTGTAACCGCGAGGGTCGGCTCTGATACCAACTTGTAATGCCACGGACACACCCGCCGGTGGTCGTTACTCCTGGCGGGATCTAGACTGGCCCCACAGATCCATACTAGTCTTTTCTGCACACTTTGTCCTCACTCATGTGCACCCGGGAGCAACTTCCCGGTCGGTCACCCATCCTGGAACTACTCTAAGCTGAGCACACTTAACTTTGGAGCTCTGTCCGAATGGGCTCCCGGAAAAGAAGGAATTCCTTATTGATATGAGTAGTCTATCATCCCTAATAAGCCAGGCTATCACACCCTCCTCCAAGGGCCACGAAATTCCCCCCTCTTCCTCCATATATACAGCCCTTGGGGCGTCGTTTAGACTTTGGGTTTTTTTTAGATTAAAGTTCGCCATAGATGCAACTTCCCGTACTTCGTTTGTGTTCAACGACCAGACAAAGGCGTCACAGAGCCCCACCTTGATCAATAAAGCTTTCATCTTATATTCGCAATATCCAGATTGCAATATCAGTTTCTTGCTTGTTCTTTGTTTGCTCGCAGCAAACAGACCCTCGTGGTTAGGTTGATCGTGCTCCGGCGTGGTCAATAACCCCTCGGAAGTTGGTTTAGCGATTGCTAAGGAGCGACGTATCACACGTTCGTAGTCGGATCGTCAAGGTCGACTCCCACAGAAAACGATAGCCACCATCTCATCGAAACATTGGGACACCTTCGCCTCTATCACCCCATAGCATACTTTAGTGAGAAACTCTCCGGCGTGCTACTCAATTACCCCATCTATGACAAAGAGCTCTATGCTTTAGTCCGCATTTTGCGTGAATGGGAACACTATCTTCGCCCTCATGAATTTATCATTCATACCGATCATGAAACACTCAAGTACCTTAAGGTCCAAACCAAGTTGAACAAGCATCACGCTAAATGGAGTGAATCTATTGAGTCTTTTCCTTATGTCATCAAGTACATTAAGGGTAAGGAAAAAATTGTGGCGGATGCCCTTTCCCGCATATGCATGCTTGTTACTCAACTTGAATTGGATGTCATTGGTTTTGAGAATATAAAAGACTTGTATGAGCATGACCCTAATTTTGCTACTCCTTATGCCAAGTGTTTGACGCACACCTCTTGGGAACGCTATTACATTAAACATCGATATCTTATGAGAGCTAACAAACTTTGCATCCCTGAGTCTGCTCTTCGTTTGTTGCTTTTGCAGGAATCTCATGGAGGAGGCTTAATGGGACACTTTGGACGCGACAAGACGTTTGCTACTCTCTCAAAGAACTACTATTGGCCAAAGATGTTTCATGACGTCAACCGATTCACCAACCGATGCCCTACATGTCGCAAAGCTAAGTCTAAAGCTCAATCCCATGGCCTTTATATGCCTCTACCAATTCCATATCAACCATGGGAAGACATTAGCATGGACTTTGTACTTGGTTTGCCTAGAACTCGAAATGGGAAGGATTAGGTATTTGTCGTTGTGGACCGTTTCTCAAAAATGGCACATTTCATTCCTTGCAACAAGATAGACGATGCTTCGCATGTTCGTACTCTCTTTTGTAGGGAACTATTCCATCTACATGGAGTGCCACAGACGATCGTCTCAGACCGCGACATCAAGTTCCTTAGCTACTTTTGGAAGACCCTATGCGCCAAGCTCGGAATCAAGCTACTCTTCTCCACGGCGTATCATCCACAAACCGACGGCCAAACGGAAGTAACCAACCGCACACTCTCCTCTCTACTTCGAGAACTCATCAAGAAGAACATCAAGGAGTGGGAGGAGTGCCTACCTATCGCCGAGTTCTCCTACAACCAAGCAAGACATATTGCATCTTTTCAATCTCAACATAGTGTCTATGCATGCCCCATTACAATAAATCCCATTTGCACTTATGCATAGATGACGAGATGATGGTCATTGGCTTGCGATGATATTGCTATGCTTCCTTTGCAAAATTTGCACAATTCATCTCATATGCCATGCCATGAAAATTATTGTGTATCGCATGATTACATCCCTTGTGTGCACCTTATGCATACCATTCCTCACAATGCTCTAGATATTGCGAGTGATGCATTACATCCTTTGAGTCTCCATTACGCCATACATACCAAGAAACCTATCATCATGGATGACATGTTTCTATATCACGCATCGCATTTATTTGAGCATTGAATATTTTGTGCTAACCAACACAAGCACGTGTGCATCATGATGGATGATGTGTACATATACCATGCACACGCAATTTTCCCTTTGTCTTTGTTTTGTGTAGGTACTCGCGTATACTCGTCCACCCTCAATCCCAAGAGTTTACGAAACGAGCTCTTGAGAGCAAAGATGACTGGGGATCCCATGAACTATCCTTCCCACCGCTCTCTTCGCGCAACTACTATGCGCATCTCTCTCACTTGGCTCTCACACGGCTATGGGCTATATACCGCTTGTTGCTTCATGCTCATTTTACCGTGTTCACTTTGCATTCTATGCTTGATTCTATGCCTTTGCCATGCAATTGTGACCCTTGCTTGCATCTACCCATGATTCATCATTATGCTACTCCTATGTGTTTTGCATGCTTGGTGGAGATCCTTGTTGCTATTGCCATGTTTATCATGTGCCTCGTGCTATTGATGCTATTTTGCTCATATCCTCCTTTCATGCTTGTGATATGTCATGTGAATTATTCATGGATACTATTTGCACCCATGACATGCTTGCCATGATTCCTTCTAGTATGATGCATCTTCGCACTACAAGCTTGCTTGACTTGATCACCATGATTGCTTGCTTTGTCGCAACACCCATGTTCAACTCTTACTTGCTTTCCTGGGTTGATGACGTGTAACACCCTCGATGCAGCTATATCTCCCACATGTCGGAGCACGACTTAGAGGCATAACCGCATTGAAGGCAATGTCGCAAGAGAGGTAATCTTCACACAACCCATGTAATGAATAAGGAAAGGGATACATCATTGGCTTACAATCGCCACTTCACACAATACATGAATATAACATTACATCATCCAGATACAATCAAGGTCCGACTACGGACCAAAATAAAAGAAGACTACCCCTAATGCTACAGATCCCTGATCGCCCCAACTGGACTCCACAACTGATCAACTGGAAAATGGAACAACATAACGAACACGGACTTCATCGAGCTCCTCCTTGAGCTTGGTTGCATCACCTGCACGATATCATCAGCACCTGCAAATTGGTTTTGGAAGTATCTATGAGTCACAGGGACTCAGCAATCTCACACTCTCGCGATCAAGACTATTTAAGCTTATAGGAAGGGTAAAAGGTATGAGGTGGAGCTGCAGCAAGCACTAGCATATATGGTGGCTAACATACGCAAATGAGAGCGAGAAGAGAAGGCAAGGCACGGTCGAGAAACTATGATCAAGAAGTGATCCAAGACTACTTACGTCTAGCATAACTCCAACACCATGTTCACTTCCCGAACTCCGCCGGAAAGAGACCATCACGGTTACACACGCGGTTGATGCATTTTAATTAAGATAAGTTTCAAGTTTTCTACAACCGGACATTAACAAATTCCCATCTGCCCATAACCGTGGGCGCGGCTTTCGAAAGTTCAAAACCCTGCAGGGGTGTCCCAACTTAGCCCATCACAAGCTCTCATGGTCAACGAAGGATTTTCCTTCTCCTAGGAAGACCCGATCAGACTCGGAATCCCGGTTACAAGACATTCCGACAATGGTAAAATAAGACCAACAAAGCCACCCGATGTGCTGACAAATCCCGATAGGAGTTGCATGTATCTCGTTCTCAGGGCAACACCGAATGAGACTAGCTACGAGTAAAACCAACCCTCAAATTTCCCTGAGGTGGCCCCGCAGGCAGCTCAGTTCGGACCAACACTCAGAGGAGCACTAGCCCGGGGGGGTTAAATAAATATGACCATTGAGTTTGTAGAACCCAAGGGAAGGTGGTAGGTTGTTAGTGCAAATGGTAAAACCAAGGTTGGGCCTTGCTGGAGGAGTTTTATTCAAAGCGAACTGTCAAGGGGTTCCCATTATAACCCAACCGCGTAAGGAACACAAAATGAAGGAACATAACACCGGTATGACGGAAACTAGGGCGGCAAGAGTGGAACAAAACACCAGGCATAAGGCCGAGCCTTCCACCCTTTACCAAGTATATAGATGCATTCATTGAAGTAAGAGATATTGTGATATCCCAACAAATATCATGATCCAACAAGGAAGAAACTCCAATCTTCACCTGCAACTAGCAATGCTATAAGAGGGGCTGAGCAAAGCGGTAACATAGCCAAACAACGGTTTGCTAGGACAAGGTGGGTTAGAGGCTTGGCTTAACAATATGGGAGGCATGATAAAGCATGTGGTAGGTATCGTAGCATAGGCATAGCAAAAGAGCGAGCAACTAGCAAGCAAAGATAGAAGTGATTTCGAGGGTATGGTCATCTTGCCTGAGATCCCACAAGGAAGAAGAACGAGTCCATGAAGAAGACAAACGGACGAAGTCGAACGGATCCTCACAAACGCGACATTATCGGAACCAACCCGAAGAAGCAACACCGGAAAGAAGCACACAATATAATAAACAACCAACACATGAACATGGCATGATGCACAATCAAGTATGATGCATGTCCGGTTTAAATATGCATGGCATGGTAAAGTGCACAAACAATCCTACAAATTAAGTGGAGCTCAATATGCAACTCCGTTGCATAGTGATGAAACACCACGTGACTTATTTAGTTCTCTCTCGTTTATGAACTCAACAATATTAAATGTTGGTTATCATGGCAAGGGGTTAAGCAAAGTAAAACTACCTATCTAGGAAAGTTTAAATGAAGCCGGAAACAACGAACAACAATTTCGGAAAATCCTCATATGCATATATTAGGTTTGGTACTGTTCTGCCCTAAACACAATTTTAGAGTTGTTAAACATGCAAAGCAAGTACACCATGTTAAACTAGGCATTTTTCTACCCCATTTACATATAATGTTTGTTAGGTTTGGAGCTAGGGTTATTTAGTTATGAATTAAAGCATTTTAGCAAGTTATATGGGAAAAAATACACAAACAACATTTTAAACATTTTAAACATGGATGAAAATGACATATTATGAAACTAGATGAAAAACTAAGCATATTTCATATATAAATTGGTTTGATCCGATGCACGGTTATTAAGTTATGATATGCATGATGAACAGGGGCTAAATGTAAAACTGCAATTCCCTGGATAATTAGGAAAAACGTTCTATGGGAAAAACACGAAACGGGCCGAAACTGAGATCTGGCCCAGGCGCGAGGAGCTGCTCACATCGGGTCTTAAGGCCGGGCGAGGGGAGCAGCTTGGGCCTTGGGGCGCTGCGGCTGGAGAGTCCCAGGCACTGGATCGGGACGCAGTCAACGCAGCGAGGCGGTCGTCGCACAATGCGGCTTGGCTACTGGTCGTCTCCTTCACCAGGAGACAGAACGAAGGTGCGGCGGCAGGGCAAAGTAGAGGCCGACGCGTGACTTGGCGAGGAACCCGGCGAGGCGGACGAGGCGCAAGGCGGCGGTCGGCTTGGAGCTGAGGGTGCGGGACTCGGCAGGTCCGAGGCCAGGGCGGCAGCATCCATGTCGAGGCTTGGCAAGGATGAAGACATCGCAGGAGAGGAGCTCCTCAGGCGATGGCGCTGTTACAAAGAACAGAGAGAGGGAGAGAAACGGGTGAGACAGAGGGAGCAGCGAGGGAGACGAAGGAAAGAAGTAGGGGCGCTGGACAGGGCCTGCTGGTGCTCCGGCAGTGGCGCGCCGACGACCACTCAGATCAAGGCTCGGGGCCGCTGCTGATGATGGAGGCGAGCTTTATGGCAGAGGGCACGACGGCGGATCAGCGAGAGGAGACGAACGCGCGAGGAAGGGGTTCGGCTGCAGGAGAGGTGATGCTCGGGCAGAGGAGGCCCTGGGCACGGGCGTGCTGGACCACAGGCGCAAGGAAGCTACAGGCGGCGGCGGCATGCCCACGTACCGGGAAGGAGAGGGATCGAGTGGAGCTCGGTGGTTAGGGACGATGATTGGCCGTGATTTGGTTGGGTGGCGCTGAAATTGAGGAGAGGATGCATCCCGGCAGGGAGAGGGTAGGTAGGTGGCGGCGGGCAGGAGGGTGGATGGGACAGACCTCCTAATTTTTCGGGTTGGACCAAATATATACATCAGGTGAAATAGGTTAAGGGCTATCTCGTCCCTCCGATCGTAATCGGACGGACGGAAAAAAAATATGTTAGGAAGTCCAATTAACAAAAGGAGACGTTTTGTAGATGTTTGGGGATGATCCGGACACAACGGTGGCGACAGTCCGGGTCGGGTTCGGGACAACTTTCGGACGCGCGCGAGGGGGGCTGCGGGCTGACGAGAGAGGTTAGGTTGGACCTGGCGGTAGGTAGTGAGTTGTGTAGACGGTCTCGAGCTGAGATAAGAGAAGAGAGGGAGGCCTAGCAACTGTTTTCGGAGACCGAAAACGTCCGACGTGTGCCCGGCTATAATGCCGCTATAGTTTAACGGTTGGGCTATCAGACGAACTCCGAATGCGATGAACTTGACAGGCGGTCTATCTACACTATAATAAGACCACACGCCAACTTTCAACCCATTCCGAGAACATTTTCCGGCCACTTATAAAATACTATTTCGGACATGTTGCGGGCGCGTGCAAGTGTGGTTGGGCTCAGAACAGAAAACGGACGGAACTGGGGGAACCCGGACGAATTCAAGTTTTGAAAACATGAATATGCAAAGCACATGATGACATGACAAGATGCAACACGCAAGCAAATGACATGGCAACGACGGCGAATAACTGGAAGACACCTGGCGCAACGGTCTCTGGGTGTCACATGACGTATATGCTCATGCCTCTCACATGATACATCTTGTTCATTGTCGGTTGCCTCCAATTGTTGCATCTATGCTTATTGATCTCGGAGACTTGGACATATTACTTGTGATGCATGCTTGTTTGCTTGAGCCTATTGTATTTGGTTGTTCTTGCATCATGTGCCTCCATACTATGAAATGCTTCCTTGTCCTTTCTTATGATGAGCATGATGCATACACTTGTTGGGTATCTTACCACACAAATGATTGGTTTTGCACTTCCGCTAGCCTCATTTGTTTTTCCAAGTGTTTGTCATGTTCTTTCTTTTTGGAAGATTCACAAGGCGGTGCCATCATTGGTCATGTGAAGGCATACACGATGTGCAACACCAACATTTGCGAGAATCTCCTAAAGGTGAACTCCTTCCCTTTGAGCCATCCTCAATTACGCATATTGGTTGGGTCACTCTTTCATTGTTGTCTCCTTGTTGTCTACATGATACATCTTGCGAATGGAGGAGCGACATGGGAGATTGGCTCTATGGACCTTCAAATTGAGGAGCGCTCGGACTTATTGGAAGCACCTTCGAACCTCCACTCATGCCATGCCATCGAGCATTGGTACACCAACACCTCCATATTTGTTGATTGTGCTCACACATGTCATGCTCATTGGACATCTCACACTCATGACAAATTTTCATTTGATGCATGGATTGACTCACATTACGATTGCCTTGTTACATATTGTATCCCCATGTCATCCATGATATATGAGCTTGTGCATTCTCTTAGCAAATTTGTTGTGATCTACCTTGATGGCATATTCACACATCATGATCATATTGCCCATCATCAATTGCATGATCACATACTCATTCTGAGCATCCATTGCCATATTCATGCTTTTGATAAACTATCTCACTATGACATCATTTTGCACCGTGGTTGCATTTATCATATTCAAAATACATTTGTATGCACAATGAATGCTTTTGCTCCCATGAATGCTTTGCATATCATTCTATATCACCGAGACAAGCTTCACGTGCTTTGTCACGAACAATCTTGCCGAACAGACTCATTCTTCTATGGTGGACACTTTGTGTGTGCTAACCATTGTATTTCCAAGTGTACTTCGTGTTTGCTCATTTTGCATGTACCACATACCGGAGACACCTTGGAGTACTTGGATTGCGCAATGCCTTCAACTCCGTCCAATTACAAGTCTGTCCACGACAACAGTTTCCATGGTGATGAGGATCACGATCCGAGATCGGATCTTTCCCATGGGGGGGGCGAGATGATGCGGAGCATCCCACGTTCATCCCCACGTACACTCCGACTACTCTCCAAGCCCCAAGAGAACATAGGAAGAGACCTCAAGTATACACCATCGGACACCAGGTGAACTCGCTCCTCTCCGAATTGTCACTTTCCACATGTAAGACATGGCTACTACCTCAAACATGTGTGCTATGCATGACCAGGAACCAAGAGGAAGCCCATGGACAAGAAGGCGAGGACACCAAGCACAAGGAACAAGAAGAAGAGCTGCAGAAGAAGCTCCAGCCACCGGACGACCGGTCAAGTCCGGACGTCCGGCGGCTGAAGACCCACCGGACAACAGGCCCAGACCGGACGACCGGCGATCCCGCACCCGAGCCAAATGACCAGACGTCCGACGCCAGCGGACGACCGGCCACCTCCGGAAATCCGGCACTCCAGCGAGCCAGATCGAGCGAACATCCGACGTCTACAGGACGTCTGGCCGCTCGTGAGCCACCGGACGACCGGTCCTCAGCGGACGTCCGATACCTATCTGCACACAGTGTACGGGCCCGAGGCCCATGTATCCCTCTCCCACTTACCCCTTCGTGGACCTATACTATATATACTCCTCCACCTCCTCCTAGTTAGGGTTAGCATTAGTTTTAGCTCATTTTAGAGATAGAGCATTGCTCATCCACATTGCATCTACTCCACGAGAGAGACCGCAGCCCCTCTTAGGAGAAGATCTCTTTGGATTCAAGACCTCCTTGCGGAGAAGAACATCAAGACCTCCTCACGGAGAAGACCGGTTACCTTTGTATCATTCGTTGTTGACATTGGATCTTGTATCTCCTATCATGTCGAGGAGCTAGCACTTGTGTAATCATTCTTGTTGGTTTGAGTGTTCTCTCATGTTCCCCTTTTGTTTTCCCCTTATTTCCCTCCTCGTGTTCTTCGTGTTCATCGCGGGATCCTCTCCTTTCGTGAAAGATCGGCCGATTAGGGTTCCTACCCTACATCATTGTCGATGCGTTCACTCATTGCTTGTTGCTCTTGATGCAAAGCACATTGTGCACCAAAGAGGTGGCTCTTGGTGACATAGGATTCATGTCGTCGTCGTGCTCAATGAAGAGTGGGTTGGTAGAAGTACTTGGCCTATCCATCATTCCAAGATAAAAATGTGAGTGGTAGAAAGAGAAGAACGAATACCAAATGTACCTTGACCGAAGTTGAAAGTGGATCAATGATCACTCCAATGTGGACAAGGAAATAGCACAATGGGTACCAATTCTTGCCGGTTTCTCACACCTACACAAGTAAAGCTTATGGTGGAGCTTGGTTAGGATGGTGGCACAAAATTTGATGCAATTGTAAGTGAGCTTCAATAATGTTGGAAAAGATTTGCAAGATTGCAATGCAACAAGTAGACCAAGCAATATAATGTACACGGAAACACACACGCAAAAAGATATGTGGGGTTGGGCAACCAAGGATGAGCTAAAATGTGGAATCCATAAAAATGCTCTTGTTGCAAAACACTAGAGAGATGCTAGCACGATTGCACAATAGGCGGATACAAGACTTGTGCACAACCTACTAAGCAAAAATGCAACGACTTCTATCCCAAGTATGTTCTATGCAAGGTGTTTCTATGATATGATCCAAGATGATCTAATATGACAATCTTAATGTTGTATAATGCTACTTAAAAGCTCTTTGCTTATCTTTCCCTTTTGCTTAAAAGCTTGTTTGGCCCTTTGATGTTTGAGCTCTTTTCTCATGCTATGCTTGACGAACCAAGATAGCAATTGTGTATGCGATGACAACCTTGTGACACAAGAGATGATACCAAGATATGCAACAATGATGTATGTATGCTATGGGAAGTATGATCAGTAATGTGCACAAGTCTCGTTGCCGGCAATACTCAAAGGCTAGTCTTGGTGGGTTAGCGACTCAAAGGAGTAAGGCTATGATGGCTATCAATGTAATGGCAAGAGTGATATGTCCAATACCAAGACGAGGTTACCGTTCTTGCTTACGGTATGGTGTCAAAATGGTGGCATGAATACCAAGATGTAGTCGAGGTGGTCGTTGTTGATGACGCGTTTGTGGAGAAGATGAGCGGCGGTGATGTTGATGTCGAACCGTACCTAGATAGCCGAAACACAAAAGGATATGGAACCGCAACTCAAATTCTCAAAGCTCGAAGTGGCAACATGCGTGGGAGTGCGAAACGGGTAAGCAATGGTGGTGGTATGTGGAAGTGGTGATGGTGTATAGGTGGTAGGAGTGCCTAGGCGGAAATGTGTGGCGGTGGTGGTAACTAAACTGGAAAAAAATTCAGTTTTGTCAGGGATCCTCGGACATCCGGGCTGGGCCGGTCGTCCGGTCGTCGGACGTCCGGTGGGGGTCAGACGTCTGGTGCCTGGGCGAAATTCGGGCACAGAAAGAACAACACATGTACGAGGTGGATGAGGTGAATATCGTTGAATCCGGGCGATTTCGTGGATGGAAAGGGTGGGGAAAGGGGGGAAAGGCTAGATCCACTCAAAACGAAGAAAATCCACGGATCAAATCCAACAAAATTTCAACTCACCAACAAATCACAAAAAATTGGGGCTATTTTTGTGGGGAATTTTCGAATTAGGGACAAAATCAACAAAAACTAGGCTAGCAACACAATGGGGAAGCTCCGAAATCGGGATCAACGTGGCTCTTGATACCAAGATGATGTAGGGTAGGAACCCTAATCAGCTGATCTGTCACGAAAGGAGCAGATCCCGCGATGAACACGAAGAACACGAGGATGGAAACGAGGGGAAAGCACAAGGGGAACACAAGAGAACACTGAAACCAACAAGTATGATCACACATGCACTAGATCCATGAACACAAAGGGAGATACAAGATCCAAAGTCAACAATGGACGATACACGAGGTAACTGGTCTTCTCCGTGAGGTATTGAATCCACGAGGGGATCTTCTCCGCAATGAGGTCTTGAATCCAAAGGGATGTTCTCCGAAGAGGGGTTGTGGTCTCTCTCGTGGAGTAGATCCGATGTGGATGAGCAATGCTCTATCTCTAAATATGAGCTAAACCAATGCTAACCCTAGCTAGGAGGAATAGGAAGTCTATATATAGTCTTAGTGCAAAAGGGGGCAAAGTGGGGGACGGGTACATGGGCTGCGGCCCCACACATGGCAGCGCACATGCGTTGGACGTCCGGGAGTCATCGGTCGTCCAGAGGCTCGCGAGGGTCCGGACGTCCGGTGCCTGTCGGACGTCCGTAAATTCTGCTCGTGTGGTCTTCGGTCGGACGTCCGGTCGGGGTCGGACGTCCAGGCGTCGGTCTTCCGTGGATCGTCGGAAGTCCGTGGTTTTTGGCATGGGTGTGGAAGCGTCGGTCATCCGGAGGGGGCCGGACATCCGGAGCCTAGAGGTTGATGTAGGGTAGGAACCCTAATCGGCCGATCTTTCATGAAAGGAGCGGATCCCGTGATGAACACGAAGAACACGAGGAGGGAAAGTAGGGGAAAATCACAAGGGGAACACAAGAGAACACTCAAACCAACAAGTATGATCACACATGCGCTAGATCCATGAACACAAAGGAAGATACAAGATCCAAAGTCAACAATGGACGATACAAGAGGTAACCGGTCTTCTCTGTGAGGAAGTCCTGATGTTCTTCTCCGCAAGGAGGTCTTGAATCCAAAGGGATCTTCTTCGAAGAGGGGCCACGGTCTCTCTCATGGAGTAGATCCGATGTGGATGAGCAATGATCTATCTCTAAATATGAGCTAAACCAATGCCAATCCTAACTAGGAGGTGGTGGATGAGTATATATAGTCTAGGGACACGAAGGGGTAAGTGAGGGGTACATGGGCTTCATCCCGCAACACTGGACACATTCAGGGGCCGGTCGTCCGACAGGTACGGGACATCCGGTGGCTCGTGAGGGTCCGGTCATCCGGTACATGTCGGACGTCCAGTGTTTTGGCTCGGTTGAGGTGGCGCCGGATTTCCGAGACGGTCGGACGTCCGGTCGCTCGAGTGTGTCGGACGTTCGGTCGCTCGAGTGTGTCGGACGTCCGGTACTTGTCGGGCGTCCGGCTGATGTAGTTTCCGTTGGCTGGCCCTTCTTGCTGGATGAGTGCCCAGGCGTCGGACGTCCGGCGTTGACCGGTCGTCCGGTGGCTGAAGACTTCGGGCAGCTTCTTCTCTTGGTTCTTGTACTTGGCGTCCTCGCTAGCTCGTCCATTGGATGTGGTGGTTCTGTGGCTTTCCTCTAAGTACCTGATCATGCATAGCACACACGTTGGAGGTAGTAGCCATGTCTCACATGTAGAAAGTGAAAGTTCGGAGAGGAGCGAGTTCACCTTGTGTCCAATGGCGTATGTTCGAGGTCTCTTCATATGACCTCTTGGGGCTTGGAGAGTAGTCGGAGTGTACATGGGGATGAATGTGGAATGCTCCGCATCATCTCCGCCCCCCTTGGGAAAGATCCGAACTCGGATCGTGATCCTCATCACCATGGAAACGGTTGTCGTGGGTGGACTTGTAATTTGACGGAGTTGAGGGCATTGCGCAATCCAAGTACTCCAAGGTGTCTCTGGTATGTGGTACATGCAAAATGAGCAAACACAAAGTACACTTGGAAATAGAATGGTTAGCGCACACAAAGTGTCCATCATAGAAGAATGAGTCCGTTCGGCAAGATTGTTCGTGACAAAGTGCATGAAGCTTATCAAGATGATATAGAATGATATGCAAAGCATTCATGGGAGCAAAAGCATTCATTGTGCACACAAATGTATTGTGAATATGATCAATGCAACCACAGTGCAAAATGATGTCATAATAGGATGGTTTATCAAAAGCATGAACATGGTAATGGGTGCTAAAAATGAGTATGTGATCATGCAATTGATGATGGGCAATATGATCATGATGTATGTATATGCCATCAAGGTAGATCACAACAAATTTGCTAAGAAAATGCACAAGCTCATATATCATGGTGATGAGGACATCAATACCATTGTTACACGCATAGCCCCTGCTACTATACATATTGGACCAATTACTAGAGCTCGAGCATGCCAATTGAATTATCAGGTACTTTCGTTTCTTGGTAACAATTCTAATGTTTATGAGAATATGATGCTGCGTAAATTGGATACTTTTGTTTTGCTTACAAACGAAGGGCCTAGTTTGGGCAAGAAAGATGAACCTTGGAGCAACTTCAAGCATGGAGATGATGGCATGCGCAAGGGGATCAAGAATGGAGTTACAAGTGATGATTTCAAGACTTTGAAGCCACCATAAGGAGTGCATGAAGCCTTGGACAAAATATACAAGATGCCACTTCATAAATTTTGTCCAGAGGCTATTCTAGGTGCTGCGTCACCTTATTATTGGTCCAGGCCCATCTATTTTTGAAATACTTAAGTATAGGCTGTTTTTAGAGTCCGTATGTGTGGGAAAACAAGAGTTAGGGTTGGTTTCGGACCCCTTCTCCAAGGGCCACGACATCCCCCCCTCTTCCTCCATATATACAACCCTTAGGGCATCATTTAGATTTTGGGTTTTGTTTACATTAAAGTTTGCCATAGATGCAACTTCGCGTACTTCCTTTGTGTTCAACGACCAGAGAAAGGCATCAGAGAACCCCACCTAGATCAATAAAGCTTTCATCTTATATTCCAAATATCCAGATTGCAATCTTAGTTTCTTGCTTGTTCTTCGTTTGCCTGCAGGAAACAAACCTTTGTGGTCAGGTTGATCGTGCTCCGGCGTGGTCAATAACCTCTCGGAGTTGGTTTAGCGATTGCTAAGGCGCGACGTCCTCACGCCTTTGTAATCGGATCGTCAAAGTCGACTTCCTCCAAAACTATAGCCACCATCTCATCCAAAGACGGGACACCTTTGCCTCTATGAAGTGGTATCGTATTTCCGGGTTGCTCGGTGAGATTTTACAGTTTTTCGTAGTTTAGATCGAGTCTGTTCTTCATACCTACAGTCCACAAAAAAGCCAAAAAAAATTAGGGTTAGTTCATCCTATCTGAACCAATCTGAGCCTTTGCATAATCTTTTCTGTATTTGCTTTGTTGAGTTTGCGGTAGCATCGTCGTGTCTAGTTGTTGGTCTTAGTGTCTAGTCCTTTAGAGTTTCGAGTTCTATTCACACGTAGTCACGCCATCACCGCATCATCATCATCACCGCTGCCATATACCACCATCATCGTCACCGCTGCCATATACCACCATCGTCATCACCGCTGCCATATACCACCATCGTCATCACCGGTGCCATATACCACATATCCACCGCCATCATGATAATCCGAGTCCACATCCATCACAGATTCGCCAACAGTCCGTGTTCCACCGCCCTACATATTTTCGCCACCAGTCCGAGTTCCACCAAATTCATCTCTGCCACCAGTCCTAGTCTGAGTCTAGTATTTGTTGCCTTGCTTTCGAGTTCCAGATCACGCGATACTTTGAGTCGTGATAGAGTAGGACTCCCGAGATTCCATGCTACCCGCAGTAGAAAAAATTGTTCCAGTTTCAAAAAAAACTAAGTCTGGAAAATTTTGGCTAGGAAGTTTTCAGACCATTTATAGACTTTTTCGAAAAAAAATGTTACAGAGCAAAAACAAAGAGGCAAAAAAGTGAAAAAAGCAAAAAAATTCAGAGCGTGCTCCTCCCATGTTTCCATGCACCGTCGTGATTTGTTAGTGTTCTAGGCTCGTGTCTCTAGCACGGTCTAGCCTAGGACCATCA
The DNA here is from genome assembly GCF_056163025.1 of Triticum urartu. Classification (NCBI taxonomy): domain Eukaryota; kingdom Viridiplantae; phylum Streptophyta; class Magnoliopsida; order Poales; family Poaceae; genus Triticum; species Triticum urartu. The sequence goes on from NC_141873.1 coordinate 239,151,764, forward strand.
CAGTACCATCGTTCAGCGTTTATTCAACTTTGCATCTCTGAATTGATTATTGCTGACCCTTTTTGCTACCATATTATAAGCCTTCCCTGCTCCACATACATCTATGTTGTGCGTTTGACTCTCCCTGGTAATCGCTCTATCCATGCTTTGAGAGTTTTGACTACGACAGTTGCCGATCATCGCCTGCTGCTGGGTAAGAACTGGTAAGAATTTGAGATTTGCTTGACAGCTTTGTGACACCCACCACCACCTCTTGTTAGTAGTCTGTAGGATCATATTCTTGTGTGTTTCTGTTGCTGCTAACCATGGCAGGCTCACAAGCCGACGAGACTGACTGGGAGAACATGACGAATAAGGAGTTGCATGATAAATTTCAGCAAATGATGAGTGGACAGGTGCAAGATGTGCTAAACAGATTTGAAGAGGCCATGGAGAAGATAGATGGCATGGAGAAGACGTTCGAAACAAAGCTTGATAACAAGTTTAATGAATTTCTTGCACGTCTTCCATCACCACCACCAGCTGCACCTAACGCACCTCTACAACAACAACAACGTCGCCTTCCAAATCAAGTGGGACGAGCACAACGTGTTCCCATTGACCCTGGGAAAAATTCGGGTGCTGCTATTGATTCTTCTGTAGCTCCTGCTGCTACTGCAGAGGTGGAGGACCATTACGAGGATGAGGTTGATCAAAATTAGAACTACGTGAAACCACCAGCACCACCACCACCAGGTCGTCCTTAGGTATATCATCGCAATGGTAGGGCTGCACCACCACATGAGGTACGAGATCATGACCATCTTCCTAAACTGAAATTGAATATTCCACCATTTGAGGGTAGATATGTTCCTGATATATCTTACTTGGGAGTTAGAAACTGAACAACGTTTTACATGTTTACAATATCCTGAGGAGAGATGTGTTCCTGTTGCTATTTGTGCTTTCACTAGCTTCGCATGTGTTTGGTGGTCTGAACATTGTAGATTATATCCTATTCCCACTACTTGGGCTGCTTTGAAAACTGCTATGCGTACTCGTTGGGTTCCTCAGATTATATCCTATTCCCATGGTCATCTCCATGTACACTGTCATAGCAGCTCGAGTCCCAAGTAGACCTACCGGACTTAAGGTGAACCCGCTCCTCTTCAAGATTTACATGAATATCTTTTGGACTTGGTCACTACCTCACCATGGAACATTGTGCATCGTCAGGTACGAGGACGACAGCCACCCAGCAGCTACGGAGCATCCCGGAGGCCAAGGAGAAGGACCCCAAGACCACGAGGGGGAAGGATAAGCACAACCGCAGCTGGACATGAAGTCCCAAGCGACCCCGTGCAAACGAGCCCTCGAGACCCCATGTCCATGGGCTACACAGGGATCTGGCGCTGGAGCACCCCATGCGCACGGGCTTGTACCGTGCCCACGGGACCCCCGTGTGCACGGACCCAACTTACCTCGTGCGCACGGGCCCTACAGGATGGACGACTGTGATTGCTGTTTGGGCCTCCTCTTCATCCACCTTGTCCCTCACCTCCAGCCACCTATATATTCCGTACCTAGACCATTTTTTAGGGATAGCAAAGTATATGTGAGACATTGGTGAGCTTTGATCCTTGTATTCCCTCCTCTTGGAGATCATGTCCTCCTAAGGTAGAAGATCCACTTGTGGATATCAAGACCCCCACAAGTGGGAAGGATCCCCATCATAGGATCATCAAGACCTCTCTCCTCATAGGATTGGGATGAACTAGTAGCTTGTATCTTTCCTTTGTTGTTCTTGGATCGTTGTGAACTCTTGTGTGTTCTTGGACCTAGCATATGTGTGATTGGATCTAGTCAATTGAGTGTTTCCTCTTGTTTTCCCTCTTGTGTTCATCTTGTTCTTGGGGATTCCGCCTCCAATTCGTGAAAGATCTCCACTTAGGGTTCCACCCTATAACATCTTGGTATCAAGAGCCATGTTGATCACGAAATTGGAGCCCCCCTCTTTGTTTTCTAGCCTAGTTTTGTTGATTTTGTCCCAAATTTGAAAATTCCCCACCAAAAATAGCCCATATTTTTTGTGATTTGTTGGTTTGAGGAATTTTTGTTGGATTTGATCCATGGATTTGCTTGGTTTCAAGTGAATCTAGCTTTCCTCCACCTTCCCCGACCTTCCATCCTTCGATTTTGACCTCAGATTCGAGATTTGCCACGGATCCGGAGCTGTTCGTCCGCTCCTTCGGGACCCCTTGCACACGGGCCATCGGGACCCCATGCACATGGGCTTCGCAGAACCCGTGCGCACGACCCTTCCAGTGCGCCTCAGCCACTTGGTTTTCGCCCACCCCCACCCTCCCATACCACCCCCATACCCCCAGCTACGCCTCACCAACAAAATCCATCCATTTGGAGCCCAGATCGAGAAGAAATCCGCCAAACCCACGTGTCCCAGTTGATCCCATGCCCTCGCTGTGTGTACCGTGCGCACGGTACCCCGTGCCCACGGGCCCTAGACCCCATGCGCACGGCCCTCCCAGGCCAGCCACGATCACTTAAACGTTTTGGCCAAAACTTCCACATCTGGAGTCCGATTTTCACGTTCTTTAGCTCGTTGAGTAGCTATTCACATCCCCCATCGACCTAGATAGGATCCACCACCATTTGACGTCCTCACAATTTTGACATTTTTGGCATCTTTGCCTAGGCCCTCCACCGTATCATCCGCAAAACCACCATAGCTTTCTGCAACCTAACCCATTTCTTGATCCTTATGACATTTGTGGTTGTTTGAGTGGTGACTTGAGTCTCCTAAGGTGTTTCGGCTACTTAGGGACGGTTGCTTCTTCATCAACCACCACCACCACTTCCGCATTGCCACCTCCGCTTCCACCATTTGACGTTTTCCGTATGAGATTTTCACTGTGCGGTTTTTACCATTTCATAAGGTGTTTCGGCTACTTAGGGACGGGTCTACATCATCTTGGTATCTACATCAAGACCACCACCACTAATCATCGCCACAAGGTCATCATCGACATCGACCACTTCACCATTTTGACACCCTAACCATAAGCAAGAACGGTAACCTCTATATCATCTTGGTATCGTGGTATCCCTTCATTGTACATTCTTGCCATTACATTGTTAACCCCTTAGCCCATTTTTGCGTCACTTGCCTATCGAGACTAGCCGTTTGATTATTTCCGGCAATGTGACTTGTGCACATTAGTGATCCGTACCTTCCATTGCATACATATCATATCATATTGGTATCATCTTGGCATCATATCATCTCTTGTGTCACAAGATTGTTCCCGCATTTACAAAATCGCTATCTTGGTTTGTGCATTTCGCATAGTGGCCATATCAAAAAAAAGAAAAAAAAAGAGAGAATAAGCTTTTAAGCAAAAGAAAAGAGAGAAAGAAGCTTGTAAGCAAGAGCCATAGCATCGCCACATTGCATACCATACTACCATATTGATCATCTTGGATCATCGTATGCGAAACATCGGAACATCATACACATAGCATACTTGGGATAGAAAGCTCATACATTTTGCATCTATAGGTTGTGCACAAGTGTCGTATCCGCCTATGGAGCAATCGTGCTAGCGTCTTTCTTGAGTTGTGCAACACGAGCGTTTTCCGTGGATTCCACATTTTGTGCTCATTCCTTGGTTGCACGACCCGATTTATCTATCTGTGTGTGTGTTTCCGTGTACCACCCATTGCCATTGGTCTACTTGTTTCACTTGCGAATTTGTGAATCTTTTCCAACATTATTGACTCTTGCTAACAATTTGCATCAAATTTTTGTGCCACTATCCTCACCGAGCTCCACCATAAGCCTTACTTGTGTAGGTGTGAGAATTGACAAGATCCGGTACCAATTGTGCTATTTCCTTGTTACATTATTGAGTGATCATTGATCCATCTTCAACATTCAATAAGGTACATTGGTCTAGTTCTTTCCTTTCTTCCACTCACATTTGCTCGAGTCTTGTGATGGATAGGCAAGGCATTTCATCTCCGGTCTTCCACGACAACGACGGCGCGAACAACTACATCACCCAAACGTCCATCTTCGGACTACAACGAGCAATGCGAGGCATTGAGCAACTCACCGTCGACATTCACCAACGCGAAGCATAGACAAGGGACTACATTGACACCAAGTTGGACGCACAATTGGATGACATCCGACACGTGTGGGCCAACTACAAGTCTTCGTCCTCTTCGCCATCCTCATGGCGGAGACGCTCAAGTCGCAAGGCTTCGTTACGGCCACAAGATGCAACTACCACGCGCCACCGTCATCATCTTCGAGGTGGCCGCCAAGACCATGAAGAGAGACCTTCGGTACGAGAGATGGCTTCTCTGCCACCCTCATGCACACATGGCTTGGACCCCCGTGCACATGGCCTCCTGCCCCCCCCCCCTTGCGCACGGGCTCTATAGAATAGCACCATCGACCCCAAGGCTGCGGCTTCGACAACAAGTTTGGCATCTTCGCTAAGTGACGTCAAGGCATATTCGCCTTTGGACGTACGACATCTTCGCCTACTTCCCACGAGTACGCCTACTCCAACATTATCAAGTCCAAGGCGATCACCTACGAGCGAGGGCGACACTTCCATCTTCGGAAGCCCCTCAAGGGAGATGGTTGAGCATGGGATTTTCCCATCGACCACGGCAACATATGATGACTTGAGTGACTTGTGCCACCATATTGAGAGTGAGAGTGACTTCACCACTAGCCCCATATATAATGAGTTGCCACAACTCCCATGTGAGGAGAGCCACAACCCCCACCACTTGAGTGAGATGAGTGACTCCACCATATGTGAGTTTGAGTGCACCTACCTTGAGGGAGTGAGTGAACCACCACATAGAGAGAGTGAGATAGTTGATAGGTCATGGGAGGCCACTTTCAACTCTAATGACTTGACCTCTACCTCCATTGTGTCTTCTCATTTGGTGCTAGGTCCCATTTATGATGATGCGCCGATCCTCGATGACTTCGTCCTTCCTATGGACAAGATGATGGCCATGGTGGAATTCGATGCACCCCCACATGGTTCCATCACGATGAGGATGACCACGACTCGGTCTTCGACACCTCACCTACACCACATGAGTGGAGCTCCAAAGGTAACATAGGTGATGGTGCTTCACTTGTCCCACTAGTGTACTCTTCTCACAATGATAGCTTGCATGATGTTGACACACCTATTACCATACTTCATGCTAGTGCGACTTCATCATGTCACAACTTACCTATTTATGATGAATATGATGATGAGCATGTTGAGTTGCCTAGCTGTGATGCTATGCTCCATAGGATATCATGTGAAAATTCTATTGGTCACATCATGTTTGATACTCCTTTACACTTGTCATATGCTATGAGTGAGATCTCCCATATCACATCATTTCAATCTCAACATAGCATCCCATTTGCACCTATGGCATAGATGACAAGCCCATGGTTATTGGCATTTGTTTTTCTTGTGATGATATTGATATGCTTCCTTTGCATCATTTATCTCATATGCCATGCCATGACCACCTAGCTTCGGATATGCATTGTTTTGGATGTCGTCCATTTTCTCCATATGATGTTTCCAATATTGCTCATGAGGAGACCCCCATAGTTTCCTCATAAATTTTAGGAGATTTTGATGCATTCCATACTTTGCATGATCCTCATCATTGCTTGCACCATATGCATTCCACGCATAACAATGCTCTAGATGTTTCCCATGATGCATTACACAACTTGAGTGTCCATTATGCTATACATAAAAACAAACCCATCATGATGGATGACATGCTTCTCTATCATGCTGTGACAGCCTGGTTTTTGCCCTCTCTAATTTGCTTGATTTTCATTTGAAAATTTTCTAGAACTTGGAGTTCTTGAATCTTTTCATAAGGACTTGAACCCTTGGGCATCCTTGGCTTTCACCCAAGTGCTTCACTTCCCTCCTATATCATCATTTCATTTCTGATCCACCCCAAAATAACCTTTGGAATATTTTTCTTAAATGAAAAATATTCATTTTCTCTTAGAAACCCTAGCCAGATCCGTTTGCTTCAAAGAAACCCTATTTTTTATGGCTCAGAAAAATCTGAGATAATTCACAAATATTCTGTGAACCCTAGGGCACCTTCCTGAGCAAAAATATTTCATCACTTTTTGGAATATTTTTACTACAGAAAATATTTTCTGTTCTGTACAGAAATAGTGGTTTCTACAGCAACTACCATTTTACTTGCTCCATTTGATCTGAACTTTCTTGTGCATCTTTACCTTAGTAACTTATAACTAGCCTCCAAATCACAGCCATAATCTCCCAGCCGTTTGACCACAGTAATTGTTCAAAGTTACTGGTCAGAAACTTACCTGGCTTGTAAAAACCTCTCTACTGCACCTGGATCCAAACCAATTCGTGGTAACACTCAAAACTACCACGAACATCATGCTAGAAATCAAGTTTGTGCTTAGGTTGGCCTGATGTCATAGTTCACACGGTGACTACATTCGTCCAGGGGTGTTGGCATGCGTGTCGACACGCTCTGAGCGTCGCCGAGCGCTCTGTTCGCACGTGCTCGCTTCCCTCGCATGACCGAGCGTGCCAAACCGCGCCACCATCTTCGTCTCTAAGCCCTTAACCTCCCTCTGGTGCTCGCCAACGCCGGAGCTCACCGCAGCGAGCACGGGCAAGGTCCGGCCAGCCCCACAGTGCGGAGCGCACTGTGCCCGTCGCCATCCTCTCGATCCTGTGCTCGTCTTTGTTCGCCCACAGTTGTCGCGTGACCTCTGTCGCCTTCTCCCCCTCTCACTGACGCCGCTCGTCGCCGGGCGCCATGGACAGGTGTCCATCGGCGGAGCCCGAAGCCCCCTCGCCGCTCTCCTATAAATAGGGCCACCCCCAGCCTCCTCGAGCACCATCGAGCACTCCCACACACTCCACGACTGCGTAGGAAGCCGTAGCCTGGTCGGGCAGGCCTCGGGCCGCCGTCCCCGAGCTCAAGCTCGCCGGTGATCCCCTCTGGTCGCCGCGGAAGCTCTAGCCTCTCGCAGGCCAGGGCAACCCCTCCAGGGCTTCCACCTCTCTCCGATGAGGCCGTTTCACCCGCTTGGAGCCCCTGGAGTGGCCTCCGTTCGCCGTCTTCCTCAACTCCGGCAAACTCCACGTTCTGCCTCCGCTTGCGAGCTTGTTTCTGACGCCGTCCGACCACCCCTAGCCACGCTATGGGTACGGGCAGGTGCGCCATAGTCCCCTCTCTAAATCCCTGCCTCTCGTTTGGGCCAAGAAGCCCTCGTCGCCGGCTAGAGCTCCGGCGAAGCCGCGACCTTCTCTGTTTCTTTCTCCCCCTTCCCCCACCTGACTAGCGGGGCCCGCTAGTCAGCCACTCTATACGCGCGTGAAGCGGTACGAGTGGTGGCGCCGTGAGGTTTTACGCCTTCGACGTCACCCCCCTCGGCTGTTTATTTAAATTCAAAATCATTTATATTCCAGAGAACTTCAAACAGTTATAACTCTTCAACCATAAGTCCAAATGAATTGATTCTTTTTGCATTGTGTTCTTTGAAAAGAAATCTAGCAGCTCACCAAAGATGAGATTTTTTCTGAGCTATTTAGAATTTCTGGTGATTTTCAGAAGTATTCTTGATATTTGCTTTTTGTGTTTAAATTTATTTTCAGAGGGTGAGGCTTGTCTTGAGGATCACCAGAAGGCTTGTGAACCTCATCTGCACTAAGGCAAGCCACAGCAACATTATCATGGTGTCATTTCAATATTTGTGATTTTCTTACTTGAATGAAATGATTAATCCATGCATTTAAATAATTATTATGTTATTTGTATCATGTTATATATTGGTTAGTTGTTATGCTTGATTTACAAAATGATTAAAACTAGTTTAGTGGGTACAGCAAGTTCAGGTTTATTTGTGGTGATGTTAGAAATGAGTTTGTTATGCATGTTAGAAATTATTTAAAGCTTGTTCTTGCCTACATAAATTGATAAAATTGCTAGAAAATATTCTGTTAAATACTTGTTTAATCATTTTACTTGTCTTACAGAATGCTTGAACCCAACTTAGTTGATATAGAAATTAAGAGTTGTTGATAGTGAAATCTTTTGTCAAGCATATGGGAAATTTATCAGAGTTACTTTCTTGCGTGAGAAATTAATAAAACTTGTTGCAAAAATATTTTGGTTAAGTTGTGAGTCATTTTGAGCAGTAAAGTGATATGAGTTGTTGATGTTAATGCTTGGTGTGTATATGGATGACCTGGTCATTTTTATTATGTGATGCATGTGTAGTTTTGCATTTCATGGCATGCTATGACACCGGTCATTTTCATTTTGAAGTTGAACCTGAATATAACTCAACTTTAATATACCATTGACTGGGTCATGGTGACGCTGAATCGAGTTTCTTTCCTAGTGCAACCACATTTGCCTTTTTGGGAAGGCCTTGATTCGTTCCATTGACATGGCCTCTGGTCGGTGCCTCCAACTAGGGAAGGTTATGCTGTGCTTGCCCTGGCCCGGTAAGCAGGCATAATCTTGTGTACTCGTTGATGAGATTATGGTACCAAGTCCCCGAGTGGGAGTGTTTTGACCACGACGGTGGTCGGGGTGTCTTTGGTAGACACGGGGCCACCCAGGACCATCCCGTTGGGGAGTGGGTTGGAGTGGCCGGGAGAGTGCCGTGGCAATGGAAGGGTTTTGTCGGAATGCCGTTGGTCCACCTGAATGGGAATGCGAGGCCATGGTGTAACACCCCGGATGTAATTTACCTAATATGTACTCCAACTCTTTCCGTTTCCGGCGCTAAGTTATTTTATTTCCTCGGGTTCGGGTTTTTGTCTCCGTGTGTTGTTGTCGTTGTCATGCATCTCATATCATGTCATCATGTGCATTGCATTTGCATACGTGTTCGTCTCATGCATCCGAGCATTTTCCCCGTTGTCTGTTTTGCATTCCGGTGCTCCTATCTCCTCCGGTGGTCCTTTCTACCTTCTTTTCATGTGTGGGGGTTAAACATTTCCGGATTGGACCGAGACTTGCCAAGCAGCCTTGGTTTACTACCGGTAGACCGCCTGTCAAGTTCCGTACCATTTGGACTTCGTTTGATGCTCCAACGGTTAACCGAGGGACCAAGAAGGCCTCGTCTGTGTTGCAGCCCAACACCATTCCAATTTGGCCCAAAACCCACCAAAACCCTCTCCATCATCTAGAGCGTTCGATCACGATTGTGTAGCCGAAAACCGCACCTCATTTGGACACTCCTAGCTCCCTCTATGCCTATAAATAGACCTCTCCCCGAAATTCACGGTTCTTCTTCCCCAAAACCCTAAAAATCGCCCCGCCACCGCCGGACATGTCCGCCGCCTAACCGGACGCTTCCCGCCTCCGCGCCCGAGCCAATCAGCGCGCGACACGTGGCCTTCGTCCCGCCGCCGCCGCTTCGGCCCGGGAGGCCCAAGTTGGGCCCCCGAGGCCCATCGCCACCCGCCGCCGCCGGGGTTGTCTTCCTCCTCCGCCCGGCGCCAGTCGCCGTCTCCGACGCCGCTCCGCCGCCCGCCGGCGACGCGCCCGCCGCAAGCTCCGGCCACCACGGGCCACCGCGAGCCGCCGACCCCGCCGGTCATCCTCTACCTCGCCGGCGTCGCCCCGTCGTCCGGCAAGCCGCCGGCCTCCTCCACTCAAGTCCGGCGTCCTCCCCGACGAACTCCGGCGAAACCCCGGTGATCCTCGATTTCTGCGCTCGGCCAGATCCAGATCTGAAATATCTGAGACGGTTGACTTTCCTCCCAAAACCCCTAATATTTTTGCAAACTTTGTCATGTCGTAACTCCGCATCCGTAGCTCCGTTTTGCGCGTGTAGCATATCAAAATGTTCGCCTCAAAGAGTACATCATTTCTTCTCATTCCATCATTTTCATTTGAGCTCATCTTGATGCCCGAAATGTTATTAGAAGAGAGATATTTGAGTTAATTGTCAGATCTGCTGCACCATATAGCTATCTGTCATTTTTGCCATGATTAATGTGTGCATGATATGCTCCTGAGTTCTACATGTGTTTTGTTATATGCTTTGCCATATTTACAGAGGTGCTATCCATGTATTTTTGTGACATGTGTGGTGACTAGCACAAGCTTGCAAAGTAGTGCATTCGTTAATGCTGATTTCAGGGACTTAGAATTTCACTAAGTCCTTGATCTGTTTTTATCAATATGCCATATGTTCATGTTGTTTCCTAGTGATCTGTGCCTCTTTTGAGGATGATCAGTAAGGATGATTTGTTAACCTTTTGGTGCTCTATCCATTCGTGTCTTTGTTTGCAATTATGGAGCGCCCTATCTTGAGTCAATCGAGCTCTACTTTTGCTATTTCGTGAATCCTAGCAGATTGTCTACTTGTTAGCGATATTGCCGAGGATGTTGTTGTTGATCCGTGCATGCTATGTTGTTGTTCTTGCCATGCCTAGCTTATATGATATGTATTCTTGATGGGTGTATGCTTAGTTTGTCATGCCTTGCTCTGTAGTGAGTGCATCGAGCTCGTAAACATGCCTACTCGTTAACATATTTGCATGTTCCAGTTTTTCTCTAAGTCTGAGATCTGATTATGTTTTTGCCAGGTTCACATGCTTGCAATTGTATTTTCTGATCCCTTTTGGCTCAAGGTCACTACGGAACTTTTGTTAAGATCTTTGAGTAGCTTCATGTCATACCATGCTTTGCCATGTTAAGTTCCTGTAGCATATAGTTTTCATGCTCCAAAGTGTGCTATCTGATCTGAAATTCCAGACTAGTGTGAATTTTACTAAGTCTGAAACCTGTTTATCAATTGCACTTTTGCCATGCTTGTTTGGACCTGTTAATGGATGAATTGGCCGTAGCTCAGTGTTCATATTTTGTCAAGCATTATGAGTGGATCACTGCCATGTATTTTGTTGCCATGTTTTAGTGCTGTAGCATAATTATCTTGATGCATTTAGATGGCTACTTGTTGTTTATCGCAGACCGGTGCCATATTTGTTTTGCTTGCCTTTTCCAAACCGTGCATCCGATTCCGGTGATCTTTATATCGATTTCAACCGAAATCACCTCACCTTTCCAGTGGCACTCTTGGATTTCCATGTTGAGGCCAGGTTCAATCATTCCTTGTCAAATCTTGCATATGCATCACATATCGCATCCCGCATAACATACCATGTTTGCATCATGTTGTTCGAGCATTTGCACGTGGTTGATTGTGTTCCTTTTGCTTGTTTGTCTTGTTTGGGTAGAGCCGAGAGACGAGTTCGCTAACGAGAAGCCTGTTGAGTTTGCTTTCGAGGATCCAGTCAACTCTGACAACTTTGTAGGCAAGATGATCATACCCTCGAAATCACTTCTATCTTTGCTTGCTAGATGCTCGCTCTTTTGCTATGCCTATGCTATGATGCCTACCACTTGCTTTTCATGCCTCCCAAATTTCCATGTCAAACCTCTAATCCACTTTTTGACACTGGTGCATCGCATTGTTTCATCTCGAGACCTTTTGCATCTAAGCATGAGTTGTCTTCCCAAGTTTTATATAAACCGTTAGCAGTTGTCTCCCCAGGTAAATGTTTGCTCGCTAACCACGAGATTCCGGATATTTCTATCATGATGGGTGATTTTAAGTTTCTGGCTTCTCCAATGGTCCTTGGTAACTCGGATATTGATCTTATTCTCGGGATGGATTGGCTTTCTAAGCACAAGGCTCAGCTTGATTGTGCAGCCAGGCAGATTCAATTGACTCATTCGTCTGAGGATGTAATTGTCTTTGCCGCTTGGGATAATACAATTCGTCTGTTTTCTCTCAATGAGAAGGGTGAACTGGATGCCATCTCGAAAAATCCATTCGTTTGCGAATATCAAGACGTCTTTCCAGAAGAGCTTCCAGGAATACCTCCGCACCGGCCAGTTGAATTCGTCATCGATCTTGAGCCTGGCACGGAACCGGTTTGCAAGCGTCCTTACAAGCTCGGACCTGAAGAGTTGAAGGATTTGAAGAAGCAACTCGATATTCAATAGAGAATGGGTCTCATCAGACCTAGTTCTTCTCCATGGGGTTGTGGAGTACTTTTTGTGAAGAAGAAGGATGGAACGGACCGACTTTGTGTTGACTACCGTCCATTGAACAAGAAGACTATCAAGAACAAGTACCCACTTCCCAACATCAATGAGTTGTTCGAACAACTCAAAGGTGCCCAAGTATTCTCCAAGCTTGATCTCCGTATGGGTTATCACCAGATTCGAATCCGTGAGCAAGATATTCCCAAGACGGCTTTCAGAACAAGCTATGGCTCATATGAATACACTGTCATGTCTTTTGGCCTCGTCAACGCTCCTCCGACTTTCTCTCGCATGATGAACTTCATCTTCAACGCCTACACAAATGACTTCATTTTGGTCTATCTTGATGACATTCTAGTCTTTTCGAAGAACAAGGAAGATCATGCCAAGCACTTGCGTTTGGTGCTCGATAAGCTCAGGGAACATCAGTTCTACGCCAAATTCTCAAAGTGCGAGTTTTGGCTCGATGAGGTTCTCTACCTTGGGAATATCATCTCTGCCAAGGGCATTGCGGTGAATCCTGAGAAGGTGTCTGCAATTGTGAATTGGGAACCACCTCAGAACGTGAAGCAACTCTGTAGCTTCCTCGGTCTCGCAAGCTACTGTCGAAGGTTCGTTGAGAACTTTTCAAAGATCGCGAAGCCTCTTTCAAACCTTCTCTAGAAGCACGTCAAGTACGTTTGGTCTCCGGAATGTGACATCGCTTTCAACACTTTGAAAGAGAAATTGGTCACTGCTCCAGTTCTGACTCCTCCTGATGAATCCAAACCGTTCGAGGTCTTCTACGATGCCTCTCTTCAAGGTCTTGGTGCAGTGTTGATGCAAGACAAGAAAGTTGTGGCCTATACCTCTCGCCAGTTGAATCCCAACAAGAAGAACTACCCCACTCATGCATCTATATACTTGGTAAAGGGTGGAAGGCTCGGCCTTTTGCCTAGTGTTTTGTTCCACTCTTGCCGCCCTAGTTTCCGTCATATCGGTGTTATGTTCCCGGATTTTGCGTTCCTTATGCGGTTGGGTAATAATGGGAACCCCTTGACACTCCGCCTTTAATAAAACTCCTCCAGCAATGCCCAACCTTGGTTTTACCATTTGCCACCTAGCCTCTTTTTCCCTTGGGTTTCCGGAGCCCAAGGGTCATCTTATTTACCCCCCCCCCCGGGCCAGTGCTCCTCTGAGTGTTGGTCCACCTCGTCAGCCGCCGATGGCCACCAGGGGCAACTCTGGGCTGGCCTATCGGAAGTTTGGACAATCTGAGTGTGCCCAGAGAACGAGATATGTGCAGCTCCTATCGGGATTTGTCGGCACATTCGGGCGGTGTTGCTGGACTTGTTTTGTCTTTGTCGAAGTGTCTTGTAGAACCGGGATACCGAGTCTGATCGGAATGTCTCGGGAGAAGGTTTATCCTTCATTGACCGTGAGAGCTTGTGATGGGCTAAGTTGGGACTCCCCTGCAGGGATTTGAACTTTCGAAAGCCGTGCCCGTGGTTATGGGCAGATGGGAATTTGTTAATGTCCGGTTGTAGATAACTTGAACCTTAACTTAATTAAAATGAATCAACTGTGTGTGTTACCGTGATGGTCTCTTCTCGGCGGAGTCCGGGAAGTGAACACGGTGTTGGAGTAATGCTTGCCGTAGGTTGTTCTATAGTTCTTCGTTCGTGCTTTGCCTTCTCTTCCCGCTCTCTTTTGCGAGGAGGTTAGCCACCATATATGCTAGTCGCTTGCTGTAGCTCCACATATTACCTTGCCTTTACCTATAAGCTTAAATAGTCTTGATCGCGAGGGTGCGAGATTGCTGAGTCCCCGTGGCTCACAGATTACTTCCAAACCAGATGCAGGGCCCGATGACTCCGTTCCAGATGATGCGCTTGAGCTCAAGTGGGAGTTCGACGAAGACTCACGCCGTTACTATGTGTCTTTCCCTGATGATCAGTAGTGGTGCCCAGTTGGGGCGATCGGGACCATGTCGCTTGTTGGGGTTGTTCTTTTATTTTGGTACCATAGTCGGACCATGATTGTATTGGTTGATGTAATGCTATTTATGTACTTTGTGTGACGTGGCGAGTGTAAGCCAACTATGTACCCTTTCCCCTTATTATTATCTATTTACATGGGTTGTTGTGAAGATTACCTTACTTGCGACATTGCTTTCAATGCAGTTATGCCTCTAAGTTGTGCTTCGACACGTAGGAGATATAGCCGCATCGAGGGTGTTACACATGGGTTCCGTGGTGTGGGTACAATGTGCTACATCTGTAGAGTGTATAATCTATCGATAGTCGAGTCCACGGTTACGGACACCTCGTAGTAGGTCCCACAATGAGTCAACGTTTAATAAAAATTGCACCCTAAGCTATGAACTTTGCATTGGTGATGGATGGCAGAAAGACCATCGAGGCATTTGGGACCAGATGATGGTTGTGGTTGTGATCGCCGTAAGGATCACGGGTTGTTCTTGTGAAAGACCATGTTGGTGGTGTGTTTGTGATCCAGGGATGATCACAGTTGGTAAGCTGTCCCGAGGGACGTTCGAGCATGATCACAGCATGTTGACATATAGTGTTGCATTATTAATAATCGGTTAAATATCATGATATTGTTTGCCATTATGATTATGCCTGTTGTGAGCTTGCAAGTACATTCAATGTACTGACCTGGCGTGTCATGCCAGATTTCAGGAAAGTATCGTTGGAGAGGAGCGATGTTCAAGTCCAGATCGTGTCCACATCGGTGTCCCTGTGATATGGAGCTTCCGCCATGACGTTATTCCGCTGCCACGTAGTTGTTCAGATCGAGGCCCCTTTATGTTCACTAAATAATGTACATATTGTTCAGCCGCACCAGGTGTGCCGCTTGGCCTCGACAGCCATTGTAATGTAAACTCTGTTCCACTAGTATCAATAAAGCGGTTGTTTTTCTGTACCAAGATGTTGTGTGTTGCCAGAAGACATGGTCTCTGGGCTGGCAATGCATGGCAAACCGGTCGCTCTGAGCCGGGGTGCCACACATGCATCTCATTTATTTGAGCGTTGGCTGTTTTGTGCTAACCAACACACGCACGTGCGCATCAAAATGGATGATGTGTACATCTACCACGCACACACATTTTTCCCTTTGTCTTTGTTTTCTGTAGGTACTCACGTATGCTCGTCAACCTCTCAATCCCAAGAGTTGACGAAACGAGCTCTTGAGAGCAATGATGACTTAGAATTCCGTGGATTTTCATTCCCACCGCTCACTTTGCGCCACGACTACGCGCATCTCTTCTACTTGGCTCTCACAAGGCTATGGGCTATATATCACTTGTTACTTTATGCCCATTGTATCTTGTTCACTTTGCATGTTATGCCTCTTTCCATGCCTTTGCCATGCAATTGTGACCCTTGCTTGCACTTACATGTGATTCACCATTATACTACTTCTATGTGTATTTGCATGCTTGGTGGAGATCCTAGTAGCTATTGCCATGATTTCTTTGTGCCCAATGCTTTTGATGCTTGTTGTGTTGGGAGAGTCATTATGCCCCATTGCTATTTATATATGCCCTCTCGCCAATACATTGATGATGCTTTGCTCATATCTTTCTATCATGCTTGTGTCATGTCATGTGCATTATATATGCCCACCATTTACACACATGACATGTTACTTGTGAAGCATGTTTGTTTGGTTGAATTTATTATAGTTGGGTGTACTCGCATCATATGCCTCCACGACTTGTCCCCCTACCTTGCCCTGCCTTATGATACACATGATAAATTCACTTGTTGGGCATTTCCCTTCCCGAATGATAGGCTTTGCGTTCACGCTAACCTCATGGGTTTTTCCAAGTGCTTATCATGTTCTTTCATTTTGAAGGTCTTGCAAGGTGGTACCATCATGAGCTATCTTCGTCATGGGAAGGCATACACGTTGCACGACACCAACATCTTAGAGCACCTCACCGAGTGACAAGGCATCAATTCCTACCGTGTACATGGAGATATGGTTTACGATCCGAGGTTGGATCTCTCCCAAGGGGGAGGGGATGATGCGGAGCACCCCATGGTCATCTCCATGTACACCGTCATAGCAGCTCGAGTCCCAAGTGGACCTACCGGACTTAAGGTGAACCCGCTCCTATTCAAGATTTACATGAATATCTTTTGGACTTGGTCACTACCTCACCACGGAACATTGTGCATCATTAGGTACGAGGATGACCGCCACCCAGCAGCTACGGAGCATCCCGGAGGCCAAGGAGAAGGAGCCCAAGACCACGAGGGGGAAGGAGAAGCAGAACCGCAGCTTGACATGAAGTCCCAGGCAACCCCGTGCGCACGGGCCCTCAAGACCCGGTGTCCACGGGCTACACAGGGAGCTGGCGCTGGAGCACCCCGTGCGGACGGGCTTGTACCATGCCCACGGGACCCCCGTGCGCACGGGCCCAACTTACCCCATGCGCACGGGCCCTACAGGATGGACGGCTGTGATTGCTGTTTGGGCTTCCACTTCATCCACCTTGTCCCTCACCTCCAGCCACCTATATATTCCATACCTAGACCATTTGTTAGGGATAGCAAAGTATATGTGAGACATTGGTGAGCTTTGCTCCTTGTATCCCCTCCTCTAGGAGATCATGTCCTCCTAAGGGAGAAGATCCACTTGTGGATATCAAGACCCCCACATATGGGAAGGATCCCCATAATTGGATCATCAAGACCTCTCTCCTCATAGGTTTGGGATGAACTAGTATCTTGTATCTTTCCTTTGTTGTTCTTGGATCGTTGTAAACTCTTGTGTGTTCTTGGATCTAGCATATGTGTGATTGGATCTAGTCAATTCAGTGTTTCCTCTTGTTTTCCCTCTTGTTTTCATCTTGTTCTTGGGGATTCCCCCTCCAATTCATGAAAGATCTCCACTAAGGGTTCCACCCAACAACATCTTGGTATCGAGATCCACGTTGATCACGAAATTGGAGCCCCCCTCTTTGTTTTCTAGCCTAGTTTTGTTGATTTTGTCCCAAATTCGAAAATTGCCCACCAAGAATAGCCCCAATTTTTTGTGATTTGTTGGTTTGAGGAGTTTTTCTTGGATTTGATCCATGGATTTTCTTGGTTTCAAGTGGATCTAGCTTTCCTCCCACTTTCCCTACCTTCCATCCTTTGATTTTGACCTCAGATTCGAGATTTGCAACGGATCCGGAGCTGTTCGTCCGCTCCTTTGGGACCCCGTGCACACGGGCCATCGGGACCCCGTGCACACGGGCTTCGTAGACCCTGTGTGCATGACCCTTCCAGTGCGCCTCGGCCACTTGGTTTTCGCCCACCCCCACCCTCCCATACCACCCCAATACCCCCAGCTACACCCCATCAACGAAATCCGTCCATTTGGAGCCCAGATTGAGAAGAAATCCGCCAAACCCGCGTGTCCCAGGTGACCCCATGCCCTCGGTGTGTGTACCGTGCTCACGGCAACCCGTGCCCACGGGCCCTAGACCCCGTGCGCACGGCCCTCCCAGACCAGCTACGAGCACTTCACCATTTCGGCCATAACTTCCACATCCGGAGTCCGATTTTCACGTTCTTTAGCTCATTGAGTAGCTATTGACACCCCCCATCGACCTAGATAGGTTCCACCACCATTTGACGCCATCACAATTTTGACATTTTGGGCATCTTGGACTAGGCCCTCCACCATATCATCCGCAAAACCACCATAGCTTTCCGCAACCTAACCCATTTCTTGATCCTTATGACATTTGTGGTTGTTTCAGTGGTGACTTGAGTCTCCTAAGGTATTTCGGCTACTTAGGGATGGTTTCTTCTTCATCAACCAACACCACCACTTCCGCATTGCCACCTCCGCTTCCACCATTTGATGTTTTCTGTATGAGATTTTGACTGTGTGGTTTTTACCGTTTCCTAAGGTGTTTCGTCTACAGAGGGACGGGTCTACATCAAGACCACCACCACTAATCATCGCCACAAGGTCATCATCGACATCGACCACTTCACCATTTTGACACCCTAACCATAAGCAAGAACGGTAACCTCTATATCATCTTGGTATCGTGGTATCCCTTCATTGTACATTCTTGCCATTACATTGTTAACCCCTTAGCCCATTTTTGCGTCACTTGCCTATCGAGACTAGCCGTTTGATTATTTCCGGCAATGTTACTTGTGCACATTAGTGATCCGTACCTTCCATTGCATACATATCATATCATATTGGTATCATCTTGGCATCATATCATCTCTTGTGTCACAAGATTGTTCCCGCATTTGAAAAATCGCTATCTTGGTTTGTGCATTTCGCATAGTGGCCATATCAAAAAAAAGAAAAAAAGAGAGAATAAGCTTTTAAGCAAAAGAAAAGAGAGCAAGAAGCTTGTAAGCAAGAGCCATAGCATCGGCACATTGCATACCATACTACCATATTGATCATCTTGGATCATCGTATGCGAAACACCGGAACATCATACACATAGCATACTTGGGATAGAAAGCTCATACATTTTGCATCTATAGGTTGTGCACAAGTGTCGTATCCGCCTATGGAGCAATCGTGCTAGCGTCTTTCTTGAGTTTTGCAACACGAGCATTTTCCATGGATTCCACATTTTGTGCTCATTCCTTGGTTGCACGACCCCATTTATCTATCCATGTGTGTTTCCGTGTACCACCCATTGCTATTGGTCTACTTGTTTCACTTGTGAATTTGTGAATCTTTTCCAACATTATTGACTGTTGCTAACAATTTGCATCAAATTTTTGTGCCATTATCCTCACCGAGCTCCACCATAAGCCTTACTTGTGTAGGTGTGAGAATTGACAAGATCCGGTACCAATTGTGCTATTTCCTTGTTACATTATTGAGTGATCATTGATCCATCTTCAACATTGGATAAGGTACATTGGTCTAGTTCTTTCCTTTCTTCCACTCACATTTGCTCGAGTCTTGTGATGGATAGGCAAGGCATTTCATCTCCGGTCTTCCACGACAAAGATGGCGTGAACAACTACATCACCCAAACGTCCATCTTCGGACTACAACGAGCAATGCGAGGGATTGAGCGACTCGCCGTCGACATTCACCAACGCGAAGCATGGACAAGGGACTACATCGACACCACGTTGGACGCACAATTGGATGACATCCGACACGTGTGGGCCAACTACAAGTCTTCATCCTCTTCGTCATCCTCACGGCGGAGACGCTCAAGTCTCAAGGCTTCGTTACGGCCACAAGATGCAACTACCACGCAGCACCATCATCATCTTCGAGGCAACCGCCAAGACCATGAAGAGAGACCTTCGGTATGAGAGATGGCTTCTTTGCCACCCCCGTGCACACGGGGCTTGGACCACCATGCACACAGGACCCCGTGCCCACGGCCTCCTGCCCCCCTCCCCCCCCCCCCCCCCGTGCGCACGGGCTCTACAGAACAGCACCATCGACCCCAAGGCTGTGGCTTTGACAACAACTTTGGCATCTTCGCCAAGTGACGTCAATGCATCTTCGCCTTTGGACGTACGGCATCTTCGCCTACTTCCCACGAGTACGACTACTCCAACATCATCAAGTCCAAGGCGATCACCTACGAGCGAGGGCGACACTTCCATCTTCGGAAGCCCCTCAAGGGAGATGGTTGAGCATGGGATTTTCGCTTCAACCATGGCGACATATGATGACTTGTGTGACTTGTGCCACCATATTGAGAGTGAGAGTGACTTCACCACTAGCCCCATATATGACGAGTTGCCACAACCCCCACCACTTGAGTGAGATGAGTGACTCCACCATATGTGAGTTTCAGTGCACCTACCTTGAGGGAGTGAGTGCACCACGACATAGAGAGAGTGAGATAGTTGATAGGTCATGTGAGGCCACTTTCAACTCTAACGACTTGACCTCTACCTCTATGATGTCTTCTCATTTGGTGCTAGGTCCCATTTATGATGATGCGCCAATCCTCGACGACTTCGTCCTTCCTATGGACAGGATGATGGCCATGGTGGAATTCGATGCACCCCCCACATGGTTCCATCACGATGAAGATGACCACGACTCAGTCTTCGACACCTCACCTACACCACATGAGTGGAGCTCCAAAGGTAACATAGGTGATGGTGCTTCACTTGTCCCACTAGTGGACTCTTCTCACAATGATTGCTTGCATGATGTTGACACACCTATAACCATACTTCATGCTAGTGCGACTTCATCATGTCATGACTTACCTATTTATGATGAATATGATGATGAGCATGTTGATTTGCCTAGTTGTGATGCTATGCTCCATAGGATACCATGTGAAAATTCTATTGGTCACATCATGTTTGATACTCCTTTACACTTGTTGTATGCTATAAGTAAGATCTCCCATATCGCATCATTTCAATCTCAACATAGTAGCTATGCATTCCCCATTCAAATAAATCCCATTTGCACCTATGGCATAGATGACAAGCCCATGGTTATTGGCATTTGTTTTTCTTGTGATGATATTGATACTGCTTGTAAAGCTGAACGTGAAGTGAAGGATCGACAGGCATTGGCACGAACTAACTTTTCTGCAGGTCGATCTTCATCATGGACACCACGTGCATCCTCTACTGTGACTGGACCAACACCTCCATCAGGTGCCACCTCTAGCCGTGATGCAAGAAAGCAGGCACAACAACCACTATCTGCCAAGAGCACACCTGCTGGGCCTGCGCAGAGCTCTTCTTCTTCCATGGCATCAATAGGGCACACATGTGATATTATTTGTCGTCGTTGTAAAGGAAGAGGACATTTTGCGAGAGAACGCAAATCTCAACATGTGATGATTGTTACTGAGGATGGTGGGTATGAGTCCGCTAGTGACTATGATGAGGAGACTTTGGCTCTTATTACACATGAAGAGCACGGTGGAGATGATTCTGATCATGAGATGCAATACATGGCTGCTGAAGATGCTGACAGGTATGAATGTTTAGTTGCTCAACGTGTTTTGAGTGTGCAGGTTACACAAGCTGAGCAAAATCAGAGGCATAATGTGTTCCATACAAAGGGAGTTGTGAAGGAAAGTTATGTTCGCGTCATCATAGATGGAGGGAGCTGCAATAACTTGGCTAGCATGGACATGGTGGAGAAGCTATCTCTCACCACAAGACCACATCCACATCCTTACTACATCCAATGGTTCAACTATAGCGGCAAGGTTAAGGTAACACGTACTGTTCGTGTGCATTTTAGTATCTCTACATATGCTGATTATGTTGATTGTGATGTGGTACCTATGCAAGCATGTTCCTTATTACTTGGTAGACCATGGCAATTTGATAAAATTTCTATACACCATGGTAGAAACAATCAGTATACTCTTGTTCATAAGGATAAAAATATTACTTTGCTTCCTATGATGCCTGATTCCATTTTGAAAGATGATATTAATAGAGCTAATAAAGCAAAACAGGAGAAAAATAAGAGTGAAAATCAGATTGTGGCAAAATAATTTGAGAAAGAAATGAAGCCTAATAAGAAACCATCTAGTGTTGTTTCTGAATTTAAATTGAAAAGTGCATGTTTACTTGCCACGAAATCTGATATTGATGATCTAGATTTTACCAAATATGTTTGCTGTGCTTTTGTGTGCAAAGAGGCATTATTTTCTTTCGAGGATGTGCCTTCCTCTTTGCCTCCTGGTGTCACTAACATTTTGCAGGAGTTCACTGACGTCTTTCCACAAGACGTGCCACCGGGATTACCACCTATTCGAGGGATTGAGCATCAAATTGACTTAATTCCCAGTGCATCAGTACCCAACCGTGCACCATACCATACTAATCCAGAGGACACAAAGGAGATTATGCGTCAAGTACAAGAACTGCTCGACAAAGGTTATATACATGAATCCCTTAGTCCTTGTGTTGTTTCTATCATTTTAGTGCCGAAAAAGGATGGTACGTCGTGTATGTGCGTTGATTGTAGAGGCATTAATAATATTACTATTCATTATCGTCATCCTATTCCTAGGCTAGATGATATGCTTGATGGATTGAGTGGCTCTACAATATTCTCCAAAGTTGATTTGCGTAGTAGATACCATCAAATTCGTATGAAATTGGGAGATGACTGGAAAACAACATTTAAAACTAAGCTTGGATTATATGAGTGGTTAGTCATGCCTTTTGGGTTAAATAATGCACCTAGTACTTTCATGAGATTAATGAACGGAGTTTTATGTGCTTTCATTGGACAATTTGTGGTAGTTTACTTTGATGACATATTGATTTATAGAAAATCTTTGGAGGAACATTTGGAACATTTACGTGTTGTTTTTATTGCTCTACGTGATGCACGTTTGTTTGGTAACCTTGGAAAGTGCACCTTTTTCACCGACCATGATAGAGGCGAGGGTCCCGATCTTTCGATGAGTTGACAACTATCGATTTGGTGGAGACGACTTTGACGATCCGACTACAAACATGCACGACGTTGCGCCTTAGCAATCGCTAAACCAATCTCCTGAGGTTACTGACGATGCCAGAGCCTGACCACGAAGGTCTATTTCTGCAGGCAATCGAAGAACGAGCAAGAATATGATAAACCAATCTGAATATTGCGAATATATATGAAGTATTGATAAAGATGGGGATCCGAAAGCGGTCTTGGTCTAGTCGTTGGACACAAACGAAGTACATGGAGTTGCAATGGATAACTTTTAACTAAACAAATCCCCAAGTCTAAACGACGCCCAAAGGGTTGTACATATGGTGAAAGAGGGGGGAATTTCGTGGCCCTTGGAGGAGGGGTCCGAAACCAACCCTAACTCTTGTTTCCCCACACATACAGACTCTAAAAACAGCCTATAGTTCAGTATTTCGAAAATAAATGGGCCTCGCCCAATAATAAGGTGACGCAGCACCTAGAATAGCCTCTGGACGAAATTTATGAAGTGGCATCTTTTATATTTCGTCCAAGGCTTCATGCACTCCTTATGGTGGCTTCAAAGTCCTGAAATCATCACTTGTAACTCTGTTCTTCATCCCCTTGCGCATGGCATCATCTCCATGCTTGAACTTTCTCCAAGGTTCATCTTTCTTGTCCAAGCTAGGCCCTTCATTTGTAAGCACAACAAATGTATCCAATTTAGGCAGCATCATATTCTCATGAACATTAGAATCGTTACCAAGAAACGAAAGTACCTGATAATTCAATTAGCGTGCACGAGCTCTAGTAATTGGTCCAGTATGTATAGCAGCAGGGGCTGTGGGTGTAACAATGGTATTGATGTACTCATCAGACCGAGTATCTTTTCTTGGCTATGTTGTTACTCCACAGGGAATTGAAGTTGTGAAATCCAAGATTGAAGCTATTGAGAGTTGGCCCCAGCCAAAAACGGTCACACAAGTGAGGAGTTTCCTTGGCCTCGCTGGTTTCTATAGGCGTTTTGTGAGAGATTTCAGCACCATTGCTGCACCTCTCAACGAGCTTACAAAGAAGGATGTGCCTTTTGTTTGGGGTATCGCACAGGAAGAAGCCTTCACGGTATTGAAAGATAAGTTAACACATGCTCCTTTACTCCAACTTCCTGATTTTAATAAGACTTTTGAGCTTGAATGTGATGCTAGTGGAATTGTATTAGGAGGTGTGTTATTACAAGATGGCAAACCTGTTGCATACTTTTCTGAAAAATTGAGTGGGCCGAGTCTAAACTATTCTACTTATGATAAACAATTATATGCTCTTGATCGGTCCATAGAAACACGGCAACATTATTTATGGCCCACGGAATTTGTTATACATTCTGATCATGAATCTTTGAAACACATTAAAAGTCAAGCAAAACTGAACCGTAGACATGCTAAATGGGTTGAATTCATTGAGACTTTCCCTTATGTCATTAAACACAAGAAGGGTAAATAAAATGTTATTGCTGATGCATTGTCTCGTTGTTATACTATGCTTTCACAACTTGCCTTTAAAATATTTGGTTTGGAGACCATCAAAGATCAATATGTGCATGATGCTGAATTTAAAGATGTATTGCAGAATTGTAAGGAAGGGAGAACTTGGAACAAGTTCGTTCTTAACGATGGATTTGTGTTTCATGCTAACAAGCTATGCATTCCAGCTAGCTCCGTTCGTCTTTTGTTGTTGCAGGAGGCGCATGGAGGAGGATTAATTGGAAACTTTGGCGTCAAGAAGACAGAGGATATACTTACTACACATTTCTTTGGCCAAAGATGAGACCGGATGTTGAGAGTTTTGTTGCTCGCTGCACTACATGTCAAAAAGCTAAGTCATGACTCAATCGTCATGGTTTATTTATGCCTTTGCCTGTACCTAGTGTTCCTTGGGAGGATATATCTATGGACTTTGTTTTAGGTTTACCTCGAACAAAGAAGGGGAGGGATAGCATATTTGTTGTCGTGGATAGGTTCTCGAAAATGGCACACTTTATACCATGTCATAAAAGCGATGATGCTGTTAATGTTGTTGATTTATTCTTTCGTGAAATTATTCGCTTCCATGGTGTGCCAAATACTATTGATTCAGATCGTGATAATAGATTTATTAGCCACTTTTGGAGATGTTTATGGGCTAAGTTGGGGACTAAACTGCTTTTTAGTACTACTTGTCACCCCCAAACTGATGGACAAACTGAAGTAGTGAATAGAACTTTGTCTACTATGCTTAGGGCTGTTTTGAAGAATAATAAGAAAATGTGGGAAGAATGCTTGCCTCATATTGAATTTGCTTATAATCCTTCATGGCATTCTACTACTAAGATGTGCCCTTTTGGAATTGTGTATGGTTTCCTACCTCGTGCACTTATTGATTTGTTGCCTCTTCCATCTTCGGAGAAGGTTAATATCGATACTAAAGAACGTGCTAAATAGATTTTAAAAATGCATGAGTTAACTAAGGAGAACATTGAGCGTATGAATGCTATATATAAACTTGCTGGAGATAAGGGTAGAAAACATGTTGTGTTTGCACCTGGAGATCTTGTTTGGTTACATTTGCGTAAGGATAGATTTCCTAATTTGCGCAAATCAAAGCTAATGCCACGTGCTGCTAGTCCTTTTAAGGTGTTAGCGAAAATAAATGATAATGCATATAAACTTGAGCTGCCTGCAGATTTTGGGGTTAGTCCCACTTTTAACATTGCAGATGTGAAGCCTTATTTGGGTGAGGAGGATGAGCTTTCATCGAGGATGACTTCATTTCAAGAAGGGGAGGATGATGTGGACATCAATACCATTGTTACACCCATGGCCCCTGCTGTTATACATACTGGACCAATTACTAGAGCTCGCGCACGCCAATTGAATCATCATGTACTTTCGTTTCTTGGTAATGATTCTAATGTTCATGAGAATATTATGCTGCCTAAATTGGATACATTTGTTTTGCTTACAAATGAAGGGCCTAGTTTGGACAAGAAAGATGAACCTTGGAGCAACTTCAAGCATGGAGACGATGGCATGCGCAAGGGGATCAAGAACGGAGTTACAAGTGATTATTTTAGGACTTTTAAGCCACCGTAAGGAGTGCATGAAGCCTTGGAAGAAATATACAAGATGCCACTTCATAAATTTCGTCCAGAGGCTATTCTAGGTGCTGCGTCACCTTATTATTGGGCCAGGCCCATGTATTTTCAAAATACTTAAATATAGGCTGTTTTTAGAGTCCGTATGTGTGGGAAAACAAGAGTTAGGGTTGGTTTCGGACCCCTTCTCCAAGGGCCACGAAATTCCCCCCTCTTCCTTCATATATACATCCCTTAGGGCGTCGTTTAGACTTTGGGTTTTGTTTAGATTAAAGTTCGCCATAGCTGCAACTTCGCGTACTTCGTTTGTGTTCAACGACCAGACAAAGGCGTCACAGAACCCCACCTTGATCAATAAAGCTTTCATCTTATATTCGCAATATCCATATTGCAATCTTAGTTTCTTGCTTGTTCCTCGTTTTCCTGCAGGAAACAGACCTTCGTGGTCAGGTTGATCGTGCTCCAGTGTGGTAAATAACCTCTCGGAGTTGGCTTAGCGATTGCTAAGGCGCGACATCATCGCACGTTCGTAGTCAAATCGTCAAAGTTGACTTCCTCCAAAACGATAGCCACCATCTCATTGAAAGACGGGACACCTTTGCCTCTATCACATGGATGACATGGGGATATAGGATGCAACAAGGCAATCATAATGTGAGTCAATCCATGCATAAGATGCAAATTTGTCATGTGTATGATATGTCCATCGAGAATGACATGTGTGAGCCCAATCAACAAATATGGAGGTGCTGGTGTACCAATGCTCAATTCGTGGCATGAGTGGAGGTTCGAAGTTGCATCCAATAGGTCCGAGCGCTCCTCAATGTGAAGGTCCATAGAGCCAATCTTCAATGTCGCTCCTCCATTCGCGAGATGTACCATGTAGACAACAAGAAGGAAACAACAATGAAAGAGTGAACCATCCAATATGCATATTTGAGGATGGCTCAAAGGGAAGGAGTTCACCTTTAGGAGATTCTCGCAAATGTTGGTGTTGCACATCGTGTACGCCTTCACATAACCAAATTGTCTCATGACGGCACCGCCTTGTAAATTCTCCAAAATGAAAGAACATGACAAACACTCAGAAAAACAAATGAGTTTAGCGGAAATGCAAACCTATCATTCGTGTGGTAAAATACCCAACAAGTGTATGCATCATGCTCATCATAAGAAAGGACAAGGGAGCATTTCATAGTATGGAGGCATATGATGTGAGAACAGCCAAATACAATAGGCTCAATCAAACAAGCATGCATCACGAGTAATATGTCCGAGTCGCCAAGAGATGCAACAATTGGAGGTAAGCAACAATGAACAAGATATATCATGTGAGAGGCATGAACATATATGTCATCAACCCAAGAAAGCGAGTAAGAATTGAACATGGGTGATGCGATAAAGCAAGCAATCATGGTGATCAAGTCAAGCAAACTAGTCATGCGAGGATGCAACATACTAGAAGGAATCATGGCAAGCATGTGATGGGTGCAAATAGTGTTCATGAATAATTCACATGGCATAGCACAAGCATGAAAGGAGGATATGAGCAAAATAGCATCAATAGCATGAGGCTCATGATAAACATGGCAATAGCAACAAGGATCTCCACCAAGCATGCAAATACATATAGGAGTATCATAATGGTGAATCATGGGTAGATGCAACCAAGGGTCACAATTGCATGGCAAAGGCATAGCAAGCATATCATGCAAAGTGAACACGGTAAAATGAGCATGAAGCGACAAGCGGTATATAGCCCATAGTCGTATGAGAGCCAAGTGAGGGAGATGCACGTAGTCATTGCGCGAAAGAGAGCGGTGGGAAGGATAGTTCAAGGGATCCCAAGTCATCTTTGCTCTCAAGAGCTTGTTTCGTCAACTCTTGGGATTGAGAGGTTGACAACTATACATGAGTACCTACACAAAACAAAGACAAAGGAAAAATTGTGTGTGCATGGTATATGTACACATCATCCATCATGATGTGCACGTGCTTGTGTTGGTTAGCACAAAATATCCAATGCTCAAATAAATGCGATGCGTGATATAGAAACATGTCATCCATCTGGATAGGTTTGTTGGTATGTATGGCATAATGGAGACTCAAAGGATGTAATGCATCACTCGCAATATCTAGAGCATTGTGAGGAATGGTATGCATAAGTTGCACACAAGGGATGTAATCATGCGATACACAATAATTTTCATGGCATGGAATATGAGATGAATTGTGAAAATTTTGCAAAGGAAGCATAGCAATATCATCGCAAGATAAACAAAAGCCAATGACCATCATCTCGTCATATATGCCATAAGTGCAAATGGGATTTATTGTAATGGGGCATGCATAGTCACCATGTTGAGATTGAAAAGATGCAATATGTGGGATCTCACTCATAGCATATGACAAGTTTAAAGGATTGTGAAACATGATGTGACCAATAGAATTTTCACATGATATCCTATGGAGCATAGCATCACAACTAGGCAAATCAACATGTTCATCATCATATTCATCATAAATTGGTAAGTCATGACATGAAGAATTGGCACTAGCATGAATCATGGGAATAGGTGGATCAACATTATGCAAGCAATCAGTGGCGAGATAGTCCACTAGTGGGACAAGAGAAGCACCATCACCTATGTTACCTTTGGAGCATCGCTCATGTGTTGTAGGTGAGGTGTCGTAGACCAAGTTGTGGTCATCTTCATCTTGATGGAACCATCTGGGGCTGCATCTTCTTCCACCATGGCCATCGTTGTCTCCATTGAAGGTACGGACTTGTCGAGGATAGGCATGTCGTCATGTAGGAGACCTAGCACCAATGTAGAAAACACACTAGGAGTAGAGGTCAAGTCATTAGAAATCAAAGTGGCCTCACATGCCGTCTCAACTACCTCACTCACCAAGTGTTGTGGCTCACTCACTCCCTCTTGGATGCTCTCACTCATATGGTTGGTGGAGTCACTCAAATGGCTCTCAACCTCACATAGAATGTGTGGCATGCTCTCAAGTGTGGGGCTAGTGGTGGTCACATCATCCTCTCATAGGAAATGCTCTCAATGTCATGTATGGTGGAGTCACTCATGTCACTCATGTGGTGGTGGCTCTCTTCACATGGCAATTGGGGCATCTCGTCACTTGTCGGTGTCGGAGAGATGTTGGTGCAAATGTCTCCATGCTCAATCATGTCATACTCGTAGCCGTGGATGAAGGCCAAAGATGGAACATCATCACTCTCCTCTAAGACCAAAGTAAGGTCTCATGTGCGGTCCCGTAGCTTGACTCGGAGTATGAGTCCAATATGGGCGCCGTCTTCATGTTGTTGAAGAGGTTCATGCTCGTCGCCGTAGTCGAAGGGGATGGCCCTTGCTCGACCTTCTTGTCGCCGTCTTGTTGTTGGAGGCCCATATGATGTGGCACCTCGTAACTCGTCTCCATGACCGAAGGGAATGTCCCTTGTTCGTCCATCTTCCTTGGGGGGCTTCCGAAGATGGAAGTGTCGCCATCGCTCGTAGGTGGTCACCTTGTACTTGATGATGTCGACGTAGGAGAACTCACGGGAAGTAGGCAAAGATGCCGTACATCCAAAGGCGAAGATGCCTTGATAGCACTTGGCAAAGATGCTGAAGTGGTTGGTGTAGTCGTAGCTCCGTTTTGGTGGTGCTCGTCTCGCAGTCTTTTCTTGTGCTCATGATGTTTGGACTTGGCGTGAAGTAGGGCTTGATGGGACTTGTGCATTTGTGCTTGGCGAGCATCTTCATGATGATGGTGTCGTTGTTGTGCTTGAGCTCGATGGTGTTCGTCGTCGTTGTGCACATGATACTTGGAGGTGACTTGCCCTTCATGACGATGTGGATCACGAACATGATGGTGGTCGCCATGGAGATGTGGATGTGGACGACTTGCTCTTGCATCATTGTTGCGCTCCGAAGACTTGTGACTTGAACGTCGCCGCCTTGACGATGATGAAGGGGGAGAACGGTTGATCAACAAGGTCTGAATCTTCTCCATCCTTGCATCTTGATCCTCCTCCTTTTGTGTGGAAAGCTTGTTGTCGATGTAGTCCCTTTTCCTTGCTTCGGAGTGACGAATGTCGATGGAGAGGTTCTCGATGCGCTCTCGCAATCTTGATTGTGCACCTTGCATTTGTCGTTGTAGATCGAAGATTGACACTTTGGTGATGTAGTTGTTCACGCCGTCGTTGTTGTGGAAGACCGGAGATGAAATGCCTTGCCTATCCATCACAATACTCGAGCAAATATGAGTGGAGAAAGGATAAGAACTATAGAAAATGTACCTTGACCAATGTTGAAGATGGATCAATGATCACTCAATGATGTAACAAGGAAATAGCACAATTGGTACCAATTCTTGTCGGTTTCTCACACCTACACAAATAAGGCTTATGGTGGAGCTCGATGCGGATAGCGGCACAAAAATTTGATGCAAAATGTTAGCAAGAGTCAATAATGTTGAAAGAGATTCACAAATTTGCAAGTGAGACAAGTAGACCAATAGCAATGAACACACGGAAACACACACACCCGGATAGATAAATGGGGTTGTGCAACCAAGGATGATCACAAAATGTGGAATCCACGGGAAACGCTCGTGTTGCACAACTCAAGAGAGACGCTAGCACGATTGCTCTATAGGCAGATACGGCACTTGTGCACAACCTATAAGATGCAAAATGTATCGACTTTCTATCCCATGTATGCTATATATGTATGATGTTCTGGTGGTATGATCCAAGATGATCGAATATGACAATCTTATATGCAATGTGGTATGATGCTATGGCACTTTCTTACAAGATTCTTTGCTCTGTATTTTTCTTTGCTTAAAAGCATATTCTTTTTTTTGGTGTATGGCCACTTTGGCACAATGCACAAACCAAGATAGCAATTGTATATATGCGGGAACAAACTTGTGGCACAAAGGATGATATGACACCGAGAACATACCGAAATGGTATGGTATGTATGCAATGTATGGGAGGATCACTAATGTGCACAAGTAATGTTGCCGACAATACTCAAAGGCTAGTCTCGATAGGCAAGTGACGCAAAATGGGCTAGGGGTTATCAATGCAATGGCAAGGGAATATACAATGGAGGGATACCACGATACCAAGATGATATGGAGGTTACCGTCCTTGGCGATGATGAGTGGTGGTGATCTTGATGGAGATACCAAGATGATGGAGACTGGTCCCTAAGTAGCCGAAACACCTTAGGAAACGGAAAAACCGCAAACTCAAAATCTCAAATGTCAAATGTCAAATGGTGGTAGTAGGAATGCGGTGGTGGTTGCGGAAGCTCAAGGGGATTACGGAAATGCAATGATGGGTTGTGGAGTACGCAATGCGGAAATGGAGGGTAAGGTGGTGGACTATACACGGTTTCGGAGTTGGAAGCACGGTCCCTAAGTAGCCGAAACACCTTAGGAGACACAACTCACAACACAAACAAAATTGGGTTAAGTCGGTGTGGAAGAAGTGTATGGTTGGTAAGCCTATGCGGAAGTGGTGGTGGTGGTTGATGAAGAAGCAACCGTCCCTAAGAAGCCTAGACACCTTAGGAGACTCAAATCACTCCTCAAGCAACCACTAATGTGATGGGGATCTGATGTAGGGTGGAACCCTATATGGCCGATCTTTCACGAAAGGAGCGGATCCCGCGATGAACACGAAGAACACGAGGGGGAAACAAGGGGAATCACGAGGGGAAACACGAGAGAAACACTAAAACCAACAAGAATGATCACACATGTGCTAGATCCTCGAAACACAAAGAGATACAAGATCTGAATCCAACAAAGGACGATACATAGGTAGTTGTTCTTCTCCGCGAGGAGGTCTTGAGTTCTTCCCTAAAAGGGGTCTTGAATCCGCTTGGGGGATCTTCTCCGGTGGAGGCTCGAATCTCCGAGGAGAAGGTAACCAAGTGGATGAACAAAGCTCAAACACGAAATATGAGCTAATCCTTTGCTAACCCTAAAACGCAGGTGGAGGGGAAGTATATATAGTCTAAGGGGCGAAGGGGTACATGGGCCTCGGCCCAGAAGCACGGCATGCAGGCAGGGGAGGCCGGACGTCTGGGCGATGGGTCGGATGTCTGGGGCTTCACGGAGAGCCGGATGTCAGGGCTAGCAGGCCGGATGTCCGGGCTGGAGGAGGTGACTTTGTTGCTCTCTGTTTGGTGGTGTTCGGATTTCCGGGGGCGAGGCCGGGTGTCCGGGACATAGCGAGGCGCCGGATGTCTGGGGTTGACGCCGGATGTCTGGGGCCTGTAGCACTTGGCGGCTGGGCGGCTGTTGCTGTAGTGGTCGTCTCTAGCGGCCGGATGTCTGGGCCTGGGGCCGGATGTCCAGGTCCTTGAGCTGCCTTCTTCTCCTTTCGGCATTTCTCTTCATCCATGGACTTGGCGGTTTGTCCTACTTCATGTGCATCTTCGGGAGGGTCCTCTTGATACCTAATCATGCATAACATTCCGGACTTAGGTAGTAGCCATGTCTCGACAGGATCAAATGGGATATCACTAAGGAAAGAAGTCACCTCGTTCTCGAGAGCACTAGCTCGGGGTCGTGTCATGGGTCCTCTTGGCACTTGATGTGACGGTGGTAGGTCCATGGGGATGACCATAGGATGATCCGCATCATCTCCCCTCCCTTGGGAAAGATCCTACCTAGAAAGATCCGACCTCGGATCGAAATCTTCATCACCATGGTAGGGCGAGAGATCTTTGATGTTGAAGATGTCGCTCACGGATTATGATGTGCATAGCTCGATGTCGTGGCACTCCTCAACTTGAAGGTGCATAGGGTCCATCTCCAATGTCGGTTCTCCATCCGATATATGTAACATGTAGACAAGAAGAAGAAAACAACGGTGAAAGTATGGCCCATCCAATATGCATATGTGAAGATGGCGCAAAGGGAAGGAGTTCACCTTTATGAGGATGTCAAGAATGTTGGTGTTGCACATCATGTACGCCTTCACATGACCAAGTTGTCTCGTGATGGTACCAACTTGTGAATCCTTCAAAATGAAAGAACATGACAAACACTCGGAAAAACAAATGAAGTTAGCGTAAGTGCAAAACCTATCATTCGTGTGGTAAGATACCCAACGAGTGTATGCATCATGCTCATCATAAGAAAGGACAAGGGAGGATTTGATAGTATGGAGGCATATGATGCGAGAACAACCATATACAATAGGCTCAATCAAACAAACATGCATCACAAGTAATATGCCCAAGTCTCCATGATCAATAAGCATAGCAAGTTGGCACTCAATACAAGGGTATATGAGATATGGCACTAATGGAGACAAGAGACAATGATCAAGAAAAATCAAGTGAGAGGCATGAACGTATACGTCATCAACCCAAGAAAGCGAGTAAGAATGGAACATGGGTGATGCTACAAAGCAAGCAATCATAGCGATCAAGTCAAGCAAGCTAGTAGTGCGAAGATGCAACATACTAGGAGGAATCATGGCACGCATGTCATGGGTGCAAATAGTGTTAACGAATAATTCACATGACATAGCACAAGCATGAAAGGAGGATATGAGCAAAGTATCATCAATGTATTGGAGAGAGGCCATATGTAAATAGCAATGGGACATCATGACTCTCCCAACACAACAAGCAACAGTAGCATGAGGCACATGATAAACATGGCAATAGCAACAAGGATCTCCACCAAGCATGCAAATACACATATGAGTAGTAAAATGGTGAATCATGGGTATTTGCAAGCAAGGGTCACAATTGCATGGCAAAGACATAAAAAGAAGCATAGCATGCAAAGTGAACACGAGAGAATGGGCATAAGTAACAAGTGATATATAGCCCAAAGCCGTGTCAGAGCCAAGTAAAAGGAATGCGCGAAGTCGTGGCGCAAAGGGAATGGTGGGAAGGACAATCCATGGGATCCCAAGTCATCTTTTCTCTCAAGAGCTCATTTTGTCAACTCTTGGGATTGAGAGGCTGACGAGTATACGTGAGTACCTACACAAAACAAAGACAAAGGAAAAATTGTGTGTGCATGGTATATGTACGCATCATCCATCATGATGCGCACGTGTTTGTGTTGGTTAGCACAAAATATCCAATGCTCAAATAAATGATATGCGTGATATAGAAACATGTCATCCATCACGATAGGTTTGTTGTTATGTATAGCATAATGAAGACTCAAATTGTGTAATGCATCATGGGATATATGTAGAGCATTGTTATTCATGGAATGCATATGGTGCAGGAAATAATGGGAACCATGCAAAGTATGGAATGCATCAAAATATCCTAATATGTATGAGGAAACTATGGGGGTCTCCTCATGAGCATTAATGGAAACATCACACGGAGAATATTGGCAACATCCAAAACAATGCATATTTGGAACATTGTGATGATGGCATGGCATAGTAGATGAATTGCGCAAATCATGTAAAGGAAGCATAGCAATATTATCACATGAAAAACAAAAGCCAATGACCATCATCCTGTCATCTATACCATAAGTGCAAATGCGATTTATTTTAATGGGGCATGCATAGCTACTATATCATATGCAGCATAGCATCACAACTAGGCAAATCAACATGCTCATCATCATATTCATCATAAATTGGCAAGTCATGACATGAAGAATTTGCACTAGCATGAAGCATGGGAATAGGTGGATCAACATCATGCAAGAAATCATTGGTGAGATAGTCCACTAGTGGGACAAGAGAAGCACCATCACCTATGTTACCTTTGGATCATCGCTCATGTGTTGTAGGTGAGGTGTCGAAGACCGAGTCGTGGCCATCTTCATCTTGATGGAACCATGTGGGGGTGCATCATCATCCACCATGGCCATCGTCGTCTCCATTGGAGGTATGGACTCATCGAGGATAGGCGTGTCGTCATGTAGGAGACCTAGCACCAAAGAAGAAAACACACTCAGAGTATAGGTTAGGTCATTCAAAATCATAGTGGCCTCACATGCCGTGTCAACTACCTCACTCGCTACGTGTTGTGGCTCACTCACTTCCTCTTGGATGCACTCACTCATGTGGTTGGTGGAGTCACTCAAATGGCTCTCAACCTCACATAGGATGTGTGGCATGCTCTCAAGTGTGGGGCTAGTGGCGGTCACACTCATCCTCTCATAGGAAATGCACTCAATGTCACATATGGTGGAGTCACTCATATCACTCGTGGGGTGGTGGCTCTCCTCACATGGCAATTGGGGCATCTCGTCACATGTCGGCGTTGGAGAGATGTAGGTGCAAATGTCTCCATGCTCAATCATGTCGTAGTCGTAGCCATGGATGAAGGCCGAAGATGGCACATCATCACTCTGGTCTACGACCGAAGATAAGGTCTCATGTGCGGTCTCATAGCTTGACTCGGAGTATGAGTCTAGTATGGCATCATCTTCATGTTCTTGAAGAGGTTCATGCTCGTCGCCGTGGTCGAAGGGGATGGCCCTTGCTCGACCTTCTTGTCTCCGTATTGTTGTTGGAGACCCATATGATGTGGTACCTCGTGGCTCGTCTCCATGACCGAAGGGAAATTCCCATGCTCGACCATCTTCTTTGAGGGGCTTCCGAAGATGGAAGTGTCACCGTCGCTCGTAGGTGGTCTCCTCGTTGCTGAAGATGTCGATGTAGGCGAACTCACGGGAAGTAGGCGAAGATGTCATACATCTGAAGGCGAAGATGCCTTGATAGCACTTGGCGAATATGCCGATGTGGTGGTGGTAGTAGCCATAGCGTCCTCTTGGTGGTGCTTGTCTCGCGGTCTTCTCTTGTGCTCATGAAGTTTGGGCGTAGCTTGATGTAGAGCTTGTTGGGACTTGTAGGTAGGCGCATCTGGAGCATCTTCATGTTGATGGTGTCATTGTCATACTTGAGCTCGATGGCGTTCGTTGTCATCGTGCACATGATGCTTTGGGGTGACTTGCCCTTCATGACGATGTGGATCACGAACGTGATGGTGGTCTCCATGGAGATGTGGACGTGGACGACTTGCGCTTGCATCATTTTTGCGCTCCGAAGACTTGTGACTTGAATGTCGCCGCCTTGAGGATGATGAAGGGGAAGAACGGTTGATCAACAAGGTCTGAATCTCCTCCATCCTTGCATCTTGCTCCTTCTTTTGTGTGGAAAGCTTGTTATCGACATAGTCCATTTTCCTTGCTTCAGAGTGACGAATGTCGATGCAGAGGTTCTCAATGCGCTCTCGCAATCTTGATTGTGCGCCTTGCATTTGTCGTTGTAGATCGAAGATTGACGCTTTGGTGATGTAGTTGTTCACGCCGTCGTTGTTGCCGAAGACCGGAGATGAAATGCCTTGCCTATCCATCATAATACTCGAGCAAATATGAGTGGGAGAAAGAGAAGAACGAATACCAAATGTACCTTGATCGAAGTTGAAGCTGGATCAATGATCACTCCAATGTGGAACAAGGAAATAGCACAATTGGTACCAATTCTTGTCGGTTTCTCACACCTACACAAGTAAGGCTTATGGTGGAGCTCAGTGAGGATAGTGGCAGAAAAATTTGATGCAAAATGATAGCAAGAGTCAATAATGTTGAAAGAGATTCACAAATTCGTAAGAGAAACAAGTAGACCAATAGCAATATGTGGCACACGGAAACACACACGGATAGATAAATGGGGTCGTGCAACCAAGGATGAGCACAAAATGTGGAATCCACGGAAAACGCTCGTGTTGCACAACTCAAGAGAGATGCTAGCACGATTGCTCTATAGGCAGATACAACACTTGTGCACAACCTATGATATGCAAAATGTATCAACTTCTATCCCAAGTATGCTATGTATGTATGGTTCCCGGTGTTTATCAAGATAATCCAAGATGATCAGATATGACAATGTGGTATGATGCTATGGCTATTGCTTACAAGCTTCTTTGCTCTTTCTCTTTTGCTTAAAAGCTTGTTTTTTTATATGTCCACAATGCGAAATGCACAAACCAAGATAGCAATTGGGTATATATGGGAACAAACTTGAGGCACAAGAGATGATACCACTCGCCATTCTAGTGGTCTTTCGCAAAAAAAATAGGAGGGCAAAAAAAGAGGAGCACAAAAAAAGAGGAGCGCCAAAAAAAACAGAGCGAAAAAAAGTTCCAGAGTGTGCTTTTCCCTTGTTTACGTGCAGCGTCGTGATTTTGTTAGTGTTCTAGGCTCGCGCCTCTAGCACGGTCTAGCCTAGGACCAGCACAGTACCGTCGTTGAGCGTTTATTCAACTTTGCATCTCTGAATTGATTATTGCTGACCCTTTTTGCTACGATATTATAAGCCTTCCCAGCTGCACATACATCTACGTCGTGCATTTGACTCTCTCTGGTAATCGCTCTATCCAAGCTTTGAGAGTTTTGACTACGACAGTTGCCGATCACGCCTGCTGCTGGGTAAGAACTAGTAAGAATTTGAGATTTTCTTGACGGATTTGTGACACCCACCACCATCTCTTGTTCGTAGTCTGTAGGATCATATTCTTGTGTGTTTCTATTGCTACTAACCATGGAAGGATCACAAGCCAACGAGTCTGACTGGGAGAACATGACGAATAAGGGGTTGCATGATAAATTTCAGCAAATGATGAGTGGACAGGTGCAAGATGTGCTAAACAGATTTGAAGAGGCAATGGAGAAGATAGATGGCATGGAGAAGATGTTCGAAACAAAGCTCGATAACAAGTTTAATGAATTGCTCACGCGCCTTCCACCACCACCACCGACTGCACCTAACACAACAACAACAACAACAATAACAACATCGCCTTCCAAATCAAGTGGGACGAGCACAACGCATTCTCATTGACCCTGGGCAAAATTCTGGTGCCGTTGTTGATGCTTCTGTAGCTCCTGCTGCTACTACAGAGGTGGAGGACCATTACGAGGACGAGGTTGATCAAAATTAGAACTACGTGCAACCACCAGCACCACAACCACCAGGTCATCCACATGCAAATAATGGCAATGGTAGGGCTCCCCCTCAGGTACGAGATCATGACTATATCCCTAAACTGAAATTGAATATTCCACCATCTGAGGGTAGATAAGTTACTGATATATATCTTACTCGGGAGTTAGAAGCTAAACAATGATTTACATGTTTACAATATCCTGAGGAGAGACATGTTCCTGCTGCTGTTTGTGCTTTCACTAGCTTCGCATGTGTTTGGTGGTCTAAACATTGTAGATTATATCCTATTCCAACTACTTGGGCTACTTTGCAAACTGCTATGCGTACTCGTTGGGTTCCACCATATTATCAACGTGAATTACTTAAAAATTCAAGCGTTTAAGACAAGGAAAAAATTCTGTAGAAGAATATTATCAGGAATTACAAACTGGCATGATTAGATGTGGTATTGTTGAGGAGAATGAATCTATGCTTGCACGTTTTATGGGTGGATTAAATAGAGAGATTCAGACCATTCTAGAGTATAAGGAGTATACTAATATCACTCGTTTATTCCATCTTGCTTGTAAAGCTGAACGTGAACTTCAGGATTGACAGGCATTGGCACGAACAAAATTTTCTGCGCGTCGATCTTCATCATGGAGACCACGGGCATCCTCTACTTCGACTGGACCAGCACCTCCATCAGGTGCCACCTCCAGCCGTGATACAAGAAAGCAGGCACAACCACCACTATCTGCCAAGAGCACACCTGCTGGGCCTGCGCAGAGCTCTTCTTCTTCCATGGCATCAACAGGGCACACAAGTGACATTATTTGTCGTCGTTGTAAGGGAAGAGGACATTTTGTGAGAGAATGGAAATCTAAGCGTGTGATGATTGTTACTAAGGATGGTGGGTCTGAGTCCGCTAGTGACTATGATGAGGAGACTTTGGCTCTTATTACATATGAAGAACACAGTGGAGATGATTCTGATCATGAGACGCAATACATGGCTGCTGAAGATGCTGATAGGTATGAATGTTTAGTTGCTCAACGTGTTTTGAGTGTGCAGGTTACACAAGCTGAGAAAAATCAGAGACATAATTTGTTCCATACAAAGGGAGTTGTGAAGGAACGTTCTGTTCGCGTTATCATAGATGGAGGGAGCTGCAACAACTTGGCTAGCATGGAGATGGTGGAGAAGCTATCTCTCACCACAAGACCACATCCACATCCTTACTACATCCAATGGCTCAACAACAGCGGCAAGGTTAAGGTAACACGTACTGTTCGTGTGCATTTTAGTATCTCTACATATGTTTATTATGTTGATTGTGATGTGGTACCCATGCAAGCATGTTCCTTATTACTTGGTAGACCATGGCAATTTGATAAAAATTATGTGCACCATGGTAGAAACAATTAGTATACTCTTGTTCATAAGGATAAAAATATTACTTTGCTTCCTATGACTTCTGATTCCATTTTGAAAGATGATATTAATAGAGCTAATAAAGCAAAACAGGAGCAAAATAAGAGTGAAAATCAGATTGTGGCAAAAGAATTTGAGCAACAAATGAAGCCTAATAATAAACCATCTAGTGTTGCTTCTGAAATTAAATTGAAAAGTGCATGTTTACTTGCCACCAAATCTGATATTGATGATCTAGATGTTAGCAAATCTGTTTGCTATGCTATTGTGTGCACAGAGGCATTATTTTCATTCGAGGACATGGCTGCCTCTTTGCCTCCTGCTGTCACTAACATTTTGTAGGAGTTCGCTGACGTCTTTCCACAAGACGTGCCACCAGGATTACCACCTATTCGAGGGATTGAGCATCAAATTGACTTAATTCCCGGTGCATCGTTACCCAACCGTGCGCCATACCGTACCAATCCAGAGGAGACGAAGGAGATTATGTGTCAAGTACAGGAGCTGCTCGACAAAGGATATATACGCGAATCCCTTAGTCCTTGTGTTGTTCCTATCATTTTAGTGTCGAAAAAGTATGGTACGTCGCGTATGTGCATTGATTGTAGAGGCATTAGTAATATGACTATTCATTATCGTCATCCTATTCCTAGGCTAGATGATATGCTTGATGAATTGAGTGGCTCTACTATATCCTACAAAGTTGATTTGCATAGTGGATACCATCAAATTCGTATGAAATTGGGAGATGAATGGAAAACGTTATTTTAAACTAAGTTTGGATTATATGAGTGTTTAGTCATGCCTTTTGGGTTAACTAATGCACCTAGTACTTTCATGAGATTAATGAACGAAGTTTTACGTGCTTTCATTGGACGATTTGTGGTAGTTTACTTTGATGACAAATTGATTTATAGCAAATCTTTGGACGAACATTTGGAACATTTACGTGATGTTTTTATTGCTCTACATGATTCACGTTTGTTTGGTAACCTTGGGAAGTGCACCTTTTGCACCGACCGAGTATCTTTTCTTGGCTATGTTGTTACTGCACAGGGAATTGAAGTTGATAAAGCCAAGATTGAAGCTATTGAGAGTTGGCCGCAGCCCAAAACGGTCACACAAGTGAGGAGTTTTCTTGGCCTCGCTGGATTCTATATGTGTTTTGTGAGAGATTTCAGCACCATTGCTACACGTCTCAATGAGCTTACAAAGAAGGATGTACCTTTTGTTTGGGGTACCGCACAGGAAGAAGCCTTCACGGTATTGAAAGATAAGTTGACACATGCTCCTTTACTCTAACTTCCTGATTTTAATAAGACTTTTGAGCTTGAATGTGATGCTAGTGGAATTGGATTAGGAGGTGTGTTATTACAAGATGGCAAACTTGTTGCATACTTTCCTGAAAAATTGAGTGGGCCTAGTCTGAATTATTCTACTTGTGATAAAGAATTATATGCTCTTGTTCGGACTTTAGAAACATGGCAACATTATTTATGGCCCAAAGAATTTCTTATACATTCTGATCATGAATCGTTGAAACATATTAAAAGTCAAGCTAAACTGAATCGTGGACATGCTAAATGGCTTGAATTCATTGAGACTTTCCCTTATGTCATTAAACACAAGATGGGTAAAGAAAATGCTATTGCTGATGCATTGTCTCGTTGCTATACTATGCTTTCACAACTTGACTTCAAAATATTTGGTTTGGACACCAACAAAGATCTATATGTGCATGATGCTGGTTTTAAAGATGTAATGCAGAATAGTAAAGAAGGAAGAACGTGGAACAAGTTTGTCATTAATGATGGATTTGTGTTCCGTGCTAACAAGCTATGCATTCCAGCTAGCTCCGTTCGTCTTTTGTTGTTGCAGGAGGCGCATGGAGGAGGATTAATGGGACACTTTGGCGTGAAGAAGATGGAGGATATACTTGCTACACATTTCTTTTGGCCAAAGATGAGACGTGATGTTGAGCGTTTTGTTGCTCGCTGCACTACATGTCAAAAAGCTAAGTCACGACTAAATCCTCATGGTTTATATATGCCTTTGTCTGTACCTAGTGTTCCTTGGGAGGATATATCTATGGACTTTGTTTTAGGTTTACCTTGAACAAAGATGGGGAGGGATAGCATATTTGTTGTCGTGGATAGGTTCTCGAAAATGGCACACTTTATACCATGTCATAAAAGCGATGATGCTGTTAATGTTGCTGATTTGTTCTTTCATGAAATTATTCGCTTGCATGGTGTACCAAATAATATTGTTTCAGATCGTGATACTAAATTTCTTAGCCACTTTTGAATATGTTTATGGGCTAAGTTGGGGACTAAACTGCTTTTTAGTACTACTTGTCACCCCCAAACTGATGGACAAACTGAAGTAGTCAATAGGACATTGTATACTATGCTTAGGGCTGTTTTGAAGAATAATAAGAAAATGTGGGAAGAATGCTTGCCTCATATTGAATTTGCTTATAATCGTTCATTGCATTCTACTACTAAGATGTGCCCTTTTGAAATTGTGTATGATTTCCTACCTCGTGCACCTATTGATTTGTTGCCTCTTCCATATTCGGAGAAGGTTAATTTTGATGCTAAAGGACGTGCTGAATTTACTTTAAAAATGCATGAGTTGATGATATAACTTCACATGAGAATGATGCATGCCTAGTTAACTTGAATGCATCATGTGTTGAGTTACCTGTCGATTTGAGCACACCAGCTATTTTAGAGAATTTTGTTACTGTCATGAATGCGTCATGTGATCACATAACTGAAATACCAACAATTTTGAGTACACACATTGAATTAACTGTTGATGCACAAGAACCAATGTTTAATCATTTTTATATGACCTCTAATCTTGGTGATG
Organism: Triticum urartu; assembly: GCF_056163025.1. Classification (NCBI taxonomy): domain Eukaryota; kingdom Viridiplantae; phylum Streptophyta; class Magnoliopsida; order Poales; family Poaceae; genus Triticum; species Triticum urartu. The sequence continues at coordinate 239,193,676 of NC_141873.1, forward strand.
ATTCTATGTCCAATGACTTATTGCATGTTTGCTTATTTAAGCATGTTGTAGCATGTAAATTTGATGCAAGTAAGGTTTATTCACCAATGTTGGGATGGTTTAATGATGAACATTGTCAATCTTTTGAAATGAATAAGAGATTCACTTATATGTGCAAACTGAGTTGCAATATTTTCATGCCTTCTACTTCTTGTGATAATTTTTTGGCTTTAGATTTTATGAACTATGAAAGTTACTCACGTATACTTGTGTCATATGTGCAAAAAACAAGGGAAGTAAAAATGGATGACATATACATATACAACATGTACACCTTGTCTCTTTTGTTAGCCACATTTCAGATTAAGCAACGCCGAGGACGGCTTTGTTTTCAAGAAGGGGAGGATGATGAGGACATGACTACCTTGGCTACGACCAAAAATATTGCATACATGCATATTTGTCAGGTGATTTCTAGTGCAAACTATTCAATAATCTATTTATGTTATCCAGAACAAAAATACTTCACACACTTTTGTGTTTTGTCTAATTGCAGGTGTGTGGGACATTTGTACAATCCACATATGAAGATAAGGGAAAACGAGAATTTTAGGTTCTGTTTAGAGAGTCCTCTCATGTCACTTTTGGGCCAAGAGAAGATAGAGTCCAAGTCTCTCACGTTCTGGATTCAGATTCGGACTGCACAGACATACCTGATTCAAAATCTCAACAACTTTTTCATACAGACTCCGAATTGGGTGATTATTTTTTTGTTTGAAAGTAGATTTCATGCTCTTTCCAACCCAATTGGAATCACCTTCAAATTCGTCCGGAGCATTGAGATATCGACGAGACAATCTGGCGCTGCAGCTGAATCCGAGTCAAACAACAAGTCCAAAGGTGTTGCAGCACCTCCACTTGGGCCCATGAGCCTTGTATGACCTAGGGTTAGTTTTAGGCTGCCTTGGGACGTCCTTACACCTCCTTCGCCGCCACCCCTTGCTCCTATATAAGTAGATCCATGTAGTAGCTTTTTCTTGGACAATAGATAAGAAAATAAATCTAATCTAGGAAAAACTAGAAATTCTCAACGAGCAACCTGAAAACTGATACCACTTGATAGAGGCGAGGGTGTCCCGATCTTTCGATGAGATGATAACTATCGATTTGGTGGAGATGACTTTGATGATCTGACTACAAACATGCACGACATTGCGCCTTAGCAATCGCTAAACCAATCTCCTGAGGTTACTGACGATGCCGGAAGCACGGTCAGCCTGACCATGAAGGTCTATTCCTGCAGACAATTGAAGAACGAGCAAGAATATGATAAAGCAATATGAATATTGCGAATATATATGAAGTATTGATAATGGTGGAGATCCATAAGCGGTCTTGGTCTGGTCGTTGGACACAAACGAAGTACACGAAGTTGCAATGGCTAACTTTTAACAAAACAAATCCCCCAGGAAAAAGCTACTAGATGGATCTACTTATATAGGAGAAGGGGTGGCGGCCAAGGAGGTGCAAGGACGTCCCAAGGCAGCCTAAAACTAACCTTAGGTCGTACAAGGCTCATGGGCCCAAGTGGAGGTGGTGCAACACCTTTGGACTTGTTGTTTGACTCGGATTCTGCTGCAGCATCAGATTATTTCGTCGATATCTCAATGCTCCGGACGAATTTGAATGTGATTCCAATTGGCTTGGAAAGAGCACGAAATCTACTTTCCAACAAAAGCATAATCACCCAATTCGGAGTCCGTATGAAAAAGTTGTTGACGTTTTGTGTCAGGTATGTCGTTGTAGTCCGAATCTAAATCCAGAACGTGAGAGACTTAGACTCTATCTTCTCTTGGCCCAAAAGTGACGTGAGAGGACTTTGTGAACAGAACCTAAACTTCTCCTTTTCCCTTATCTTCACATGTGGATTGTACAAATGTCCCATACACCTACAATTAGACAAAACACAAAAGTGTGAAGTATTTTTGTTCTGGATAACATAAATAGATTATTGAATAGTTTACACTAGAAATCACCTGACAAATATGCATGTATGCAATATTTTTGGTATATCCAAGGTAGTCATGTCCTCATCGTATGATGATACCAATATGTTATGATATGTATGCAATGTATGGTGTAGATCACTAATGTGCACAAGTAACATTGCCGTCAATACTCCTATGGCTAGTCTCAATGGGCAAGTGACGCAAAATGGGCTAGGGGTTAACAATGCAATGGCAAGGGAATATACAATGGAGGGATACCACGATACCAAGATGATATGGAGGTTACCGTCCGTGGCGATGATGAGTGACGGTGATCTTGATGGAGACACCAAGATGATGGATACTCGTACCTAAGTAGCCGAAACACCTTAGGAAACAGAAAAACCGCAAACTCAAAATCTCAAATGTCAAATGGTGGTATCGGGATGCGGTGTTGGTTGCGAAAGATCAATGGGATTGCGGGAATGCAATGATGGGTTTTGTGAGTTGGCAATGCGGAAATGGAGGATAAGGTGGTGGACTATACAGGGTGTCGGAGTTGGAAGCACGGTCCCTAAGTAGCCGAAACACCTTAGGAGACACAACTCACAACACAAACAAAATTGGGTTAAGTTGCTGTGGCGGAAGTGTATTATGGGTAAGCCTATGCGAAAGTTATGGTGGTGTTGGTGGTTGATGAAGAAGCAACCGTCCCTAAGTATCCTAAACACCTTAGGAGACTCAAATCACAACTCAAATAACCACTAATGCTAAGGGGAACAAAATTGGTTAGGTTGCGGAAGTCGGTGGTGGTTATGCGGAGGTTGTGGTGGAAGCCCTAGGCAAAGATGCCAAAGTTCCAAAAATTTGATGAAGTCAAATGGTGATGGTAGTATTTTTGTGGGAAGGGGGATGTCAAGAGCTTTTCAATGAGCTAAAGAACGTCAAAAACGGACTCCGGATGACTTAGTTATGGACAAAACGGTGAAACATGATAGGCTGAAGTTAGAGGGGCCAGATGTCCGGGGTGGAGCCCAGATTTCTGGGGCTGTCTGTCCAGAACCGAGCAGATTTGGTGCTCCAGGAGCCAGATGTCCGGCCAGGTGTCCCGGATGTCCGGCCCGACGATTCCAGATCCGGATTTGGACTTCGAAACTCGATTTGGTGCGGAAATAGATGATTTTGGGGGCAAAATTTGATGGATTTCATGGATGGAAAGTGAGAAAAATTGGGATATGCTAGATCCACTCGAAACCAAGAAAATCCATGGATCAAATCCAACAAAACTTCCTCAAACCAACAAATCACAAAAACAAATTGGGGCTATTTTTGGTGGGGATTTTCGAAATTAGGGAAGAACAGAATAAAATTAGGCTAGAAAACACAATGGGGAGGCTCCGAAATCATGATCAACGTGGCTCATGATACCAAGATGATATCATGAGACAAGCTGGCTCTGATCCAAGATGATGTAGGGTGGAACCCTATACGGCCGATCTTTCATGAAAGGAGCGGATCCCGCGATGAACACAAAGAACACGAGGGGGAAAACGAGGGGAATCGTGAGGGGAAACACGAGAGAAACACTAAAACCAAAAAGAATGATCACACATGTGCTAGATCCTAGAAACACAAAGAGATACAAGATCAGAATCCAACAAAGGACGATACATAGGTAGTCGTTCTTCTCCGTGAGGAGGTCTTGAGTTCTTCCCTGAAAGGGGTCTTGAATCCGCTTGGGGGATCTTCTCCGGTGGAGGCTCGAATCTCCGAGGAGAAGGTAACCAAGTGGATGAGCAAAGCTCTCACACGAAATATGAGCTAATACTTTGCTAACCCTAAAACGTAGGTGGAGGGGGTACATGGCCCTCAGCCCAGAAGCACTACACGTAGGCAGGGGAGGCCGGACGTCCGGGCGACGGGCCGGATGTCCGAGGCTTCACGGAGAGCCGGATGTCCGGGATGGCAGGCCGGATGTCCGGGCTGGAGGAGCTGACTTTATTGCTCTCTGTTTGGTGGTGTCCGGATTTCCGGGGGCGAGGCCGAATGTCCGGGACTTGGTGAGGCGCCGGATTTCCGGGATTGACGCCGGATGTCTGGGGCCTGTAACACTTGGCGGCTGGGCGGCTGTTGCTATAGTGGTCGTCTCCAGCGGCCAGATGTCCGGGCCTGGGGCCGGATGTCCGGGTCCTGGAGCTGCCTTCTTCTCCTTTCAGTGTTTCTCTTCATCCATGGACTTGGCGGTTTGTCTGACTTCATGTGCATCTTCGGGAGGGTCCTCTTGATACCTAATCATGCATAACATTCCAGACATAGGTAGTAGCCATGTCTCGTGAGGATCAAATGGGATATCACTAAGGAAAGAAGTCACCTCGTTCTCGAGAGCTCTAGCTCGGGCTCGTGCCATCGGTCCTCTTGGCAGTTGATGAGACGGTGGTAGGTCCATGGGGATGACCATAGGATGCTCCGCATCAGGATCAATATTGGTTAGGTTGCGGAAGTCGGTGGTGGTGTAGCGGATGATGTGGTGGAAGTCCTAGGCAAAGATGCCAAAGTTTCAAGAAATTTGATGGTGTCAAAAGATGTTGGTGGTATTTTTGTGGGAAGGGGAAGTCAAGAGCTTCAAAACGAGCTAAAGAACGTCAAAATCGGAGTTCGGATGAATTAGTTATGGCCGAAACAAAATTTGAGCGAAGTAGGTTTTTTACAGGTAGCGGACGTCCGGAAATGGACGGATGTTCGGTTGCCGGACGTCCGGTCGGGTCAGAAATCCGCTAATTTCAGCTCGGGTTAGAGGTTTCGGTCGTCCGGTAAGGTCGGACGTCCGGTGCTTCCTGGGTGTCCGGATGTCCCGTAAAATGACGGTCGTCCGGTGGTTCTGGGTCAACACGAGATGCGAGTTTCGGGACGCGATTTTGGGCAGAATTTGGGGATTTTGGGGTCAAAATAGTGGGGATTTCGTGGATGGAAGATGGGGAAACTTGGGGAGATGCTAGATCCACTTGAAACCAAGCAAATATATGGATCAAATCCAACAAAACTTCGTCAAACCAACAAAGCACAAAAAATTGGGGCTATTTTTGGTGGGGATTTTCAAATTTAGGGAACAACACAACAAAATTAGGCTAGAAAACAACGATGGGAGGCTCCGAAATTATGATCAACGTGGCTCATGATACCAAGATGATGTAGGGTAGGAACCCTAATCGGCCGATATTTCACGAAAGGAGTGGATCCCGCGATGAACACGAAGAACACGAGGAGGGAAACGAGGGGAAAATCACAAAGGGAACACAAGAGAACACTCAAACCAACAAGTATGATCTCACATGCGCTAGATCCATGAACACAAAGGAAGATACAAGATCCAAAGTCAACAACGGGCGATACAAGAGGTAACCGGTCTTCTCCGTGAGGAGGTCTTGATGTTCTTTTCCGCAAGGAGGTCTTCAATCCAAAGGGATCTTCTCCGAAGAGGGGCCGCAGTCTCTCTCGTGGAGTAGATCCGATGTGGATGAGCAATGCACTATCTCTAAATATGAGCTAAACCAATGCTAATCCTAACTAGGAGGTGGTGGAGGAGTATATATAGTCTAGGGACACGAAGGGGTCAGTGAGGGGTACATGGGCTTCGGCCCGCAACACTGGACACACCCAGGGGCCGGTCGTCCGACAGGTACCGCACGTCCGGTGGCTCATGAGGGTCCGGTCGACCGGTACCTGTCGGACGTCCGGCATTTTGGCTCGGTTGAGGTGGCGCCAAATTTCCGGAGACAGTCGGACGTCCGGTAGCTGGAGTGTGTCGGACATCCGAGCACTATAGCTTCCATTGGCTAGCCCTTCTTGTTGGATGAGTGCCCAGGCGTCGGACATCCGGCGTTGCCCAGTCCTCCGATGGCTAAAGACTTCGGGCAGCTTCTTCTCTTGATCATTCTACTTGGCGTCCTCGCTAGCTCGCTCGTTGGATGTGGTGGTTCAGTGGCTTTCCTCTAAGTACCTGATCATGCATAGGACACACATTGGAGGTAGTAGCCATGTCTCACATGTAGAAAGTGAAAGTTCGGAGAGGAGCGAGTTCACCTTGTGCCCAATGACGTATGTTCGAGGTTTCATCATATGTCCTCTTGGGGCTTGGAGAGTAGTCGGAGTGTACATGGGGATGGATGTGGGATGCTCCGCATCAGAGATTGTCGGACGTCCGGGGTTCGGCAGTCGTCCGGAGCCTTGGGACTTTGAGCAGTTCTTCTTCTTGTCCCGTGAACTTGGCGTCCTCACCATCTTGTCCGTTGAGTGTAGTTGGTCCGTGGCCTTCCTCCAAGCACCTGATCACACATAGGGTTTCCACTTGAGGTAGTAGCCAATTCTCAAGCATGGAAAGTGATGTAGGGTAGAACCCTAATCGGCCGATATTTCACGACAGGAGCGGATCCCGCGATGAACATGAAGAACACAAGGGGGAAATGAGGGGGAACACAAGAGGAAACACAGGAGAAACACTAAACCAAGATAAGATAGTCACACATGTGCTAGATCCTCGGATACATAGAGTTCACACGGTACACGATCAGCTAAGGACGATACAAGGGTAGCCGGTCTTCTCCATGAGGAGGTCTTGATGTTCTTCTCCGCGAGGAGGTCTTGAATCCAAAGGGATCTTCTCCGAAGAGGTCGCGGTCTCTCTCGAGGAGTAGATCTGATATGGATGAGTAATGCTCTATCTCTGAAATGAGCTAAACCAATGCTAACCCTAACTAGGAGGAGGTGGAGGAGTATATATAGTCTAGGTCCACGAAGGGGTAAGTGGGAGAGGGATACATGGGCCTCGGACCCGATCCTGTGCGCAGACAGGTACTGGACGTCCGGTGTGTAGCGGTCGTCCGGTGGCTCATGGGCGTCCGGACGTCCGGTAGTCGCCGGACTTCCGCTCATTCTGGCTCGGTCGGTGAAGTACAGGATTTCCAGAGGTGGCCGGTCATCCGGTCGCCGGTCGTCTGGTGGTGTCGAACATCCGCTCGATGTAGCTCGGCTGGGGATTCAGGCACCGGTCGTCTGGTGGAGGCCAGACGTCCGCTCGCTGGCCGGTCGTCCGGTGTGGGCCAAACATCCGCTCGTTGTAGCTCCTTTGGTAGCTCTTCTCCCGTCTTTGTTTCCATGCTTCCCTCGCGGATGGTGTAGTTGTTCCTTGGTGCACTCCTCTTCGTCAGCTGTAGTGTTCCGACAATACCTATGCATGCACACAAGAGGGGTGTCAAGTAGTATACCATCCTCGAAGGGGTCAAGTGAGCACGTGTAAAGGAGATGATTCGCCTTTGGGTATGTGAAGTAGATGTCGCACATTTCACTCGCTAAATGGACTCTTGACATGGTGATGTCCATAGGATGCTCCGCATCATCTCCCCTCCCTTGGGAAAGATTCGACCTCCGGTCAAAAATCAAATCACCATGGGAAAGAGATGGCTTCGCCATGTATAAGTGGACGTTCACCAAGTTCTTGTCATCTTGAAGCTCGAAATAGGAACTCTCCAATGTCGCACCATCTTGGGATTCCTTCAAAAGTAGCAAAGACAACAAACACTTGGAAAAACAAATGTGGCTAGCGGTAGTGCAAAACCAAGCATTCAAGAGGTGATTCACCAAACAAGTGTCGTCATCATGCAAAGCATATGGTGTGACAAAGGATTGTGACATGGCATATAAGCACATAGACTGAGCACAAGCAAAGATATCATGGGGATAAGCATGTAAATGGTTGTCATCAACTGCATGAAGTGAGCAAGTATGAATCATTGGTGATGCAACAAGGCAAGCAATCATAGGAATCAAGTCGTGCAAGCTAGTAGTGCGAAGATGCAACATACTAGAGGAAAGGATGGCAATCATGTCATGTGAGCAAATAATAGTCATAGGCAATGTACATGACATATCGCAAGCATGAACACAAAGCAAGATCATAGTATCATCATAGGCATGGGCACAAAGCAAACATGGCAATAAGAAGCAATATCTCCACCAAGCTTGCAAATACACATAAAAATATGAGAATCAATCATCAGCATGAGTCACGAATGCATGGCAAAAGCATAGTAATGAGCATATCATGCAAAGTGAACATGGCAAGATAGGCATAGAATATGTAATGGACAAGAACCCATAGCCAAGTGAGGGTCATGTAGAAGAAATGCGCGAAGTCTTTGCGCGAAGAGAGTGGTGGGAAAGATAATCCATGGGATCCCAAGTCATCATTGCTCTCTAGAGCTCGTTTTGTCAACTCGTGGGATTGCGAGGTTGACAAGTATTCATGGGTACCTACACAAAAGGAACACAAACCAAAGAAATTGTGTGTGTGGTAAATGTACACATCATCCATCATGATGTGTATGTGCACGTGAGAGTTAGCACAAGATAAGCATCGGTCAAAGAAATTTGATGCATGGTATAAGAACATGTCATCCATAATGAAGGAATAGTTATTGTGTATAACACGATGGGGATGCAAACTGAGCATAAAAGTATAGCATGTGTGTGGCACATCAATAGCATGTTTATTCATGGGGAGCATATTGTGCACACAAGTATTGGGATCATGCCATGAATGGGATGAACAAAATCTCCTAAAATGTATGAGGAAACTATGGGGGTCTCCTCATGAGCAATGTTGGAAACATCATATGGAGAAAATGGACAACATCCAAAACAATGCATATCCGAAGCTAGGTGGTTATAGCATGGCATATGAGATAAATGATGCAAAGGTAGCATGTCGATATCATCATAAGAGAAACAAATGTCAATAACCATAGGCTTGTCATCTGTGCCATATGTGCAAATTGGGTTTATTTTAATAGCATATGCATAGTCACTATGAAGAGATTGCAAATATGACATATGAGTGATCTCATGCATAGCATATGACAAGTCAAGCGGATTGGCAAACATGATGTGACCGAGAGAATTAGCACAAGAAATCCTATGTAACATGGCATCACAACTAATAGACTCCACATGGAAATCATCATACTCATCATAAATGTCACAGCCCTATAATACCTGAGTGGAATAGTTGCATCTGCACTCATGCATCATGGCCAAAATTTCTGAAAGTTGAATTGAGGTTTGTTGAAACCCTCAAAAACCAGTTCAAAAATAATCAACATTTAATTCTCATCAAATGAGTCCAAGGAAATGTTCCTGTTACTCTGAGAAAATATTGGTAGGAGGTAAAATTCAAACCAATATTTTTGGAGTCACAGAAATATTTATTTTGGGCATTTGAATTAAATCATAATGTATTTGAATTGGCTTTATTTCTGTTATAAAAGAAATACATGCCCAATAATTTTGGAAATTATTGTGGGGCTCTAGAATAATATCTCTAGTCCATACAATAATTACAGAAGCAAATAAATTTGTTTAGTACCCCTACTAAATCAAAACAAACAGACAGAAAATAGAAAACATAACAGAAAAATAAGAGAGAGAGAGAGAGAATCTCACCTGCTAACCAGGCCCAGGAGAGAATCGGCCCAGCCCACCAGGGGCGTCGAGGTCTTCTTCCACCTCTGCCAGTAGGCAGAGGGCGTGTGCCCGTCGCACGCCGGCCACCTCCTACTTCCGCCGACGCCCTGGACGACTCCAGACGAAGCCACGCACCCCCCTGGAATCCCCTCGCTCCTTTCCCTCACTCTCTGCTCTCTCCTTCACCCTCTAGTCCCTTCCACGAGCGCGACCGAATGCAGCCGTCAACGCCGACGAGCTCCCCCATGGACACAACCATCTCCGAGCCTCTCCGACGCGCCCCGAGCTCCGCCGTGACGCTCGGGTCCTCTCCGCCGAGCCACATGACGCCGGACGCCCTGGAGCGCCGTCGTCGACGCCATCGCCGTCCTCTGCCCCGATGATCGCCGCCCTTCGATTCGCCGCCTCCGACGCTTCCCCGACCCTGCTGGGCTTCTCTGCGAGTCCTCAGTGAGATGCTCTTCCATTCGCCCCTTTCCCTGTCACCTCGCACGTTCCCTAGCGCTAGCGCCGCCGTGCCCGAAGCTCACCGCCGCCCAGCCATGTCGTCGTCGTGGCCACCATCACCTAGAGCGGCAACCGAGTGCACCACCGTGCTCAGCATGTCTTCCGCATCCGTAGCCACCCCCAGCTCCTCCTCCCGAACACCCTAGCGAGGAACTTGAGCACGGCCGAACTCCAGCCGCCACCCGGCTCGACGCCATCGTCGTTCCCGGCCACCCCAGCACCAAACAACGCCACCGTTGGATGCGCCACACTGCCAGCTACCCGTAGCGCCCACCCGCGCATCGAACCATGGCTGGAGCAGTGTTTCCGACGCTCTCCGCCGTCTCGGCCTCACCGGCGACTCAACGCCGGCAGGTTTGACCCCGTCTGACCAGGGGTTTGACCTCTCTCTCACACTGACATGCGGGCCCTGCCTGGCTAACTAAGTTAGTTAGCGATAATCCTATTTAGGTTAGTTAGGTTAGCTGCTGACATGTGGGCCCTGGCCCCTATTAATTAGCTAAGTGTTAAATTAACTTAATTTTAAACCCACAGTCACTGACGTCTGGGTCCAGGGACTAATTAGCCTAGATTAATTGATAGTTAGTGCTAGTTAACCCGGTCAGTTGACTCAGTCACTGACCAGTGGACCCCACTGGTCAGGTTTGACCTGGACGGATCCTGTTGACCTGCTGATGTCGGCATGACCTAATGCTGACGCAGTATTACATTTTCTGGATTTATTAATAACTAGGAAATTCCAGAAAATGTTTAAAACTTCAAAAATTCATAGAAAATCAACCGTAGCTCAGAATGAAATAAATTATATATGAAAAATGATTAGAAAAATCCAAAGAATCTGTTTATGGCATTTGCATGTATGTTAGAACAACTTATATCCTCTGTTTAGGACAACTCAATTAAATGGTATTTAAGAAAGCACATACGGGGTTTGAATTTGAACCTAGGGTTCAAACCAACTTCATTTAATATGGTTGCTAGTTGCATTAGTTTAATCAACAGCATATTGCCATGTCATGAGCATGCGTCATATTGTTGCATTGCATTGATTGTGTTTCCTTCTTTATTGCCGGAAGTTGTCCCCTCTCTTTAGACGTGGTTTCGACGATGAGTTCGATGACACCGATGAAGAGCTATACTATCTTCAGAAGTGCCAGGCAAGCAAAACCCCCTTGTTCATTCCGATACAATCCCCCCTCTCTTGCTCCTGCTCTCTTTTACTGCATTAGGACAACACTGTTTCAACTGTTACATGTTGCGGTAGCTGAACCCCTTTCCTCTGCATGACCTGTCATTGCCACAGTAATTAGATGAAACCCACTAGTATGAGTAGGAGTTATTTGAACCCTGATGTGCCTACTCATTCATGCTTGTTTGTCATGCCTGCTATTGCATAGAGTTGTGTCAGGTCTGATTCATCGGGGATGAATCCGAGGTGTGTGAACATGTCATACTTTTGAGAGCTAAGTGTGTGAACATGATTTGGTAAAGGTATTGATGAGAGGCCATGTAGGAGTACATGGTGGGTTGTTTCATTGAAGTCGTCCTTAGGAACTGAGTTATGTGTTTGTGATCCATGAAACAGCTACTACCACACATTGGGCCCTGAAATATGACCCCGCTCGACTTACTGACCACTCTCATCCTCTGTCCAGGAGTTGCAACTAGTTTATGGTGTTTACAGGATATGTGTTGGCGGCCGTGCATAGCGCTGACCCTAGGGTGGGCTATGATGCGGTAGATACACCGTGGCACGGTGTACCAGGCGTCTGTTTCGTGTCTCGGGAACCCTGCACACATCGTTTGGGGCTGTGAGCGAAACTCCGGTCGGATCTCCTCGCGGATGGAACCCGAATAGGCGATAAACCTGGACTAGAGACTTGTGCGGTTAGTCAGGCCGTGGTCTACACCCACGTCGGCTTTCGCTTGAAGTCTGCCGAGCACATGTCGTGTGCAGACGCTAAGTGGTGGAAACATGTGTGACGAAGTACACCCCTGCAGGTTATAAATGATCTATTCGAATAGCCATGTCCGCGGTAAAGGACTTCTGGGTTGCCTATAATAGTTCATAGACAAGTGGAAGTGGATACTCTAAAATGTGCAAGATAAGCGTGAGTGCTATGGATGGCGTTCTCGTAGGTGGACGGGAGCGGATCCATAGTGGTGTATTGATTGGTGAATATGTGGACTCGTGTGCGCCACCTCAAAAGAGTTTCTTGCAGTTGTAGTTCAGGTTAGCCACTGAGTCATAGCTGGCTTGCTGCAGTTAAACCCCACCATCCCTTTATTGATGCCAATGCATATGTAGCTAGTTTTGATGTAAGTCTTGTTGAGTACTTTTGTACTCAAGTTTGCTTAATTTATGTTTTGCAGAGAGACTTCACTCTCGCTAGTCGTTCCGCGTGGACTTCGACATTTAGCTTGATACCTCAGCTACGATCTTGTGCCCTCGGCAGGATCTGGTAGATAGTCAGGCTTCATAGCCTTTTTCATTTGTTGATGTCTGTACTCAGACATGTTAAGCTTCCGCATGTGCTTTGATTTGTATGCTATGATTGTTGGGTCATGAGACCCATGTTTGTAATGTCTCGCTCCTCGGAGCCTAATGAATAAATACTTGAGTCGTAGAGTTATGTTGTGATGCCATGTTGTATTTACACATATCGAGCATATTGTGTGTACGATTGAAATGCTTGGTATGTGTAGGATCCGACAACCTAGTTGTTTATCCTTGGCAGCCTCTCTTATGGGGAAATGTAGACTAGTGCTTCCATGAGCCATAGTAGTCCGCTACAGCCCGGTTCACCGGAGTCCTGCTAGCCCAGCACTACTGCTCAGGACATTTGACTGGCCGACATGTGTTTCACTTCGTTCCTGTGTCTGTCCCTTCGGGGAAATGTCACGTGGTGACATCCGGAGTCCTGCCTAGCCTGCTACAGCCCGGGTTCCCGGAGTCCTATTAGCCCAGTGCTACATCCCGGATTCACATGCTGCTGACCGACATGCTCGATGTGATTCATGTATGCATGTCCCCATAGGTTGGTGCCGCTTTGGGTTCACAACTAGCCATGTCGGCCCGGGTTCTCTATCATATGGATGCTAGCGACACTATCATATACATGAGCCAAAAGGCGCAAACGGTCCCGGGCCATGGTAAGGCGACACCCGTGGGAATACCGTGTGTGAGGCCGCAAAGTGATATGAGGTGTTACCGACTAGATCGATGTGACTTGGAATCGGGGTCCTGACAGCTTTGGTATCAGAGCCTGGCTGCCTGTAGGATTGCCAAGCCAAACTAGTTGAAGTTGAGTCTAGAAATGCTTTAGTTATGTAAGGGAATTGATTGTGGAAGGGAACGTAAGGCTCTTTTTACTCCTTTACCTTATGCCCTTCTAGTCTGAGTCAACCTCTTCTTTTCTACAGGGTTAAGAAACTAGGGCTTCTCATCTATCTATCAGGATGACGTGTTACTAATCCATAGACTTATAGGATTGATGGATTCATGTCTCAGTTCGGTTTCCAGTACTTCCGTGTGTTCATAGTTGGTCTCAGAACCTTGATATTGTGTTGTTGAGTGGTTATGCCACCATTTTGCAGGATGTCTCAAATCTTTTGAGCATTTACAGCCGTTATGTTGTCCGAGTTATCCCAGATTTCTAAATAGTATGATGCATTTGCAAATCCCTTCATCATGTTTCCGATGTCCTTTTGGGCCAGATTAAGCACACTAATCGGTCTGTTGAGGTACTCCGTTGCCTTGACGTGTATGTTGGAGTTAGTATTACGACCCTGGGTGTCCTCGAAAATTTAGCAATGCTTTCGTATCCCTAGTGTGATGATTCTGGCCATCATTCTTGAAAGCATCATGTGATGCCATTTAGTAGTAGGTATTCTATTCCTGGGTTCTTGACCCAAGATCCACTCTACTTACCTCGTGTTGATAGTGTTGCTCGTACCTTTAGGATATTAGAAATCTTTGTGATAGTCTTCGAGGTCCGTGGTGTATCATTCTTCCAAAACCATGAACCATCATGGCAGAAGTTCTCTTGAACCAAAGATCACAACCAGGGTACTCTTGAGGAGTACTCCATTCATATTGTGAATCTGCCAGTCCCTTTTCTTCTGCATGGGTTATCCGGAAGAAATATGTTGAACTCGGTCGACATACTAATCTATGCATCCACAACTCAGAAAGTTATATGTTCCTTTGAGTTGTCCCCCTTCAATTATATTCCGACCTTCATCTATCAATTGATAGTCAAGAGTATGTGAGCATTCGTTCATCGGTGCCTATCATTCTTATGGTCTGTCAAACCATTCAAGTTCAGAATGACTAGGAGAAACAAACTCCAGTACCTCATCCGTATCCAGGATTGGGTCAAAGTAGTTGTGTTCTGCAGATCAAATGCCCATCCAGCTTTTGCTCTGTTCTACCCTAGAGTATTACCCACTTTACGTCAGGAACGTCATGAGAATTGCACCTTCTCTTATGAATCCTTGACGCAGTGATACTTCTTGCCATCATTTTTCATTCCTCGGTCCCGTGTTATCGCAACCGGAATGCTGGCAAGTGAACCATGATGTGTGAAATCAATACTCCTAGTAACAAGTTGCTTGGTAGTAAATGGACAGTATTCTCATTCTTAGCGTGTTGGTTATCAAATCATCATTCTAAGATTGATCGTGGTACCTAGTCCATATTTCCGGTGCACTCTTCGATCAATGAGTTAGGACTGTGTCAATCCCTCACTCTTCTGATCATGTCGTCTTGCCTTGAAAAGCAAGATTGTTCTTGAGCTTAGAGACATATCGGTGGTTCGTGATTTTCTGGATATCTTCACGGAAGTATCACCAGGTCATCCCCTGACCGATATGTTGAGTTCGTGATCAAGTTGGTTTTCCAATAAACCACCCCTTCTCCAAGAATCTGTGTTGGATACCCCTGAGCTAGTTGGTTAAGCTAAACAACAACGTGGCGAGTTGGAAGATAAAAAGCTTTGCCAAATTTGGTTCTTTCTGAAGGGATATCTTTGTGTTTGTGTGTGTGTGGTGAAGAAAGATGATATCTTCACCAATTGGTCCTCGTGATCAGTTGTTGGATCTATTGTCTTGTCAAAACTTTGACTTGAGTATGGGCTATTGTCAAGTCAAATTAGAACCAACGATGTTCGTAATATTGTCTTACTCGTGGTTGATCCCTCGAGCATACACCATTACATCTTTTGGTCTGATCGATGCTATCACCGGGTTCACATGATGGTGGAAGTCCAGTGATATGGAAATTCCGATAAGTTGCTGTTGAACCCATCAACAGCATTTTGTCTCCCCCATGATTCATGTTGAACATCAACCTAGTGTTGAAAACTTTGTAAGCAATGCCTTCGTGTTCCGTTCATGAAGCTTATGCTTGGATGAAAGAAGTGACTTTCTCCAAGTTCACGTGCATTAGGTGTAAGTTGCCGCCATGAATTTGAGAAAGGTTTGTTTTGTTTCCCTTGGAATCATCCCAAATCAGTCATGCATACATGCGAAGTATTCTATGGTTTGGTAGATTAATTACCTCCACTCCATATGTGTTCCTAGCACACCAAGCCACTGATTGGTTTGTTCAAGGAGAAGAAGTTTCTTCTTAGGAGCTAGACTTATGCAAGGACTTCGATATCCTCATTGATGGTTCCCTCCTACACTCGGTAGTGTTTCGTTGTAAGACTACCAGGTGGCCATGCTTGTCTAGGACAGCGTGTTCACATGCTTGTAGCAGAACCGGCTTATGTTTTGGAGCTTACTATCATAGTTCATTCCCCCAAGAATCTCGCAACGTCATCTCGTCGATTTGTGTTGCAAACTTTCATTTTTCTTTCCAGACCCGATGAGTCTGGATTATCCTGACACCAACCAGATCTGAATCCCAGGCAGATATGATGGTTGGAACGTTTCTCAAGGACTGCAATATTGGTCTCTCTGTAACCCGGTAAAGTGGATGTTGTGGCCAACACACCCAACCGGAAGACTTATTATTGTAGTATCTTGATTGAGAAAGTTGGCCACCTCCCCATAAAGATCTCGTAGAATTTATTCCAAATAGTTGTTCCTTATGGATTTTTTGTGTTCCCAAAGTCCGACCTTTTACTTGTTGTTCTAGATATCAAACCATATCTATGAATGGACTACGCTAGGACATCAAGGAGAACATTAGAAGCGGAGTGCTAAATGTCTCTCGGTCGATCATCCAGATTCTATTTCCTTAGCCTCGCTAAGGGGAAGTCTGAGAAGGTGTTATCTTCCTTTGTATCCGCATCATCCATCACTAGTCATCATGGTAGTATGTTGTGTTGCCAGGATCGTGCCACGGATGTTGGTAAAACCTTGATGAATATGGAAATGCTCAAGTTCTTGAGAGCATGTGTAAGCAAAAGTCATCCATTGCGTTGTCTTCAACAAGGTAGTCCACATCATCCATCCTAGTCCGAGTATGCCATTTCTTCGAGCTCTTTCAAACGATCAATTGTAAATTGCCTTAAGCTTGTATGAAGAGTCTAAATGATCTATGGATCAAAAGTAATTCTTTTTGCCACTTAAGGGAACAGTCCAACGAGTCACCTTTCCCAAGGTGCCCCGTTACGGGACCATGGCAATTATTTCCTCGCCACCTTGACACCATCCACCATCTTTCTAGGCGTGGAATTGTTGCCCACCAAATCAAACCCTATCGTTGTTCTTCCATCCCTCTCAATGTGTTTTGTGTCTCAACTCGAGATGTTTCAACATCTCATTCCGCGAGTTGATATTGTATAGCTTGATCTTCGAGAAGATCAATCCTAGTAGAGTTTCTTTCTGTCGTCATCGCATGGATGAAGATCTCAAAAGCGAGGATGTCAGAGTCAACGTATGCAACGAATCAACAACCCTATGAGGTGCAGCCTGGATCGTGAAGATTGTGTTGGTCTTGTGCCCCCTCTGTCTTCTTACCTCACATCTTGAATCTCGGGACGAGATTCTTGTTTAGTAGCGATGAGTTGTCACAGCCCTAGAATACCTGAGTGGAATAGTTGCATCTGCACTCATGCATCATGGCCAAAATTTCTGAAAGTTGAATTGAGGTTTGTTGAAACCCTCAGAAACCAGTTCAAAAATAATCAACATTTAATTCTCATCAAATGAGTCCAAGGAAATGTTCCTGTTACTCTGAGAAAATATTGGTAGGAGGTAAAATTCAAACCAATATTTTTGGAGTCACAAAAATATTTATTTTGGGCATTTGAATTAAATCATAATGTATTTGAATTGGCTTTATTTCTGTTATAAAAGAAATACATGCCCAATAATTTTGGAAATTATTGTGGGGCTCTAGAATAATATCTCTAGTCCATACAATAATTTACAGAAGCAAATAAATTTGTTTAGTACCCCTACTAAATCAAAACAAATAGACAGAAAATAGAAAACATAACAGAAAAATAAGAGAGAGAGAGAGAGAGAGAATCTCACCTGCTAACCAGGCCCAGGAGAGAATCGGCCCAGCCCACCAGGGGCGTCGAGGTCTTCTTCCACCTCTGCCAGTAGGCAGAGGGCGTGTGCCCGTCGCACGCCGGCAACCTCCTACTTCCGCCGACGCCCTGGACGACTCCAGACGATGCCACGCACCCCCCCTGGAACCCCCTCGCCCCTCTCCCTCACTCTCTACTCTCTCCTTCGCCCTCTAGTCCCTTCCACGAGCGCGACCGAACGCAGCCGTCGCCACCGATGAGCTCCCCCATGGCCACAGCCATCTCCGAGCCTCTCTGACGCGCCCCCGAGCTCCGTCGTGACGCCCGGGTCCTCTCCGCCGAGCCACATGACGCCGGACGCCCTGGAGCGCCGTCATCGACGCCATCGCCGTCCTCTGCCCCGACGATCACCCCCCTTCGATTCGCCGCCTCCGACGCTTCCCCGACCCCGCTGGGCTTCTCTATGAGTCCTCAATGAGCTGCTATTCCATTCGCCCCTTTCCCTGTCGCCTCGCACGTTCCCTAGCGCTAGCGCCACCTTGCCCGAAGCTCACCACCGCCCAGCCATGTCGCCGCCGTGGCCACCGTCACCTAGAGCCGCAACCGAGGCACCACCGTGCTCAGCATGTCTTCGCGCAATCGTAGCCACCCCTAGCTCCTCCTCCCGAACACCCTAGCTAGGAACTTGAGCACGGCCGAACTCCGGCCGCCGCCCGGCTCGACGTCGTCGTCGTTCCCGGGTACCCCAGCACCAACCAATGCCACCGTTGGATGCGCCACACCGCCAGCTACCTGTAGCACCCACCCGCGCATCGAACCGTGGCCGGAGCAGCGTTTCCGACGCTCTCCGCCGTCTCGGCCTCGTCGGCGACTCAATGCCGGCAGGTTTGACCCCGTCTGACCAGGGGTTTGACCTCTCTCTCTCTCACTGACATGCGAGCCCCGCCTGGCTAACTAAGTTAGTTAGCGATAATCCTATTTAGGTTAGTTAGGTTAGCCGCTGACATGTGGGCCCTGGCCCCTGTTAATTAGCTAACTATTAAATTAACTTAATTTTAAACCCACAGTCACTGACGTGTGGGTCTAGGGACTAATTAGCCTAGATTAACTGATAGTTAGTGCTAGTTAACCCTCTCAGTTGACTGAGTCACTGACCAGTGGACCCCACTGGTCAGGTTTGACCTGGACGGTGCCTGTTGACCTGCTGTCGCCGGCATGACCTAATGCTGACGCAGTATTACATTTTCTGGATTTATTAATAACCATAAAATTTCAGAAAATGTTTAAAACTTCAAAAATTCATAGAAAATCAACCGTAGCTCAGAATGAAATAAATTATATATGAAAAATGATCAGAAAAATCCAAAGAATCTGTTTATGGCATTTGCATGCATGTTAGAGCAACTTATATCCTCTGTTTAGGACAATTCAATTAAATGGCATTTAAGAAAGCACATATGGGGTTTGAATTTGAACCTAGGGTTCAAACCAACTTCATTTAATATGGTTGCTAGTTGCATTAGTTCAATCAACATCATATTGCCATGTCATGAGCATGCGTCATATTGTTGCATTGCATTGATTGTGTTTCCTTCTTTATTGCCGGAAGTTGTCCCCTCTCGATAGACGTGGTTTCGACGATGAGTTCGATGACACCGATGAAGAGCTATACTATCTTCAGAAGTGCCAGGAAAGCAAAACCCCCTTGTTCATTCTGATACAATCCCCCCCTCTCTTGCTCCTGCTCTCTTTTACTGCATTAGGACAACACCATTTCAACTATTACATGCTGCGGTAGCTGAACCCCTTTCCTCTGAATGACCTGTCATTGCCACAGTAATTAGATGAAACCCACTAGTATGAGTAGGAGTTGTTTGAGCCCTGATGTGCCTACTCATTCATGCTTGTTTGTCATGCCTGCTATGGCATAGAGTTGTGTCAGGTCCGATTCATCGGGGATGAATCGGAGGTGTGTGAACATGTCCTACTGTTGAGAGCTAAGTGTGTGAACATGATTTGGCAAAGGTATCGATGAGAGGCCATGTAGGAGTACATGGTGGGTTGTTTCATTGAAGCCGTCCTTAGGAACTGAGTTATGTGTTTGTGATCCATGAAACAGCTACTACCACACATTGGGCCCTGAAATATGACCCCGCTCGACTTACTAACCACTCTCGTCCTCTGTCCAGGAGTTACAACTAGTTTCTGGTGTTTATAGGATATGTGTTGGCGGCCGTGCATAGCGCTGACCCTAGGGGTGGGCTATGATGCGGTAGATACACCGTGGCACAGTGTACCGGGCGCTCGTTTGCTGTCTCGGGAACCCTGCACACATCGTTTGGGGATGTGAGCGAAACTCTGGCCGGATCTCCTCGCACATGGAACCCGAATAGGCGATGAACCTGGACTAGAGACTTGTGCAGTTAGTCAGGTCATGGTCTACACCCACGTCGGCTTTCGCTTGAAGTCTGCCGAGCACATGTCGTGTGCAGACGCTAAGTGGTGGAAACATGTGTGACGAAGTACACCCCTACAGGGTTATAAATGATCTATTCAAATAGCCGTGTCCACGGTAAAGGACTTCTGGGTTGCCTATAATAGTTCATAGGCAAGTGGAAGTGGATACTCTAAAATGCGCAAGATAAGCGTGAGTGCTATGGATGGCGTTCTCGTAGGTGGACGGGAGCGGATCAATAGTGGTGTATTGATTGGTGAATATGTGGACTCGTGTGCGCCACCTCAAAAGAGTTGCTTGCAGTCGTAGTTCAGGTTAGCCACTGAGTCATAGCTGGCTTGCTGCAGTTAAACCCCACCATCCCTTTGTTGATGCCGATGCATATGTAGCTAGTTCTGATGTAAGTCTTGCTGAGTACTTTTGTACTCACGTTTGCTTAATTTATGTTTTGCAGAGAGACTTCACTCTCGCTAGTAGTTCCGCGTGGACTTCGACGTTTAGCTTGATACCTCAGCTACGATATTGTGCCCTCGGCAGGATCTGGTAGATAGTCAGGCTTCATAGCCTTTTCATTTGTAGATGTCTATACTCAGACATGTTAAGCTTCTGCATGTGCTTTGATTTGTATGATATGATTGTTGGGTCATGAGACCCATGTTTGTAATATCTTGCTCCTCGGAGCCTAATGAATAAATACTTGAGTCGTAGAGTTATGTTGTGATGCCATGTTGTATTTACACATATCGAGCATATTGTGTGTATGGTTGAAATGCTTTGTATGTGTGGGATCCGACAATCTAGTTGTTTATCCTTGGCAGCCTCTCTTATGGGGAAATGTAGTCTAGTGCTTCCATGAGCCATAGTAGTCCGCTATAGCACGGTTCACCGGAGTCCTGCTAGCCCAGCACTACTGCTCAGGACACGTGACTGGCCGGCATGTGTTTTACTTCGTTCCTGTGTCTGTCCCTTCGGGGAAATGTCACGTGGTGACATCCGGAGTCCTGCCTAGCCTGCTACAGCCCGGGTTCCCGGAGTCCTGTTAGCCCAGTGCTATAGCCCGGATTCACACGCTGCTGACCGACATGCTCGATGTGATTCATGTATGCCTGTCCCCATAGGTTGGTGCCGCTTTGGGTTCATGACTAGCCATGTCGGCTTGGGTTCTCTGTCATATGGATGCTAGTGACACTATCATATACGTGAGCCAAAAGGCGCAAACGGTCCCGGGCCATGGTAAGGCGACACCCGTGGGAATACCGTGCGTGAGGCCGCAAAGTGATATGAGGTGTTACCGGCTAGATTGATGTGACTTGGAATCGGGGTCCTGACAATAAATGGGTAAATCATCACATGGGGAAGTCACACTAGCATGAAGCATGGAGATAGGTTGACCAACATCATGCAAGCAATCAATGTCAAGAATGTACACTAGCGGGACTAGAGCATCACCTTCACATATGTTACCTTTGTCATTCCACTCATGTGGTGTAGGTGAGGTGGGAAAGACCAAATGGTGGTCATCTTCATCTCGATGGAACCATGTGGGGGTGCATGATGAGGACATAACTACCTTGGATACGACCAAAAATATTGCATACATGCATATTTGTCAGGTGATTTCTAGTGCAAACTATTCAATAATCTATTTATGTTATCCAGAACAAAAATACTTCATACTCTTTTGTGTTTTGTCTAATTGCAGGTGTATGGGACATTTGTACAATCCACATATGAAGATAAGGGAAAAGGAGAAGTTTAGGTTCTGTTCAAAAAGTCCTCTCACATCACTTTTGGGTCAAGAAAAGATAGAGTCCAAGTCTCTCACGTTCTGGATTCAGATTCGAACTGCACAGACATACCTGACTCAAAACGCCAACAACTTTTTCATACAGACTCCAAATTGGGTGATTCTTTTTTTGTTGGACAGTAGATTTCGTGCTCTTTCGAACCCAATTGGATTCACCTTCAAATGCATCTGGAGTGTTGAGATATCGACAAAACAATCTGGTGCTACAGCAGAATCCGAGTCAAACAACAAGTCCAAAGGTGTTGCATCACCTTCACTTGGGCCCATGAGCCTTGTATGACCTAGGGTCAGTTTTAGGCTGCCTTGGGACGTCCTTCCACCTCCTTGGCCGCCACCCCTTGCTCCTATATAAGTAGATCCATCTAGTAGCTTTTTCCTTGGGATTTGTTTAGTTAAAAGTTGGCCATTGCAACTTCGTGTACTTCGTTTGTGTCCAACGAACAGACCAAGACTGCTTTTGGATCCCCGCCTTTATCAATACTTCATATATATTCGCAATATTCAGATTGCATTATCATATTCTTGCTTGTTCTTCGATTGCGTGCAGGAATAGACCTTCGTGGTCAGGCTGATCGTGCTTCCGGCATCATCAGTAATCTCGGGAGGTTGGTTTAGCGATTGCTAAGGCGCAACGTCATGCATGTTTGTAGTTAGATCGTCAAAGTTGACTCCACGAAATCGATAGTTATCATCTCATTGAAAGATTGGGACACCTAGCAATCGCTATAAAGTGGTATCAGTTTTTAGGTTGCTCGGTGAGAATTTCCAGTTTTTCCTAGATTAGATTTATTTTCTTACCTATTGTCCAAGAAAAAGCCACAAAAAAGTTAGATCTATTCATCATTTGTCCAAGCCAGTCTGAGCCTTTGCAATTTTCTTTTCATTGCTTGCATAGTTGAATTATCGGTTGCATCGCCGTGTCGAGTTGCTGGTCTTAGTGTCTAGTTCATTTAGAGTTTCGAGTTCTGTTCACATTAGTCACGCCGTCGTTGCATCGTTATCCCTTCCGCTGTCCACCACCCATCCATAAATTTCCACCATGTGCTACCCACCGTTCATTGTCATAATCATAGTTGATATCGTTCACATCTTATCTAGTTTGTTTTGGAAAGAGGGAGAGAGAAAAAACAAGATAAAAAAGTCAGAGAAAAAAAGAGAAAGAAAAAGAAAAAAGTGTGAGGAAAAAAGAGAGAGAAAAAAGAGAGTAGAAAAAAAACAAAATTCAGATCTATCTAGACTCAATCTCGTAGTTGAATTCGGATTGGAATCTGTTTTGTGCACTGTTTAGTAAAACAAGCATACTTTCCTCATACGAAGTCCGTTTTGGCTCCGCGATTGCTCAAATGAAAGCTAGCCACGATCCACATCTAAATAGTTTCAGAAGATAGTTCGATATTTGGCACCTCAAAATCGGCTTATAAATAGGTCTTTTGCCCTCCGAAGTTCACGAACACAGCTTATTCCAGTTTTTCAGGGCAGTTTTAGAATTTTTTTTGACTCCTCATATCAACTCAGACTTGAGTGATTCCTTTTGTGTTTGAAAGCTTGAGTCAATACCATTCTTAAAA
This sequence comes from Triticum urartu, assembly GCF_056163025.1. Taxonomy (NCBI): domain Eukaryota; kingdom Viridiplantae; phylum Streptophyta; class Magnoliopsida; order Poales; family Poaceae; genus Triticum; species Triticum urartu. The sequence goes on from NC_141873.1 coordinate 239,216,982, forward strand.
AAGTTATCAGAAAATTGGCACAAACTTATCCAGGAAAAGTTTGAGAGAAAGTTATTGTATATCCTGCTTGGCAGTTGTTTTTCATCATTATCTTTACTGCCGTTGTGATCTTCACTTGTATCTTGCTATCCCGAGCTACTTAGTATCCTTCATTTATGCTAGTTGTGCTACGTCGTGACCTCATTAGTGTTCTAGGCTCGCGTCTCTAGTCCGGTCTAGCCTAGGACCAGCACAGTACCGTCGTTGAATGTTTATTCAACATTACATCTTTGAATTGATTATTGCTAATCTTTTGCTACCATATATAGCCAACCCAGCTCCACGTATTCTACACAGTGTATACGTACGTTTCCCTGGCAATCTCTTTACTCAATCTTCGGAGTTATTTGACACCGCTGGTTGCCTGTCACCACCTGCCGCATGGTAAGAACTTATAAGATATTGATTTTTGCTTTACTGTGAGCACTTTACGACCATATCCTAGTAGTTCATAGGAACATTATTCTCTATTTTGTTTCTTGTTTCTACTAATCATGACAGGTTCCGGAGATAGAAGGTCTTGGGCGACGGACACATCTTCACCATCATGAGAGTTGGGACAACACACACATGCACATGGTCAGGTTATCTCTTTACCGTCATTTGAGGGTAGATTTAATCCTGCTATTTATCTAGCTTGGGACGTTGAAGAAGAACAAGTTTTTACTCACCATGATTTTTCTGAACTTGAGCGAGTGCGAGCTGCCACTAGAGCATTTACTGGTTTTGCTTCTGTTTGGTGGAGTGTGTATTGTAAAAAAAACATTGATAACCAACCCACAACTTGGAAAGATTTGAAATATGTAATGATAGAACCATTTTTCCCTCCTTACTATCGGCGTGAATTGCTTCGCAAATTTGAACAATTTAAACAAGGCAACAACACTGTTCATGCTTACTACCAAGAGTTCAAATCTTATATGCATCATTGTGACATTGAAGAATCTGAGGATGATGCAATGAATAGATTTTTTGGTGGTTTGAACCATGATATTCAGGCAAGATTTCAGTATATTCCTCGTTGCATTACTAGTATGTATGTTCGTGCATGTACCTTTGAGAGACAGATACAGGAGGATGCATTGGGTGACTACAACAACTACTATTCCAGTTCATGCTCACTACCGCCGGTTGGTTCCTCCACCGTTGCACCTACTAGACCAGCCCTACCTCGGATTGTGAGCGCGACATCATCTCAAGAGTATGGTACATTGTCAATGTCCGTACCTACATCAACTACATACTTGTGACAAGGTAACAGTAAAGGTATTGATGATATAACTTCACATGAGAATGATGCATGCCTAGTTAAATTGAATGCATCATGTGTTGAGTTACCTCTTGATTTGAGCACACCACCTATTTTAGAGAATCTTGTTACTGTCATGAATGCGTCATGTGATCAAACAACTGAAATACCAACAATTTTGAGTGCACCCATTGAATTAACTGTTGATGCAAAAGAACCAATGTTTAATCATTTTGATATGACCTCTAATCATGGTGATGATTCTGTGTCAAATGACTTATTGCATGTCTGCTTATTTAAGTATATTGTAGCATGTAAATTTGATGCAAGGTTTATTCACCAATGTTGGGATGGTTTAATGATGAACATTGTCAATTCTTTGATATGAATAAGAGCTTCATTTATATGTGCAAACTGAGTTGCAATATTTTCATGCCTTCTACTTCTTGTGATAATATTTCGACTTTAGATTTTATGAACTATGAAAATTACTCATGTATACATGTGTCATTTGTGCAAAAATCAAGGGAAGTAGAAATGGATGACATATACATATACAACATGTACACCTTGTCTCTTTTGTTAGCCACATATCAGATTAAGCAACGCCGAGGACGGCTTTGTTTTCAAGAAGGGGAGGATGATGAGGACATAACTACCTTGGATACGACCAAAAATATTGCATACATGCATATTTATCAGGTGATTTCTAATGCAAACTATTCAATAATCTATTTATGTTATCCAGAACAAAAATACTTCATACACTTTTGTGTTCTGTCTAATTGCAGGTGTATGGGACATTTGTACAATCCACATATGAAGATAAGGGAAAAGGAGAAGTTTAGGTTCTGTTCAAAAAGTCCTCTGACGTCACTTTTGGGCCAAGAGAAGATAGAGTCCAAGTCTCTCACGTTCTGGATTCGGATTCGGACTGCACAGACATACCTGACTCAAAACGCCAACAACTTTTTCATACGGACTCCGAATTAGGTGATTCTTTTTTTTTGGAAAGTAGATTTCGTGCTCTTTCCAACCCAATTGGATTCACCTTCAAATTCATCCGGAGCGTTGAGATATCGACGAAACAATATGACGCTGCAGCAGAATTCGAGTCAAACAACAAGTCCAAAGGTGTTGCATCACCTCTACTTGGGCCCATGAGCCTTGTACGACCTAGGGTTAGTTTTAGGCTGCCTTGGGACGTCATTCCACCTCCTTGGCCGCCACCGCTTGCTCCTATATAAGTAGATCCATCTAGTAGCTTTTTCCTTGGGATTTGTTTAGTTAAAACTTAGCCATTGCAACTTCGTGTACTTCGTTTGTGTCCAACGACCAGACCAAGACCTCTTTCGGATCCCCACCTTTATCAATACTTCATATATATTCGCAATATTCAGATTGCATTATCATATTCGTGCTTGTTCTTCGATTGCGTGCAGGAATAGACCTTCGTGGTCAGGCTGATCGTGCTTCCGGCATCGTTAGTAACCTCGGGAGATTGGTTTAGCGATTTCTAAGGCGCAACGTCGTGCATGTTTGTAGTCAGATCGTCAAAGTTGACTCCACCAAATCGATAGTTATCATCTCATCGAAGGATCGGGACCCTCGCCTCTACCAGTGCATCATATTCCACCATGGCCATCGTCTTGTCTAAAGGGAGGATGAAGTAATCATGAATCGGTGCATCATCATAGATGGGACCTAGCACCAAATGAGAAGACACAATAGAGGCAGAGGTCAAGTTGTTAGAAATGCAAGTGGCCTCACGAGACCTATCAACTATCACACTCTCTCTATGTGGTGGTTCACTCATTCCCTCAAAGTAGGTGCACTCAATCTCACGTATGGTGGAGTCACTCGTCTCACTCAAGTGGTGGGGGTTGTGGCTCTCCTCACATGGGAATTGGGGCAACTCGTCATATAAGGGCCTAGTGGTGAAGTCACTCTCACTCTCAAGATGGTGGCTAAAGTCACTCAAGTCAACATATGTCGCCGTGGTCGAAGGGAAAATCCAATGCTCAACCATCTCGTTGTCGTCGCCATGGATGAAGGCCGAAGATGGCACATCATCACTCTTGCCTCCTAAGATGGAAGCATCATCCTTGCTCGTCACCATGTCGCTTGCCTCCAAAGCTTGGTCCTTGATGGTCTCCGTAGTGGTAGTCGTCGCCGCACCATCTTGAAAAAGAGTCGAAGTAGACTCGGCATCATTAATGCCACAAAGAGGGATGGCGGTGAAGTCGAGCATGGGAGCATTGTCTTTGAGCTCATAGGGCTTGGACATATTGGTGGTACTATCCTCATGCTCGCCTTCTTGGAGCTTGGTCTTTGAGAAGTGTTCTTGAGGTGGAGAAGCCTTGGCCTTCATGAGTTCTTGTTCCGCCTTGAGAGCACCAATGTAGTAGTCATCGAGGGACTTGTAGTTCTCGAGGAAGAGAGTCTTGGAGAGGTCATTGTGCAATCCCATCATGAAGTGGAACTTCATCAGAATGGGGTCGTCCACGCCGGCTCGTCGCAAGGCTTTCTTCATCTCCTTGAAGTACTCGTCGAAGGACTTAGATCCTTGGGTGGTGTTCTCCAATTGGCGTAGAAGTTGTTCCATGTAGGTTGGAGGCACGAACTCGTGCCGCAAAGCTCTCTTCGTCTTGGGCCAACTCATGTTGTAGGTCTCCGAAGGTGTGTGAAGCCACCATGTGGACGTATAGTCGTGGAAGTTCCTTGTGGCGCACTTCACTTGATCTTCAGGAGGAACTTGATGTAGCTTGAGGTAGTCGTCCATCAAACACTCCCACTCGAGATACTCCTCGGGTTCTTGAGTCCCATAGAAAGGAATCGCGTGGTCGATGTCGAGGTCGTAGTAGCTCATGGAAGTAGCGGACTTGAGCTTGGGGAGCTTCTCTTGAGGTGCTTGTGGGCGAATGTTGTATGTCCATAGGCGAAGATGCCTTGAAGTCGCTTGGCGAAGATGCCAAGGGAGATGGTGATGTCGTTGAGCGGTTGTTGGTGTTGAGCTCTTGACCTTCACGTTCATGGTGGTGATGGTGTCGATGCCGATGTGATTTTGTTGGAGATGGTAGCTCGGAGATATGTGCTCTTGAGCGTCTTCTCAAAGATGAGGAAGACAGCTTGTAGGACTTGATGAGGGCTTTGATCTCCTCCATTTGAGCTTGCATCTTGGCGTCGGTGGAGTTGTTCGTGGCATCGAACTCATCGTTGTTGTTGTAGACTGAAGATGAAATGCCTTGCCTATCCATCACAAGACTCGAGCCAATATGAGTGGGAGAAATAGAAGAACTATACCAAATGTACCGTGACCGAAGTTGAAGATGGATCAATGATCACTCAATGATGTAACAAGGAAATAACACAATTGGTACCAATTCTTGTCGGTTTCTCACACCTACACAAAATAAGGCTTATGGTGGAGCTCGGTGAGGATAGTGGCACAAAAAATTGATACAAAATTTTAGCAAGAGTCAATAATGTTGAAAGAGATTCACAAATTCGCAAGTGAAACAAGTAGACCAATAGCAATGAATGGCACACGGAAACGCACACAAAGATAGATAAATGGGGTCGTGCAACCAAGGATGAGCACAAAATGTGGGATCCATGGAAAAGGCTCATGTTGCACAACTCAAGAGAGACGCTAGCATGATTGCTCAATAGGCGGATACGACACTTGTGCACACCTATAAGATGCAAAAAGGATAACTTTCTATCCCAAGTATGCTATGTATGTATGGTTCCCGGTGTTTCTCACAAGGTGATCCAAGATGATCTTATATGCAATGTGGTATGATGCTATGGCTATTGCTTACAAGCTTCTTTGCTCTTTCTCTTTTGCTTAAAAGCTTATTCTTTTTTTGGTATACAGACACAATGCGAAATGCACAAACCACGATAGCAATTGGGTATATACGGGAACAAACTTGAGGCACACGAGATGATATGGTACCGATATGGTATGCTATGTATGCAATGTATGGTGTAGATCACTAATGTGCACAAGTAACGTTGCCGACAATACTCAAATGGCTAGTCTCGATAGGCAAGTGACGCAAAATGGGCTAGGGGTTATCAATGCAATGGCAAGGGAATATACAATGGAGGGATACCACGATACCAAGATGATATGGAGGTTACCGTCCATGTCGATGATGAGTGGCGGTGATCTTGATGGAAATACCAAGATGCTGGAGACTCGTCCCTAAGTAGCCGAAACACCTTAGGAAACGGAAAAACCGCGAACCCAAAATCTCAAACGTCAAATGTCAAAATGGTGGTAGCGGGATGCGGTGGTGGAATGATGGGTTATGTGAGTAGGCAATGCAGAAGTGGAGGTTATAGTGGTGTACTATACACGGTGTCGGAGTTGGAAGCACGGTCCCTAAGTAGCCGAAACACCTTAGGAGACACAACTCACAACACAAACAAAATTGGGTTAAGTCGGTGTGGCAGAAATGTAAGGTGGGTAAGCCTATGCGGAAATGGTGATGGTGGTTGATGAAGAAGCAACCATCCCTAAGTATCCTAGACACCTTAGGAGACTCAAATCACTCCTCAAGCAACCACTAATGCGATGGAAACACAATTGGTTAGGTTGCGAAAGTCGGTGGTGGTGTAGCGGATGATGTGGTGGAAGCCCTAGGCAAAGATGCCAAAATTCCAAAACTTTGATGGAGTAAAAATATGTTGGTGGTATTTTTGTGGGAAGGTTTATGCCAAGAGCTTCTCAACAAGCTAAAGAACGCGAAAATCGGAGTTCGGATGAATTAGTTATGGCCGAAACAAAAATCAGCCGAAGTTGATATCTACAGGTAGCGGACGTCCGGAAATAACGGATGTCCGGTCGCCGGACGTCCGCTCGGGTCGGAAATCCGCTAATTCTGCTCGGGTTAGGCGGTTCCGGTCGTCCGGTAAGGTCGGACGTCCGGTGGTTCCTGCGGCTCCGGACGTCCGGTGAAATGACGGTCGTCCGATGGGTCGGGGTCAACGCGATATGCAAGTTTTGGGACATGATTTTGGGCGGAATTTGGGGATTTTGGGGTCAAAATATAGGGGATTTTGTGGGTGAAAGATGGGGAAACTTGGGGAGGTGCTAGATCCACTTGAAACCAAGCAAATCTATGGATCAAATTCAACAAAACTTCGTCAAACCAACAAATCACAAAAAATGGGGCTATTTTTGTTGGGGATTTTCGAATTTAGGGAAGAACACAACAAAATTAGGCTAGAAAACAACGAGGGGAGGCTCCGAACTCATGATCAACGTGGCTCATGATACCAAGATGATGTAGGGTAGAACCCTAATCGGCCGATCTTTCACGAAAGGAGCGGATCCCGCGATGAACACGAAGAACACAAGGGGGAAACGAGTGGGAACACAAGAGGAAACACAAGAGAAACACTAAACCAACATAAGATAGTCACGCATGTGCTAGATCCTCGGATACATAGAGTTCACATGGTACACAATCAACTAAGGACGATACAAGGGTAGTCGGTCTTCTCCGTGAGGAGGTCTTGATGTTCTTCTCTGCGAGGAGGTCTTGAATCCAAAGGGATCTTCTCCGAAGAGGCCGCGGTCTCTCTCGAGGAGTAGATCCAATATGGATGAGCAATGCTCTATCTCTCAAATGAGCTAAACCAATGCTAACCCTAACTAGGAGGAGGTGGAGGAGTATATATAGTCTAGGTCCACGAAGGGGTATGTGGGAGAGGGATACATGGGCCTCGGGCCCGATCCTGTGTGCAGACAGGTACCGACATCCGGTGTGTAGCGGACGTCCGGTGGCTCATGGGCGTCCGGACGTCCGGTAGTCGCCGGACTTCCGCTCATTCTGGCTTTCGGAGGTGGCCGGTCATCCGGTCGCCGGTCGTCCTGTGGTGTCAGACGTCTGCTCACTGTAGCTCGGCTGGGGCTTCAGGCGCCGGTCGTCCAGTGGAGGCCAAACGTCCGCTCGCTGGCCGGTCATCCGGTGTGGGCCAGACGTCCGCTCGCTGTAGCTCCTTTGGCACCTCTTCTTCCATCTTCATTTCCACGCTTCCCTCGCGGATGGTGTAGTTGTTCCTTGGCGCTTGCACTCCTCCTCGTCGTCCGTAGTGTTCCGACAATACCTATGCATGCACACGAGAGGGGTGTCAGGTAGTATACCATCCTCGAAGGGGTCAAGTGAGCACGTGTAAAGGAGATGATTCACCTTTGGGTATGTGAAGTAGATGTCGCACGTGTCACTCGCTAAACGGACTCTTGACATGGTGATGTCCATAGGATGCTCCGCATCAGAGAGTGGTAGTTCGGAGAGGAGTGAGTTCACCTTATCTTCGATAGAATTCGCTTGGGCACTAGTCATTGGTCCAAGTGGTGTCGTAGGGGACGTAGGTAGGTCCATGGGGATGACCTTGGGATGCTCCGCATCACTTCTTCTTTGGTCATGCACCAGTGCATCGCCACTTGCTCAAGGGATTTCATCTCCTCATCACACATGGAGTCGTATGTACCATCGTCATTGAGGATCAGGGTTCGCTTGTTGGTACAATCAAACGACTTGTGGCCTTGGCCGCCGCATGTGAAGCATTTGAAGGAACTCGTCTTGGCGGTTTCATCGGTTGGGGTAGATGATGATGAAGCTCTCGGCTTGAAGTTGCTTGTAGTAGGATGATGACTTGGGGTAGTCGAAGATGTTGGAGTCATTGAAGCTTGATTGTTGGAGAAGCCATAGGACTTGGATGAGAACTTGGCATACTTGAGGTCATCTTCCACTTGACGTTCCGCTTTGGTAGCTTGATGCACAAGCTCAATGAGGTACGAGTATGGTTGGAAGTCGGCGATCTTCTTGATAGGATGGTTGAGTCCATTCAAGAAATGTGCCATAGTTTGCTCATCATCTTCTGTGACATTGGCCCTTATCATGGCAATCTCCATGTCCTTGTAGTACTCTTCAATGCTCTTGGTTCCTTGCTTGAGTAGTTGGAGTTTCTTGAAGAGGTCGCGGTTGTAGTAGGTAGGCACAAAGCGTGCTCTCATGACATCCTTCATTTGCGCCCAAGTAGTGATGGGTGGTTCACCTCTTGCCTCTCGGCGCTCAATGACTTGTTCCCACCAAATGAGGACATAGTCTTGGAACTAAAGGGATGCCATCGCAATCTTCTTCTCTTCTTCATAGTTGTGCAAACGGAAGATTTTGTCGACCTTCAATGCCCTTAAAAGATACTCTTCGGGATCGTTGCTTCCATTGAACTTGGGCATGGTGAACTTGAGTTTTCTGTAGCGTTGCTCTTCATCGTGTTGGGGGCGGGGATGATGACGCCCTTGTTGTTGATGATTTTCCAACTCGTGTTGCTCTTGGCGAGGAGGGTTGTTGACCTCATGTTGGTCTTGTCATGGAGGATTCCCAATGTCTTCATGCTCTTGGTGAACTTGATGTCCTTGGGGTTCTTGAGGAGCTTGTGGAGGGGCTTGTCGAGGTCGAGGACGAACTTGAGGAACTTGACGATGCACACGTGATTGGTAAATCCTCTCTTGAACTTCTTCGTGAAGTGCTTCCTCTTGGTCACGCCGATGGCGGTTGGGTGTGGCGATGGCGTGACTTGAATCTTGAAGGGCACGTTGCGCCGCAAGTACTTGAGCTTCACGGAGTTGTTGTTCTTGGCGTTGTGCCTCGGCATCTTATGCGTCTTGGTGTAGACGCGCGTGCTCTTCCGCTTCATGTTGGTGTTGTCGTTCTCGTTCTCGTGCTAGCGCAAAAGCCTCTTGGGTTTGACATTGTCGGTGCTCTTGAGAGTTGGTGTCGCGTAGAGGATTGAGGCTTGCTTGACGATCGTTGCATGCGGAATGTCGAAGAGTGTTCGATGTTGGTGTACTTGAGCCGGAGAGGGTGAAGACGGAGTGTCGACTAGAGCGGCTCCTTTTTTATGAAGACGAAGTGGAAGAAGAGCGGTTGAGCAACAAAGCGCGAATCTCGTCCATCCTTGCGTCATTCTCTTGTTTGTGATCATCGAGCTTGTCGTCAAAGTAGTCCCTTGTACATTGCTCGGAGAGTCGCAAGTTGGCGGCGAGATTGTCGATGTATTCACTCATTGCTTGTTGCTCTTGATGCCAAGCACGTTGTGTACCAAAGAGGTGGCTCTTGGTGACATAGGAGTTCATGTCGTCGTCATGCTCAATGAAGAGTGGGTTGGTAGAAGTACTTGGCCTATCCATCATTCCAAGAGAAAAATGTGAGTGGTAGAAAGCGAAGTACGAATAACAAATGTACCTTGACCGAAGTTGAAAGTGGATCAATGATCACTCCAATGTGTACAAGGAAATAGCACAATTGGTACCAATTCTTGTCGGTTACTCACACCTACACAAGTAAAAGCTTATGGTGGAGCTTGGTTAGGAAGGTGGCACAAAATTTGATGCAATTGTAAGTGAGCTTCAATAATGTTGGAAAAGATTCGCACGATTGAAATGCAACAAGTAGACCAAGCAATATAATTTACACGGAAACACACACACACAAAAAGATAAGTGGGGTCGTGCAACCAAGGGTGAGCCAAAATGTGGAATCCACAAAAATGCTCTTGTTGCACAACACTAGAGTGACGCTAGCACGATTGCACAATAGGTGGATACAAAGACTTGTGCACAACCTACTAAGCAAAAATGCAACGACTTCTATCCCAAGTATGCTCTATGCAAGGTGTCTCTATGATATGATCCAAGATGATCTAATATGACAATCTTAATTTTGTATGATGCTATGGTTCTTGCTTAAAAGATTTTTTTTTATCTTTCCCTTTTGCTTAAAAGCTTGTTTGGCTCTTTGATGTTTGAGCTCTTTTCTCATGCAATGCTTCACAAACCAAGATAGCAATTGTGTATTGGATGACAACCTTGCGACACAAGAGATGATACCAAGATATGCAACAATGATGTATGTATGCTATGGGAAGTATGATCACTAATGTGCACAAGCCTCGTTGCCGGGAATTCTCAAAGGCTAGTCTTGAAGGGTAAGCGACGCAAAGGAGTAAGGCTATTGATGCAGAGCATCCCAAGGTCATCCCCATGGACCTACCTACGTCCCCTACGACACCACTTGGACCAATGATAAGAGCCCTAGCGAAGGATGTCTAAGATAAGGTGAACTCTCTCCTCTCCAAACTTCCACTTTCTATGCATGAGACATGGCTACTACCTAAGTCCGAGTTGTTGTGCATGATTAGGTACCAAGAGGACCCTCCCGAAGATGCACATGAAGATGTACAAGTCCCCAAGTTCACGGATGAAGAGGAACGCCGAGAGAAGAAGAAGGCAGCTCCAGGACCCGGACATCCGGCCCCAAGCCCGGACATCTGGCCGCTGGAGACTTCGACCACAACAGCCTACCAGTCGCCACGCATCTACAGGCCCTGGACATCCGGCCCCAGCCCGGACATCCATCCCGGACCGGAAATCCGGCCTCGAGCCCGGATATCCGGACACCACCTTCCCGAGAGCGACATGGCCAGCTTCACCAGCCCGGACATCCGGCGTCCACAGCCCGGACAACTGGCTCTCCACGAACGCCCGGACATCCGGCCTCGCCAGCCCAGACATCCGGCCCCGCGTGAAAGCCCGGACATCTGGTCCGACGCCCGGACATCCCGCCTCCCTGTCTGCGCATAGTGAAGGCCGTGGCCCGTGTACCCCTTCTACCCCCTAGACTATATATACTCCACCTCATCCAACTTTCTAGGGTTAGCAAAGGATTAGCTCATATTTTTGTGTGAGAGCTTTGCTCATCCACTTGGCTACCTTCTCCTCGGAGATTCGAGCCTCCACCGGAAAATATCCCCCAAGCGTATTCAAGACCCCTTTTAGGGAAGAACTCAAGACCTCCTTTGGAGAAGAACCGGCTACCGTGTACCGTCCATTGTTGACTTTGGATCTTGTATCTCCTATCGTGTTTCGAGGATCTAGCACTTGTGTAATCATTCTTGTTGGTTTGAGTGGCTCTCTTGTGTTTTCCCCGTGTTTACCCTCGTTTCCCTCCTTGTGTTCTTCGTGTTCATCGCGGGATCCGCTCCTTTCGTGAAAGATCAGCCGATTAGGGTTCCACCCTACATCATCTTGGTATCAAGAGCCACGTTGATCACGATTTTGGAGCCTCCCCATTGTGTTGCTAGCCTAGTTTTTTTGATTTTGTCCCTAATTCGTAAATTCCCCACAAAAATAGCCCCATTTTTTTAATTTCTTGGTGTGATGAAGTTTTGTTGGATTTGATCCGCAGATTTTGTGTGTTGCAGGTAGATCTAGATTTCCATCTACTTTTCCCCAATTTCCATCCACAAATTTATCCCGGATTTGACCTCTCCTCGTGAAGATCTTCGAATCCATCCATGGATCCAGAGCCTGGACATCCTGCCCGACAAGCCTGGACATCCGGTGCCCCGGACATCCGGCCATCAAGCCCGGACATCCGGCCCCTAGCAGCACCACTTCCTCTCCACCGCCCGTTTTCCGCCCATTTTTCGTCAAATTTTGTTCCAGTGCCCACATATACTTCTGCATACCTCCACAACTTCCGCATAGCACCACCATATACCACATACACAACCACCGCTTACCAACTCCAACTCCGACAATTTTGGTCCAATTTTGCTTTGAGAATTTGAGTTGCAGTATTGTGTCCTACTTGTGTTTCGGCTATTTAGGTACGACTCGACATCAACATCACCGCCGCTCATCTTCGCCACGGACGCGTCATCAACAATGACCACCTTGACTACATCTTGGTATTCAGTCCAACATTTTGACACCATACCGTAAGCAAGAACGGTAACCTCGTCTTGATATCGTGATACATCATTCTTGCCATTACATTGATAGCCATCATAGCCTTACTCCTTTGCGTTGCTTACCCATCGAGACTAGCCATTGAGTATTGTCGGCAATGAGACTTGTGCACATTAGTGATCATACTTCCCATAGCATACATACATCATTGTTGCATATCTTGGTATCATCTCTTGTGTCACAAGGTTGTCGTTGCATACACAATTGCTGTCTTGGTTCGTGAAGCATTGCATGAGAAAAGAGCTCCAACATCAAAGAGCCAAACAAGCTTTTAAGCAAAAAGGAAAGATAAGCAAAGAGCTGTTAAGAAACAACCATAGAATCATACAACATTAAGATTGTCACACTCAATCATCTTGGATCATATCATAGAAACACCTTGCATAGAGCATACTTGGGATAGAAGTCGTTGCATTTTTGCTTAGTAGGTTATGCACAAGTCTTGTATCCGCCTATTGTGCAATCGTGCTAGCGTCTCTCTAGTGTTGTGCAACAAGAGCATTTTTGTGGATTCCACATTTTGGCTCATCCTTGGTTGCCCAACCCCACTTATCTCTTTGCGTGTGTGTTTCCGTGTACATTACATTACCCCACTTATCTCTTTGAAATCGCGATCAATGTGGCTCTAGATACCAAGATGATGTAGGGCAGGAACCCTAATCGGCCAATCTTTCACTAAAGGATTGGATCCCGCGAAGAACACGAAGAACACGAGGAGGGGAACGAGGGAAAACATGGTGGGAACACAAGAGAAACACTAAACCAACAACAAATAGTCACACATGTGCTAGATCCTCGAGTACATAAGAGAACACACGAACCACAGACAACTAAGGACGATACAAAGGTAGCCGGTCTTCTGTGAGAGGAAGTCTTGAGGTTCTTCCCGTAAAGGGGTCTTGAATCCGCTTGGGGGATCTTCTCCGTGGAGGCTCTATCTCTGAGGAGAAGGTAACCAGGTGGATGAGCAAAGCTCCCACACGATATATGAGCTAATCCTTTGCTAACCCTAGCTAGCAGGAATAGGAAGTCTATATATAGTCTTGGTGCAAAAGGGGGCGAAGTGGGGGATACATGGGCTGCGGCCCAACACATGGAAGCGCACAGGCGTCGGGCGTCCGGGAGTCACCGGTCGTCCGGAGGCTCCCGAGGGTCCAGACGTCCGGTGCCTGTCGGACGTCCGTAAATTTGGCTCGATTTTCAGGGTCAAAATAGAGGGGATTTCATGGATGAAAGATGGGGAAACTTAGGGAGATGCTAGATCCACTTGAAACCAAGCAAATCTATGGATCAAATCCAACAAAACTTCGTCAAACCAACAAATCACAAAAAAAATTGGGGCTATTTTTGGTGGGGATTTTCGAATTTAGGGACACAACAAAATTAGGCTAGAAAGCAATGAGGGGAGGCTCTGAAATCGTGATCAACGTGGCTCATGATACCAAGATGATGTAGGGTGGAACCCTAGAGGGCCGACCTTCACGAAAGGAGTGGATCCCGTGAAGAACACGAAGAACACAAGGGGAAACAAGAAGGGAAACACGAGGGGAAACATGAGAGAATCACTCAAACCAACGAGAACGGTCACACATGTGCTAGATCCTCGAAACACAAAGGGATACATGGTCCAAATCCAAGAAAGGACGATATATAGGGTAGTCGGTTCTTCTCTGTAGAGGAGGTCTTGAATCCACAAGGTGATCTTCCCGTGATGGGTCTTGAATCCAAGGTGGATCTTCTCCGTAGAGGCTCCGGTCTCTCTCGTGGAGTAGATCCGATATGGATGAGCAAAGCTCTATCTCTAATGATCTACTACTTTGCTATCCCTGAAATGGAGAGGAGGGGGGTGAGTATATATAGTAGTGGCCACGAAGGGGTAAGTGAGGGGAGAAAGGGTACATGGGCCTTGGCCCGAGTCTCTGCGCACAGGCAGGGCCGGAAGTTCCTGGGCCAGAAGTTCCGGGCAGCGGCCGGAAGTCCCGGGCTTTCCAGAAACTTGTCCAGGATTCTTCTTCCTTCTTTTCCCGCTTCCCTCGCGGATGGTGTAGTTGTTCCTTGGCGCTTGCACTCCTGCTCGACATTCATGAAGCTCCGACAATACCTATGCATGCATGATGGGGGGTCAAGTAGTATACCATCCTCGAAGGGGTCAAGTGAGCACGTGTAAAGGAGAGGATTCACCTTTATGTATGTGAAGTAGATGTCGCATGTGTCACTTGCCGAATGAACTCTTGACATGGTGATGTCCATAGGATGCTCCGCATCATCTCCTCCCCCTTGGGAAAGATCCGAACTCGGATCGAAATCCAAATCACCATGGGAAAGATATGACGTCACCGTGTAGGAGTGGTCGATCACCATGTTCTCGTCATCTTGAAGCTCAAAATGGGCACTCTCTAATGTCGCACCATCTTGGGATTCCTTCAAAAGGAGAAAAGACAACAAACACTTGGAAAAACAAATGTGTGTAGCGTTAGTGCAAAACCAAGCATTCAAGCGGTGATTCACCCAACAAGTGGCGTCATCATGCAAAGCATATGGTGTGACAAAGGATTTTGACATGGCATGTAAGCACATAAATTGAGCATAAGCAAAGAAATCATGGATACAAGCATGTAAACGTGAGTTAGTGATGCAAATATGTGTGACAAGATAATAAGCATCTACCTCAAGTTCATAGCAAGCATTCACAAATTTCTCAATGAAAGGTCTATGGTAGGCATAGGAATCATTCACAACACCAAATAAAATGAAGTGTCTAAACACATGGGTCAAGTGCAAGACAATGCAAGCATAATGTGCATGGGGTGTAGTGAATATCGTTTGGCATTCAACACAATAGAAGGAGCAATTTGTCATCATGTGTGAGGCAATCAAGTCAATCATGTGACACGCAATGGGACATGGCATATGTGAAGAATTGACATTGTTGCTGAAGGAAATATGGCCTAGAGGCAACAATAAAGTTATTATTTTATTTCCTTATATCATGATAAATGTTTATTATTCATGCTAGAATTATATTAACCGGAAACATAATACTTGTGTGAATACATAGACAAACTAAACGTCACTAGTATGCCTCTACTTGACTAGCTCGTTAATCGAAGATGGTTATGTTTCCTAACCATAGACATGTGTTGTCATTTGATTAACGGGATCACATCATTAGGAGAATGATGTGATTGACATGACCCATTCCATTAGCTTAGCATCCGATCGTTTAGTA